>NC_044033.1:37257512-37557512 GCF_901765095.1 Microcaecilia unicolor | reverse complement strand
TTTGTGCCAGCGTCTATGCCAGCCTCAAATGTCATACTCAGGTAGATGGCACCCTCATCCTCCCTGTCTCATCTGCTCGCAACCTAGGAGTTATCTTTGATTCTTCCCTCTCCTTCTCCGCTCATATCCAGCAGACGGCCAAAACCTGTCGCTGCTTTCTCTTTAACATCAACAAAATTCGCCCTCTCCTCTCAGAGCACACCACACGCACCCTCAGCCACACTGTTATTACCTCTCGCCTAGATTACTGCAACCTGCTTCTCACGGCCTCCCACTTAGCCATCTATCCCCCTTCAATCTGTTCAGAATTCCGCGGCACGTCCTATTTTCTGCCAGAGCTCATTTGCTCACATCAGCCCTCTCCTGAAGTCACTTTACTGGCTTCCGATCCGTTACTTGCATACAATTCAAGCTTCTCCTACTAACCTACAAATGCTCTCACTCTGCTGCCCCTCCTTACCTCTCCACCCTCATCTCCACCCATTCCTACCCGGAACCTCCGCTCACTGGACAAATCCATCCTTTCTGCTCCCTTCTCCACCTCCGCTAACTCCAGACTCCGCCCTTTCTGCCTCGCTTCACCCTTTGCCTGGAATAGATTGCCTGAACTGATACGTCAGGCCCCATCCCTACCCATCTTCAAATCCTTGCTCAAAGCCCATCTTTCGACTCTGCTTTTGGCACTTAACCTTACCATTACTCCTCTATTCATACCACCACCATCTGTCTGTATTATGCATTTGCATACCTCAATTGTCTTTAGCTGTTTAGATCTATTAGTCTGTCCCTATGAACTATTGTGTAATCAGATGTACTATGCTGTCCTAATTTGATTGTCTCTGTTGTTATGTCCTTTAGATTGTAAGCTCTTTTGAGCAGGGACTGTCTCTCCCTTCATGTAAGTCTGGTAGTGGTTTTAGAAATGTTGAGTAGTAGTAGTAGTAGTAGTAAGGGCTGCTCCATTAACATGGCTGCTCACCAATATTGGTGCATTTTGACTTTAATTCCTAAGGCCTAGGCTTTTGTCCCTAAAAGGATTCCATTCTAAGGGCCCCTTTTACAAAGGTGTGCTAGCATATTTAGAGTGCACTAAAAATTAGTGTGCGCTAACCTTGGTGGATGCCCATAGGAATATTATGGGCGTCTATATGGTTAGTGTGCACTAAAAACGCTAGTGCAACTTTGTAAAAGACCCCCTACAAATTCACTCCAAGAATGAGCAACTGACATTATGAATCACTTCATGAAGCTCTGTGTAACAATGCTAAAATAGAAGGAAATTTGAATCCTTTAAAAAGGTTTGGCACACACCAACGAATGCAGTAGGCAACACAATAGCACTGTGCTCTGTCCCATTATAGTCTTTATGAAGCTAACCTATGGTGCGTTAAATATTAAGTATTTATGAACCAGGCTGATTTGTTGATTTTGGCATCCTAATGCCTAGTCATTCATATGAGCTGAATTACATTTTCTTTGTAAAAATCTGGAATTGTATTCATTTGTAATACTCACATTTATTAGCATCTCTGAATGAGTCAATCTTCTGAAAATGTATATGGCAAGTCTTTGTAGGTTCTTGTCCACATCTCAAAATGAAATCTTTCAAATAAAGGGGTCCTTTTAGTAAGGTGCACTGAAAAAATGGCTTGCGGTAGTGTAGGCATGGGTTTTAGACACGCGCCGATCCATTTTTTTAGCGTGCCTGTAAAAAAGGCCTTTTTTGTCGAAAATGGATGTGCGGCAAAATAAAAATTGTCATGTGTTCATTTTGGGTCTGAGACCTTACCGCCAGCCATTGACCTAACCGCCAGTAATGACCTACGCGCGTCAAATGCCACTTGGCGCGTGCCCGAAAATAAAAAATATTTTTCAGATGCACAACAAAAATGAAATTACCGCATAAGTCCCGCAGTAACTCCATTTTGGCGTGTGTTGGGCGCACATAGACGCTACGCGGCTTAGTAAAAAGGCCCCAAAAATTATACCAACAACACCTGAGGAAAATGTGGGGGGAGCAAAGATACCAATCTCATCTAATTCCTATTCTCCTAAATATGGATCAACCTCCCCAAAAAAATATTTGGATTTGTTATTGCCCCTTTCCTCTTGAATTGGTGATTTAATTATCATGAAATTAACCTCTTTTTAACAATAGCATTAGTATAGTATGTGGCAAATTTAAAAACAGTTTCCATTTGCATTTTTCCCCCTGGAATTTTTTTCTCTCTTCCAGCAGTTGCAGGAATTCAAATCTACCTTGTAGGCTGTTTGTACCTTTTTGCTATATTTTGTCCAATCCATAGATTTATAAGGGTATAAGAAAGGGAACCATTGCAATTTTAAAGTTATTTCTCTCTAATTTAAATGCAGTAAAGGCATTCAAGTTAATTGCATTATTATTATTTCAAATTAATATGACTGGCATTAAAATAAATAGCTAATAGATATATGGTGGTGCCCCAAGCTGCAGGCACTCGGGGATTTAAAAAAAATGAAATATAAGTGTAAAATTAGTGAAAATGAAAAAATGCTAAATAAATCTTCAAAGAAAATATATATTTAGCTCTAATTTATTCTTTCTTGTTGACCTAGAGTAAATCTCCGCATTTTCGTAGAGAACCCTTTTATGCAACTTCAATCTTAACTAAAGCCCAGGCTATGCTTTTTTTCACTAAATGGTTCATTATAAGCAATTCAGTTTGTCAGCCATCATTTGGAGTAAGAATGGGCATTGAATGAGGTTGTTTAATGCATAGGAGCCACAGAGTGTGCATCTGTCTTCCCAGACAACTGTAATCCTTCATGGTTCACTGGTTCTACCTTTATGAGTCCTTTTGATTGATAATTGCGAAAATAAATCTTTGAAGAACTTAGCTTAAATGTAAAAAAAAAAATACATTAAGATTCTAAAAGCTGCTTACTAGTGAACTGCACCATTTCAATTCAAAGAAATATAAATTATTTTTGTTAGACTAGATTGGATCTAGTCCTAGATTTTTTTTTAACTTTGTATATTGACAATGGCACCTCTACTTTTTCACTGTTAGGGTCTGCAGTGCAAATACTGTCTATTTGAGATACAGCATGATCTGAACCTGGCAGCTAAAGTAACCTACAGCAAAAGGAATTTCTGAAAGTAATTGCTATTATTTCCACTGAATATTTAGCATTTAAATTGTACAAGATATGAGCTGTCTGTATCGCCAGAATTCAGGTCATGCTGTTGAAAACAATGTTATGGTTTACACTCCAGAGTTTCATTGCCAATAAAGAAATACATGCAGTGAACCTTCTGTGGTTTACACTAGCAGTAAAGTGAAAGTATTAGTTAATTTTACTGTAATATCAGGATCGTGTCAATAAGCACTGTAAATGAAGGTCCAGATTCTTCTGAAGCAAGAAAGGTTACTTTGGCTATTTTTCAAAATAGAATCCCCTTCTCATCTAATTATTTGCATTGACAGAATAACAGGCCCTTTTACTAAAGGGTTGCGCGTGGCTACACATAACTACCGCCTCCCCACCGCAGCTGAGGTGGTAGTTCCGCCCCAGCACATGGCATTTCTGACTGTCACGATCCAGGCTTTGAAGAAACAGACACGAACTCTGGAACAACGTGCGCCCTTGGCCTACTGTCGTCGAGCGGCAGCAGGAGGCAAAACCCCCCCAAGCAGGACTGGACAGGATACAGGATACACTTGGCTTGGCTAGAATCAGATTCAAGAACGAACTTGGCTTGGCTGGAACCAAATGCTGGAATAGACTTGGCTTGGCAGGACTGGAACCAGATCCTGGAACAAGATTGGCAGGATTCAGGATACTCAGGCAGGATTCAGGATTTACAAACAAGCTTGACAGGAACAGGTCTCAGGATACTCAGGCAGGAGTCAGGATTTACAAACAAGCTTGGCAGGAACAGAAGCTAAGAGCACACAGAGCGGAGAGAAGCAGGAAGAGGATTGGAGCTGA
Source organism: Microcaecilia unicolor (assembly GCF_901765095.1). Lineage (NCBI taxonomy): Eukaryota > Metazoa > Chordata > Amphibia > Gymnophiona > Siphonopidae > Microcaecilia > Microcaecilia unicolor. Next base: position 37,553,540 of record NC_044033.1, on the reverse strand, counting down.
AGACAAACAGGGCAGATACAAGCAAGATACAAGGCTGAGCCACACAGACAAGCAACGGAACTATGGCTGAAGCTAAAGTAGTGGGAACTAACAAGGCTGACTAGGCAGAACCAGTGCATCTTTTCTAGCAAAAAAGGTGCCGGTACTCAAATGCTAGGCCACCCTTCAAGGGTGGGGTGAATCATCACTGAGGGATCCACCCCACAATAGCCAGGCCCCCTGCAACCAGTCACAGAACCTATGACAAGGCAGAATTGGTGTGTAGAGCCTGAGCTCTTTCATTAAAACTTGAGGTCCTTGGGTCAATTTTAGCAGACAATGGAAAAGGTGCCGGTACTCAGTACTCCCAAGTGCAGACTGGGTTATTCTGGACATCTGCAAGCTGTGCCCACAAGTAGAGGTGTTATAGTCTAGGTGACCATGCTAGAATCTTGTATGCTGTCATGTTTCAATTTGCTAGTCCCTAACCCAAACTTCCACCTCTGGATGAGGAAAGTGGTTAAGATTCCTCATGAGGCAGCATCTGTTGCAGTAGCCATGACTCCCATCTCTTATCAGTAGGTGGTATCTTCTCTTTCTTCACTGCACTTTTGCCAGGTCTCACTTCAGTTGGGCAGCAAGGAGAACAGGGAGAAAGAGCAAAAAAATAAGGATGAATAGGATTTTTCCCCCACAAATTTAGTAATTATCCTAATAATATGCATGGGACAATACTTAATAGGTGCTAAATTAAAATAATTAACTCCTAAAACACAATGAAAATAAGTCCTCAGTTGCAAAAAAAAACAATCAAAACAAGCTATGAAGCTGTACTGTTATCTCATAAAATGTTGTTGCAATTGTAGACGGTGAGCCTGGTGGCAGATGAACCTGCAACAGTCATGCAGTTCCCTGTGATAGCTGATAAGGAGACGTTCCTGATGTTGCAAATTATGCGGAGAAGGAGTTGCAGAGGAGAGGGGGCTGCTGGAGAGGTAATAAGAATTTGCACTGCCATCAGAAAAAAAAGGGAGAAAGATACAGACTGCGCCGGGAGGGGAGGGGCAAGCGGTGGCAGCAGAAAGAGAAGAGCCAGAGATGTGGGGGAGGAGGGAGAAAGAGGTGAAGAACGAGCGTTGAGGGAGGGGTGGCAACGGCAGCAGAAAGAGAAGAGCAAGAGATTCAGGAAAGGAGGCGGCGATGGAGAGAGAAAGAGGAGAAGAGACAGAGATGCAAGGTGGAGGGGCAGCTGCAGCAGCGGTGGGAGAAACAGGAGTAAGAGATGCGGGGGGAAAGAGGGGGCATGCAGCAGAAAGAGAAGAGCCAGAGATGTGGGGGAGGAGGGGGAAATGGTGGGAGAAAGAGGTGAAGAACGAGCGATGAGGGAGGGGTGGCAACGGCAGCAGAAAGAGAAGAGCAAGAGATTCAGGAAAGGAGGCGGCGGTGGTATAATTCTCTGTTATCATTTCCTGTCACTAAAACAAGAAACTATAAACTTACATCTAAATCGACATAGGAAATAAACAAAAGGCTTAATTTAAAACACCATCCTGTACTTGTAGGTGCAGCTGTACAGTCGTTTGTCACACATGTCAAAGAAAGAAAGTTAAAAACAGTGCAGTGGAAGCCCCCCCCCCCCCCCCCCCACACACACACACACACACATCCCTTCTCTCTCATTCTCTTGCTGCAGTCAAGGGAAGAGGAAAAAAGGACTTCTCAAATCTGTTCCAATTTAAATGTTAGTCAAGCAGGAATAAATGGCAGCATACACTCCATCAGCAGATTTAAAACAAGAGAGAAAGGTCACGAATTAGACAATACTATAACAAATAAAACTGCATCAAATTAGTACCTTGGCTCAGTAAATAAATGCAAAATAAAAAAAAACAAATACAAGTTGCATGATCCCAATTATTGAAGCTTAAATGACAAGAGAGGTAGAAGACCTTTTTCTTTTCAAGCAATTCCCTGTTAGATCAATCTCTGCAATTTTACAAATCTCTCTGGCACTTATCACTAGAAACAAAACAAAGCTCTTATTTGTGAAAGACAAGCTGATTCAACGAACAATACACAATTTTTAGAACTCAGGTTACCATACCCCCCCAACAATTCTAGGATTCAGTCCTATGCTACTACAACAGAAACAGGGATTTCATTAGACAGAAACAAAGCATTCAACAACTGATTCATGCCTACCTGTGTGGGATTTTGTGTTAATTCAAATTCACTGTCATTTTTTTTTGTTTTGGTCCCACCACTGTAGTACCAGACAGAACAGCACTGACTAGCTTGACTACCTCCTCATAAGCAAGAGGAGCACTTGGTGCCGACAAGGGTGGGAGTGAAGTTTCCCCTGGGTAGGGTTACCATTTTTTGTCCTCATAAAAAGAGGGCACTTGCCCTGCCCCTTTCACGCCCCTGCCCCCCCCCTTTCATGCACTCACCCCGCCCCTGATGCATATTCCCCTCCCTGGTCACTTCCTCCTCCCCCATCACCTTCCCTCCCCCATCATCTCCACTCCCCCCCCCCCCCCCCGTCAACTCCCCTCCCCTTACTCTACTAGCCCCCTCTTTCCTGCCTGGAGCGCTGCTGCCAGCTCAGCTGCCCTGCATCCTGTGAGTCCGGCTCTCGACATTTCAAAATGGCCGCCGAGAGTTGAAGTCTCGCGAGGCTGCTTCAACTCTCGGCGGCCATTTTGAAACGCCGAGAGCCGGACTCACAGTATGCAGGGCAGCTAGCAGCAGCGCTCCGGGCAGGAAAGAGGGGGCTCTTTCCTGCCCCGAAGACGAAGAGGTACCTCTAGACCACCAGGGATAGTAGAGTAAGGGGAGGGGAGGGAGGGGAGTTCCGCCCCCGCCAGCCAGCCCGTTTGTCCAGAAATCCGGACAAACGGGCAGGCTGGCCAAATCCGTCCGGACTCCCAGACATGTCCTCAAAAAGAGGACATGTCCGGGTAAATCCGGACGTATGGTAACCCTTCCCCTGGGGAAATGACATAGGGCCCTGTTTACTAAGACGCGCTAGTGTTTTTAGCGCATGCATAAAATTAGCGCACACTAACTGTGTAGGCGTCCATAGGAATATTGTGGGTGCCTACACAGTTAGCGAGCGCTAATGGTTAGCGCGCGCTAAAAGCACTAACACACCTCTAGCGCAGCTTAGTAAACGGGGCCCGTAGTAAGCTGTTAGATTTTATCTTCCAGCTTTCTATAGGTGGTCAGTGACTCAGCTGTTTAGGGAGGCTAACATGGGCGGGGTTAGGCAAAACAGAGCAAATTAAAATGCTTAGCATGAGGGGCAATACCTATGTTTGCAGGAAAGGAACTGGGGGGACATTTGAACACAAATAGAAAAGAAAAGGTTCCAAGTAACCAAACAGCCAAGATAAGCCAAAAAGCACAAAATGGACTTCCAGGAACAGGACAAAGGGAAATCCTCTATTGCAAAGACCCGACACAGGCCCTGTTTCGGCGACCAAGCGCCTGCATCAGGAGTCTATTAAAATACAATACAAAAATCATGATTATACAGTAAGACACAACAAAATTTGCATATAAAAACATATGCATAAAGATAGAAATAAATAAATAATGACAATAAATAAAATATATGACCAGACCAATTTAAGAGATGCAATGAATCCTCAATAATTATAGGTATCCAAATTGAACATAGATATTGGTATAAAACCATAAATAAGCAAAAACACTAGCAGGCAAACTGTCATGAAATTCTGTTCAGTCAATATGAATTACTTCCCAGATTACCGCAAAAAAAAAAAAATCCTATATTGATAGATGTAACAATGACACCACTGTAGAAGGTGCAACTAAAGAGAGAATATGTTTTTAAGTCATAAGATATATGGGAAGCCAAGCTAAGATAGCATAAAAATAACATTATAGGAGTCTATAAACCATGAATAGAAAGTTATATCACCATTTGAAGTGTTGTGCTAGACAATCATTTAAATAGAGGTCAAGTATCGCTATACTGTCAACATGCAAAACATGTTACACTGTGCTTACAGTGTGCCCATTTGTGCTAGAAAAAAATGTTTCCTCCAGAGAAACATAAATGAGTCTATTTCCAACGTGAAAAAAATGTTAAAAGTTCTCCAAAGTGACAATTGGCCTCATAAACAGAAGTGTATTAAGTGCCAATATCCACTGTGCTTGCAACCTTCAAAAGTGTGTCACTCTGCTTTTATTGTGTCTTACTGTATATATAATCATGATTTTTGTATTGTATTTTAATAGACCCCTGACACAGGCGCTTGGTTGCCGAAATATGGCCCGTGTTGGGTTAGTGCAATAAAGGATTTCCCTTTGTATTGTTTCTAGAAGTCCATTTTGTGCTTTTTGGCTTATCTTTATTTATTTATTTGTTTCATTTGTACCCCACATTTTCCCACCCATTTGCAGGCTCAATGTGGCTTACATAGTACAGTAAAGGCATTTGCCAAGTCCGGTAGAGGAACAAATACAGGGTGATGTTGTGGTCAAATAAGGAAGGTATGTTTCAGGCACATTAGGGTCGAAAGTAGGGAAGGTGTGTCCAATATGATCTTTGGTTTTGCTGTGTTGCAGAGTTTAGGTCTTTATGTTGGGTCGGTAAGGTACACCTTTTTGAACAGGTTGGTTTTTAGTAATTTCCTAAAGTTTAGATGGTCGCAGATTGTTTTCACAGCTTTTGGCAGTGCGTTCCATAGTTGTGTGCTTATATAGGAGAAGCTAGATGCATAGGTTGCTTTGTATTTGAGTCCTTTGCAGTTTGGGTAGTGGAGGTTTAGGTATGTTCGTGATGATCCAGTTCTGTTTCTGGTTGGTAGATCTATGAGGTCTGTCATGTATCCTGAGACTTCACCGTAGATAATCTTGTGGACCAGGGTGCAGATATTGAAGGTGATACGTTCTTTGATTGGTATCCAGTGCAGTTTTTCTCGGAGGGATTCGGAACGTTCAAATCATGATTTACTGAATATCAGCCTGGTTGCTGTGTTTTGGAGTTTCTTTGTGAGTTGTTCATTACATCCCGCATAGATTCCATTGCAGTAGTCTGCATGGCTTAGTCCACCACCCTAACCACTAGGCCACTCCTCCATTATCTGAAATGGGGAGGGTGTGGTCTGAGGTGTTTATGGTTGTGGGTTTGTAGTTATTGTGTTGGGTTAAGAGGATGAGGCAGTGTGCTTTTTCAGTGTTCAGTTTCAGTTGAAATGAATTTGCCCATGAATCCACGACGTTCAGGCCGAGCTTGATTTCATTGGTGATTTCTGTCAGGTCGTGTCTGAAGGGGATGTAAATTGTGACATCGTCTGCATAGATGAACGGATTGAGGACTTGTTTGGATAAGGACTTGGCCAGTGGGATCATCATTATGTTGAAGAGTATTGGTGATAATGGTGAGCCTTGAGGTACTCCGCAGTCTACTTTCCACGGTGGTGATATGGAAAAATTATGTTCTTACCTGATCATTTTCATTTCTTTACTCCTCACAATGTAACCATAATCGAGTTGTAACAAATTGTACTTCCATCAATACAATGTATTGTAAGCCACACTGAACCCGCAAATAGGTGGGAAAATGTGGGATACAAATGCAATAAATAAATAAATAAATACCAGACCAGCTCAGACTAATGGGTTATGTCCATCTACCAGCGGAAGGAGGCAGAGAAAATAGTTCCGAGTAAACCGCCCCTTAAGGGTATCGTGCAGCCTGGAATGTTAAGTATTTCAAATAGCAATGGTGCTCTGAAGTCTAGAAGAAAACACAGTTAATAACAAACAGGCAAACTCTTGGAGCCAATATGCAGAACCTCACTGTTCCTGCTTGGCCAAAGGCAACTGCAACCTCCCCTCACAGTAAAGTAAGCGGGAGGGAATGGTCCATACTGAGCTTGCTCAAGCACATAGAGATCTACCCCTGAATCCAGGGAAAGAACTCTGTGATGCTAAGTAACAGGAGTCATACAGAGATGGCACAACAACAAGTGGCAGGAGATTGAATAGAGAAGATGAAGTAGGCAGTGCTGTAGGACATCCCAGCCTATTGAAGCGTCGTGGAACAGCCAGGGATACCTAAAGGAAACAACACTCTGACAGACTTTAGCCAGGGAGGGCATCTGGACTGGTCTGGTATGATTAAAGGAAAGAAAATTATCAGGTAAGAACATAATTTTTCCTTCCTTGTCATCTATACCAGATGTGATTCATATGAATCCTGATTGTGATTCATATGAATCCTGATTGTGATTCATGTAGTATTGAGAACTTGTCCATGTAGTCAGTGAGCTGTTTGGTCACCAGGCTCTTGGACATTTGAACACAATAAGGAAGGAATCCCTCACTGTATAAAGAATAAAATTACAGAACACATAGACAAACATGGTTTAATGGGACAGAGTCAACATGGGTTCAGCAAAGGGAAGTCTTGCCTCACCAATTTGCTTCATTTCTTTGAAGGTGTAAATAAATATGTGGATAAAGGTGAGCCAGTTGATACAAATGTCATAATAATAATAATAATAATAATAATATATTTAGATTTCCAGAAAGCTTTTGACAGAGTTTCTCATGAGAGACTACTGAGAGAATTAAAAAGTAATGGGATAGGAGGCAATGTCCTTCTGTGGATTAGGAATTAGTTATTGACAGAAAATAGAGGGTAGGCTTAAATGGTCAGTTTTGTCAATGGAGGAGGGAAAAAAGTGGAGTGCCACATGGATCTATACTGGGAAATTGCAGGAAGACCTTAGGAAACTGGAAGACTAGGAATCCAAATGGCAGATGAAATTGAATGTGGACAAATGCAAAGTGATGCACGTTGGGAAGAATAATCTGAATTATAGTTACCTGATGCTAGGGTCTGCCTTAGGAGTGAGCGCTCAAGAAAATATCTAGGTGTCATTGTAGACAATATGCTGAAATCTTCTGATCAGTGTACTGCAGCGGTCAAAAAAGCAAGCAGGATGCTAGGAATTATTAGGGAAAGGATGCAAAATTAAGACCAAGAATATTATAATGCCTCTCTATCACTCCATGGTGCAACCTCACCTTGAATAGTGCATTCAATTCTGGTCGTTGTATCTCAAAAAAGATATAGCGGAATTAGAACAGGTTCAAAAAAGAGTGACAAAATGATAAAAGGGATGGAACTCCTCCCATTTGAGGAAAGGCTAAAGAGGTTAGGGTTCTTCAGCTTGGGAAAGAGATGGCTGAGGGGGGATATGATCGAGGTCTTTAAAATTCTGAGTCATGTAGAATGGGTAGAAGTGAATCAATTTTTCACTCTTTCAAAAAGGAAAAAGACTAGTATGCTCATTTTCGAAAGAGAAAGATGCCCATAGCAGTATAATCGAAAGCCGATTTTGGGCGTCCCCAACTGCTTTCCGTCGCAGGGATGACCAAAGTTCACGGTGGCGTGTCAGATGCGTAGCAAAGGCGGGACTTGGGCGTGCCTAACACATGGACATCCTCGACCCATAAAGGAAAAAAAAGGGTGTCTCTGACGAGCACTTGGACGACTTCACCTGGTCCTGTTTTTCTTATGACCAAGGCACAAAAAGGTGCCCGAACTGACCAGATGACCACCGGAGAGAATCAGGAATGACCTCCCCTTACTCCCCCAGTGGTCACTAACCCCCTCCAACCCTCAAAAAATATCTTTAAAAATATTTTGTGCCAGCCTCTATGCCAGCCTCAAATGTCATACTCAGGTCCATCACAGCAGTATACAGGTCCCTGGAACAGTTCTAGTGGGTGAAGTGCACTTCAGGCAGGTGGACCCAGGCCCATCCCCCCTATCTGTTACACTTCTGGTGGTAAATATGAGCCCTCCAAAACCCACCAGAAACCCACTGTACCCACATCTAGGTGCCCTCCCTTCACCCATAAGGGCTATGGTAGTGGTGTACAGTTGTGGGTAGTGGGTTTGGGGGGCTCAGCACACAAGGTAAGGGAGCTATATACCAGGGAGCAATTTCTGAAGTCCACTGTAGTGCCCCCTAGGGTTCCCGGTTGGTGTCCTGGCATGTCAGGGCGACCAGTGCACTACGAATGCTGGCTCCTCCCATGACCAAAGGGCTTGCATTTGGTCATTTCTGAGATGGACATCCTTGGTTTCCATTATCGCCGAAAATCAGAAATGACCAAATCTAGGGATGGCAATAGTGAGCTGAATATTTTTGAACATCTAATCAATATATTATGTATAGAGTGGTATCCATTCTGTTAATCCTACTTATCTTTGTCTTTTTTGTTTATTTTTTCTTCTTTTTTCTTCTTTTTTCTATATTAAACTCAAAGCAGAGAAAAAGACCTCATCAGTCCTTGTATGGCGTTACTGTGCTTAATGTGCTCATTCACCAGCGTTCCTTGGACTCCGTTATAATCCTCGGTCTTAAAAAAAACTCTGCTTCTATATAGTGGATAATGAATATAATAATCAATAATAGTCAATCGTGGTATTTCTTTCCTCTAAAATCTAATGTTGTAAACAATACTTAATGTTACTTAGCTTTTAATCTTGCCCCTATATAGTGGATAATGAATATAATAATAATAGTCAATCGTGATATTTCTTTCCTCTAAAATCTAATGTTGTAAACAATACTTAATGTTTAGAAATCCAGTAGATGGTAAAGTGTATCAATTACGGTTTTAGACAGATTGTCAATCGACATTCGTTGTATACATTTTGGTTTGTCCCTGTCAAAAAATATATGTAGGGAAGACTAAACGTCGGCTACATCAACGCATTACTGAACATCGCTCATGTATTAAACTGAATAAGAAAGGAGCTCTGATTGTAGCACATTGTCAAGAGAAAGGACATACTTTTGATTCTTTGATCATATTCCATGTAACATTCGAGGAGGTGATAGAGATAAGATGTTAATTAGAAGAGAACAGAAGTGGATCTACACATTACAAACTTTGGAACCTAGAGGGCTAAATTCATTAATTGAATGGGCTGTCTTTCTTTGAGTCTTTTTTTGAGTAGTTTTTTAAAAAAAAACCTGTTTTGAGTAGTTAAAAACTTTTTTGAGTTAAGAATTCTTTTCGAATGCTAGTAATATCAGCTAGTTGGTTTATGTGTCTTTTCCTCTCAATTAATTATTAAGAAAATAATTCCTTAGCTTAATTCCTAGTATCTTGTCTGATTTATTGTGGTCAAAGTAAGAAGAACTATTACCTTATTGTGTTAGAGTTTTGGAGATATTCTGTAATATTATTTTCTAACATTCTTTGTATGAATATACATGGTTTGTATTATTTGAAAATTATAAAAAAAATAAAAAAAAAAGAATTCTTTTCGATAAATCTCTTTGATTGAATACAACATAGTCATGGCTCCATTTGGAGCTGATTACATCTGATTGAGAGCATAAATAGGAAAGGTTCCTTCCGGTTAGTGCTTTTCACTACCAGAGTCACAGTAGCAGAGACGCCATGCTGTAAGGTTAGTGGTTCAATGGCTTGTGATTTTATATTAATGAATGATTATTTACATTAAGGTTTATATGGTATCATTTTGTTTGATTATAGATATCGTGATTAGCCAAAAGGTTGCTTGGCCCCCTGAAGAAGCTTATTACATATAGCGAAATGGAGAGCCCCGTAGGGCAAGATTAAAAGCTAAGTAACATTAAGTATTGTTTACAACATTAGATTTTAGAGGAAAGAAATATCACGATTGACTATTATTGATTATTATATTAATTATCCACTATATAGAAGCAGAGTTTTTTTAAGACCGAGGATTATAACGGAGTCCAAGGAACGCTGGCGTTTGAGCACATTAAGCACAGTAACGCCATGCAAGGACTGATGAGGTCTTTTTCTCTGCTTTGAGTTTAATATAGAAAAAAGAAGAAAAAATAAACAAAAAAGACAAAGATAAGTAGGATTAACAGAATGGATACCGCTCTATACATAATATATTGATTAGATGTCCAAAAATATTCAGCTCACTATTGCTATTACGGTGAAAGTTTTTTTTTGCTGAAATTGTGTCCAATAAGATCTTTTTGTTTTCACAAATCTAGGGATGACCATCTCTAAGGACGACCTAAATTTCAGGATTTAGGGTCCCCGACCATATTATCGAAACGAAAGATGGACGTCCATCTTGTTTCAATAATAGGGTTTCCCCGCCTCTGGATCGGGACGTTTTGTGAGGATGTCCTCAGCAAAACTTGGACGTCCCTTTTGATTATGCCCCTCCAAGTAGCATTCAATGAAATTACATGGAAATATTTTTAAAACAGGAGGAAATATTTTTTCACTCAAAAAATAGTTAAGCTCTGGAACTCGCTGCTGGAGGATGTGGCAACAGCAGTTAGCATATCTGGGTTTAAAAAAGGTTTGGACAAATTCCTGGAGGAAATGTCCATAGTCTCCTATTGAGATAGACATGGGGAAGCCACTGCTTGCTCTGGAATTGGAGGCCACATAGGTATTTAAACATCTCTATCATATCTCTGCTCTCTTTCACCTGTCTTCCAAAGTATACATATAGAGATAATTAAACCTGTCCCCATACACTTTACGATGAAGACTACTGACCATTTTAATAGTTGCCCTCTGGACCGACTCCATCCTGTTTATATATTTTTGAAGGTGCAATCTCCAGAATTTTACACAATATTCTAAACTAGTAAAAAAGGCCCATTTCTGACACAAATGAAACGGGCGCTAGCAAGGTTTTCCTCGGAGTGTGTATGTTTGGGAGAGTGTATGTGAGAGTGACTGTGTGAGAGACAGAGTGAAAGTGTGAGTGTGTGTGTGTGAGAGAGAGTGAGTCTGGGTGTGAGTGTGTTTGTGAGAGAGTGTGTGTGTGAGAATGAGAGTGTGTGCAAGTGTGTATGTGAGACACAGTGTGAGAGAGAGTGTGTGTGTGTGTGCGAGAGAGAGAGTGTGTGTGAGACACAGATTCTCTGTGAGAGTGAGTGTATGAGACCAAGCGAGTGTGTGAGTGACTGTGTGGCACATAGAGAGTGAATGTGATACAGTGTGAGACAGAGTGTGTGAGAGTGAGAGTCAGAAACACATTGTATATGAGAGAGAGAGTGTGAGCCCTGCCCTCCCAATCCATGCCCATCTGTCCCCTGCCCCCTCCATTCATCCTTTTCCAGCAATTCCCCTCTCTCCCTGAGCCCTGCCCTCCCAATCCATGCCCATCCATGCTCCTCTGTCCCCTGCCCCCTCCATTCATCCCTATCCAGCAATTCCCCTCTCTCCCTGAGCCCTGCCCTCCCAATCCATGCCCATCCATGCTCCTCTGTCCCCTGCCCCCTCCATTCATCCCTTTCCAGCAATTTCCCTCTCTCCCTGAGGCCTGCCCTCCCAATCCATGCCCATCCATGCTCCTCTGTCACCTGCCCCCTCCATTCATCCCTATTCAGCAATTCCCCTCTCTCCCTGAGCCCTGCCCTGCAATCCATATCCATCCATGCCCATTTGTCCCTCCATTCATCCCTATCCAGCAATTCCCCTCTCTCCCTGAGCCCTGCCCTCCCAATCCATGCCCATCCATGCTCCTCTGTCCCCTGCCCCCTCCATTCATCCCTTTCCAGCAATTTCCCTCTCTCCCTGAGCCCTGCCCTCCCAATCCATGCCCATCCATGCTCCTCTGTCCCCTGCCCCCTCCATTCATCCCTTTCCAGCAATTTCCCTCTCTCCCTGAGGCCTGCCCTCCCAATCCATGCCCATCCATGCTCCTCTGTCACCTGCCCCCTCCATTCATCCCTATTCAGCAATTCCCCTCTCTCCCTGAGCCCTGCCCTGCAATCCATATCCATCCATGCCCATTTGTCCCTCCATTCATCCCTATCCAGCAATTCCCCTCTCTCCCTGAGGCCTGCCCTCCCAATCCATGCCCATCCATGCTCCTCTGTCCCCTGCGCCCTCCATTCTTCCTTTTCCAGCAATTCCCCTATCTTTCTTCCATGACCCCCCCTCGCATCCATGCTCCTCTCTCTCCCATGCCCCAGCCTGGCCCGCCCTCTTCTCCCCCCCCCCGCGCATCCATGCCCCCCCCCTTCGCATCCATGCTGTCGTTTCTCCCCTGCCCTCCTGCTCCCATTGTTCAACTTTACTGCCCACCCTCTTCTCTCCCCCAACATCCCTTTTTTTTTTCCTTTTTAAATTTACCTCCGTGGTGGCGGTTCCGGCAGCGCAGCATCAGGGAAGGAGGCGGCGCTCCCGACGTCTAGCCTTCCCTTCGCTTTGTTCCGCCTTCTTCTGACGTCATCCTTGACGTCAGAAGAAGGCGGAACACAGCGAAGGGAAGGCTAGCGACGTCGGGAGCGCCGCCTCCTTCCCTGACGCTGCGCTGCCGGAACCGCCACCACGGAGGTAAATCTAATATACTAAAACGCACCGTGCATGGGTGCGATCAGTTTGTTTGTTTTTTTTTCCGCCCTCGCGATCCGTTTTTTTTTGCCGCCCTCGACGTCATGACGTTTGACGCGAGGGCGGGGCAGAGACGGCTGGGTGGCTTCACACCACGAATCCACGAACCCTTCAGGAAGTGTTTGAGTGACTTCAGAACGTTGTCTTCAGAACGTTCACGGTGCGTTTTATTATATTAGTTGAGGCACAGGGGCATCATCATCTCTTTTTTCTTAGTGGCCATTCCTCTCCCTGTGCACCCAAGCATCCTTCTAGTTTTTGTCGTTGCTTTTTCTACCTCTTTCTTGCAAAAAAGTTCTTCACCCTCTAACCTACTGTTCCCTTGGTTTTTTTGCAGCCCAAATGCATGGCCCTGCATTTTTTGTCATTAAATCTTAGCTATATTCAATTCAGGGTTATCCACTATTTCCGGTTTCACAAATTACTCAGGTATACATTAATTATTGAAACCTAGGTGTTTCTCAAACTATTTTAATCCTGTTTTTGTTTTTTCTTATGCTCCTAATAATATATTTATAAATATGATTAGTGCTCAGTCCTATACATTACACCGGCTTAGCTCGGCACTCGGTGATATTGTTCACCTTGCATCATCGCACTACAACCCTCCCTACCCATAGGGGCAAGTCAAGATTACTAATAGGTGGAAGGGAAGGTTGTATTGCGATGATGCAAGGTCAGTGGCGTTCCTAGGGTGGCTGACACCCGGGGTGGATCGCCAATGCGCCCCCACTCCCGGCAAAATGACAGACACCTCCCCCCATCAAAGTGACACCCCCCCCCCCGGGTGCATTTTTACCTGCTGGGGGGGTGCCGCGTGCCTGTTGGCTTCGCTCTTTCCCTCCTCCCTCTGCCACGGAAAACAGGAAGTAACCCGTTCCGGGGCAAAGGGAGCAGGGAACGAGCGTTGCTGACAGACGCGCGGCACCCCCCAGCGGCATGCACCCAGGGCGGACCGCACCCACCGACCCCCCTTTGGTATGCCACTGTGCAAGGTGAACATTATCGCCGAGTGCCGAGCTAAGCCGGTGTAATGTATAGGACTGAGCACTACGCATATTTATAAATATATTATTAAGAGCATAAGAAAAATTTTTAAAAAGGATTAAAATAGTTTGAGAAACACCTAGGTTTCAACAATTAATGTATACCTGATTAAATCTTAGCTGCCAAATTTTATTCTGCCATAAAATGTAAATACCATGAATCTTGCTTCATTCTACTTTTTCGCCCAATGGGGACGATTTTAAAGATAGCTAATGCTGTTGCAAACTCCATGGATAATTTGAACACTTGTATTATACATAATTTAAGGGAAACTGAAAATCAGACAGTATATATATTAGTGGCGTAGCTACGTGGGGCCACAGGGGCCTGGGCCCCCTCAAATTTCCTCTGAGCCCCTGGTTTTGCTGGTGGGGGTCCTCAACCCCCGCCAGCTGAAGCCTTGTCCAATGCCAGTTTCTGGCACCGCCATGTTGCCTGCCCTGCTCTTTCTTCCCTCTCACGTCCTGCACGCTTCAATTTCACTAAAAGGATTATACAGGACATGAGGGGGAAGAGAGAGCAGGGCAGGCAACGTGGCAGTGCCGGAGACTGGCACTGGAGAAGGCTTCAGCTGGCGGGGGTTGGGGACCATTGCCAGCCAAGGTATTTGCTGCAGCAGTGGGTGGGGAACAGCAGGGTGGCAGGGGGGAATGGCAGGATGGCAAAGTGGCAGGGGGTGGCAGACCAAAATTGCACTCCCCCCCACCTCGGGCTCTGGCCCCCTCCCACCATTAGGTCTGCCTACGCCCCCATACATTGAAAGAATCTGCATACTTTGCTCCTATTGGGCAGTGGAATGGGGGCAGCCTTCTATGTGGAGGAGTAGCCTAATGGTTAGTGCAGTGGGCTGAGAACCTGAGGAATTGGGTTTGATTCCCACTGCAGTTCCCTGTCACCCTGGGCAAGTGACTTAACCCTCTGTTGTCCTAAAAGCACTTAACCATTATACCTCCATGGAGGAAATCTAGACTACCCCAACTTGACGTTTCATCCTTTAGATTGTAAGCTCCTTTGAGCAGGGACTGTCCTTCTTTGTTAAACTGTACAGCGCTGCGTACCTCTAGTAGCGCTCTAGAAATGTTAAGTAGTAGTAGTAGGTGCAAAAACTTACATTGTGAGGCCACTAGGAACAGAGAAAGTACCTGTACATAGTAAAATGTAAACCACTTTGGTTGTACCACACAAAGGCAGTGTTTCAAATATATGACCCTTTACCTTTTGACCCCATATGCACTTGAAAACAGAACGTAGGCATGCTATTTTCTTATTCTACCTTTAAAACACCTGCAAGAACACCTCTTTGTAATGTAGCTGAAAGTACATATACATATTATTTGCTGTATTGCAAGAGTATTATTTTCACTCAGGCCATTTTACTCAGGTAAATACCTACTTACAAAAATGACTGACATTTTTCCTCCCTATATACATTAAATATCAAGCACTATGCTTTCAGAGTATCAATATACGTTTTAAAAATATCAGACTTTAATGATTTCCTAAATAGTCTCAAAACCATACTTTATTGTTCCGAATAAATGTAAAACATCATTTGACTATTAACAGTTAGAAAATGCTATTTCACTACCCCTTAAATACATGTGCATTAAGTACGTGGTAATTTTTTTTTTCTGGTATTTCCTATAAAAATAAACCCTTTTACCATCTGTTTATTTGAGTAATCTTTTGACTTGTACATTTATTTTGTCCTTCCATCTATTAAATGTAACCTTTTCTGTCTCATATCTAATGGATTTACATTATGTTAATAATGGTTGTGATGCATGGCAACAAAGAAAGCTAAACCTGATGAATAAAAAGAATAATGGAGGTAATTCTAGAAGGAGCAGACTACCGAGAGGCAGCAAGAACACACAGAAATGACACTATTCCAATCATTTATGTAAGCGACCTCTTATAGAATACTGACTAGTAGAAAAGTACATGTCATGTTTTGATGGCAAATATGTGCAAAAATATAGAGGTTGATATTCAAAGCAATTTAAACAGATAGGAGAGCCTCTGCCCGTTTAAATTGCTTAGCCACCAATTCAGCAGCACATAATTGGACAGTGCCACTGAATATTGACACTTAGTGGCCATGTTTGATGTGGGGAGCATAGGAGCCGGTTCTGTGGGTGCTTGAGCACCCCTAATATTGAGAGAATTCCTTGTATGTGCAGGGATGGGTTATTGCCATTGGGCTTAGCACCCCCTATAATTCTGAAAAGTTGGCTCCTATGGTGGGGAGGTGAAGGGTAGTGGAAGGGGTGGAGCCAGGGTGGAACTGGGATTTATGTGGACACCGGCTATATTCAGTGCCAGTGCTCTCATAGCTAATTGGGCAGATAGGACCATAATAAAAAGCAGTCCATATGTAGCGCCTCCTAGGCGCTGCTCACTTTCCAAAGCGATAGCAGAATTCACTATCGGTCCCAATGGTCGGGGTAGGATGGTTCACCCTGAGACCGAGCACACTTCCACCTTGCACTACAGCCTCTATATAATAAATAAAATAAATAAAAACATGTTTTAAACAGTGTTGATTTTTCAGAGTGCAGGTAGTACCTACTCACAGAAGTAAAGCAATGATTCTTCATGCTAATTTTGTTTCCCCAGATACACCCAATATATTATTACACAGTCCCCTTTTCTGTGTGACTGTGGTGAAGCACACAATCACTTATCTGTAGTTTCTCCTTGCTTGAACACAGACTTAACTTCCCTGAGTTGGGGCCTGGTTCCAGCAATGTCACCTCTTCTGTTCCTTGAACAAGTGAAGACTTCTAGCCTGACTATAGCAACAAAAAGGAGAAAAAAACCCTATCTCCCTACCTTTCTCACTTAAATAAACACTGTCTGGGTTTTTAACATTAAGAACTGTTATGGGCTTTCTAGGCAAACAAAAGAAAAATATAACTACAAATCAATTTCTATAGTTTCCCTAAGCTGAAAACTAGTCCCTAAATTAAAGAACAACATCAGTTAGATTCTTTTTCTTTTTTAATTTAGGCACACCAGCACAAATACTGTCTTTCACAATCCATTCACACAGGGTTCGTTTAGCTTCTCACACTGAAAAGGGGAACCCCTTGAGGGTGTGCCCTTACAGAAACACACTTACACCTTTTATAGGATTCTAGCTTCTACAGCCCTTAAGCCTGACTCACGGACTCCGCTGTTACCTAAAGAAATGTTTCTTTGGTAGATGATTCTTAGCCAATCTTCACAGAAACAATCTCTTACTGTAATCCCTACTGACAGCACAGAGTAAGACTCAAAGCAGCTTCATCAGCCCTCACAAGCAGCATGCATGACAAACTCTTATCATTTAAAATGTTCACCACATTTTCCTCTTTCACACACAGCTCGATCCAGCACAACTGTTTCTAGTCACTTCCCAAACTTTCCAACATAAACTTTCAAACACAATTTCTAACTTTTTTTTCTCTCTCAGCAGAGCCTGTCTCACATATGCCTGACCTTTATCAGATTTTCAGTTCTTCTCCCAACTGTCACCCAAGCTGTTACCAGCCAATCAGAATCATGCACTCAAAATATTCTTTTAATTTTTGCAGGCGTGGAACATAGAGGGCCCTGTTTACTAAGCAGTGTTATAGGCGCATTAACATTTTTAACGCACTTTAACCATGTATGCGCATTAACCATGTACGTGCCTACAATATCCCTATAGGCACCTACATGGTTAGTGCGTGTGGTAAGTGTATACAGGGCCCACAGTTTGTAGGCAATTTTTTTCAGTTTTGAATTCCCTTTTCTTCATAGACTTTCGTTATAAATTCAGTTTCTATCAGTTTACCACAGAAATTACTGAGAAATCTTTCACAAACCATTTACAAGCCCATATCAGATGTAAATTATTCTCATAGTATTTTTCCATTAAAAATAAAAACAGTAACACATGTTTCACATTTTTCCCACAAAATTGTCTAAAATTAACCAAAACCCCTTGACGTCCACTTCAAAAATTAAATTTAAAACATTTTGTGTCACCAACCGACAGGTTTCTTTGACAGGTGTCCTTTAGCTCCATTTTCCACTCACAGACATAATCACAATTTCAGCCCAATAAATGGACCTGATCTGATCCAAACAAAACATCTCAGCTCACTTCCTTAGGACCTCCACCCCCCCACCCCCCAACAAAAAGAATAATTTTGAAAGACCCCCCCTGCAGCCAGTGCACCAACCCTCCCTCCCCCAAAAAAGTCACATAAAAAATAAAATAAATGAATGAAAAAGAATCCAGGGGACTTCTTACTTGGCTCCCATGATGACCACCTGGCAGCCCCCACCTCCAAACTCAGTATGGATGGATCCCTCATGGTGCCGGCAGCTGTCCATTACCCCTCTCAGCAGCACACCGTATATATGCTAAAATTTAGGCCCTGGCTTCACTTTGGGCCTACCAGACTCCAGGCATGCAATCGTGCATGTGCCAGAGCTTCGGCAGACCAGGCTGAAAGCCGGTCATTTTCTCGCCAGCTCTGCTTCAGCCTCCCTAGCATGCCTGGCCAGTGCGGCAGTCACTCCTGCCACGATTGGGACCCCAGCAGGCTCCTGACTTTATATCAGATCCGAAATGGGTCTCAACTTAGTCCAAACCTGCCCAGAGACACCCAGAAAAGGCCTAAAATCACCAGGAGACCCCAGGTAATTGTTCACTTTTTAACCCATGAGTTATAGTATCCAAGCACTAGAAGGAATCATGCCTATTCCCAGCTATTCCCCTTGTCAATCCTACTTCCCTCAGGTTCAATCCAATTCCTGCCCCCAAAGGAATTTATCAGCAAATAAATTAAAAACACCCCAAGATTTCACTGGATCCTCTTTCCAGAAAGAATAGTACACAGCAAGAATTTACAAGAAAGAACACCATCCTGCTTATAATCGAACGAGAATAACGCCCAAGTTCCGACCTAAATCGGGAGATGGGCGTTCTTCTCACAAAAACAAATAAAGCGGCATAATCGAAAGCCGAACTTTGGACGCTTTCAACTGCACTCCGTCGCGGATGCGGACAAAGTTGACGGGGGAGTGTCGGAGGCGTGGTGAAGGCGGAACTGGGGCGTGGTTATCACCCGAACAGAGATGGGCGCCCTTCGCCGATAATGGATGCGTTTGTAGCTAGAATTTAGGGCACTTTTCCTGGACCCTGTTTTTTGACGAATAAGGCCCCAAAAAGTGCCCTAAATGACCAGATGACCCCCAGAGGGAGTCGGGGATGACCTCCCCTGACTCCCCCAGTGGTCACTAACCCCCTCCCACCACAACAACTGATGTTTCACAACTTTTTACTTTCACCCTCAAATGTCATACCCTCCTCCCAAGCAGCAGTATGCAGGTCCCTGGAACAGTTGTTAGGGGGTGCAGTGGACGTCAGGCAGGTGGACCCAGGCCCATCCCCCCCCTACCTGTTACAATTGTGCTGCTTAATGCTACTAGTCGTCCAACCCCCCCCCAAACCCCCTGTACCCACATGTAGGTGCCCCCCTTCACCGCTTAGGGCTATAGTACTGGTGTAGACTTGTGGGCAGTGGGTTTTGAGGGGGATTTGGGGGGCTCAACACCCAAGGGAAGGGTGCTATGCACCTGGGAGCTCTTTTACCTTTTTTTTTGTTTTTGTAAAAGTGCCCCCTAGGGTGCCCGGTTGGTGTCCTGGCATGTGAGGGGGACCAGTGCACTATGAATCCTGGCCCCTCCCACGAACAAATGCCTTGCATTTATTCGTTTTTGAGCTGGGCGATTTCATTTTCCATTATCGGTGAAAAGCAAAAACGCCCAGCTCACACCTTGGCGAATAAAGCATGGGCGTCTATTTTTTTTAATAAATACGGTTCACTCCGCCCCTTCACGGACCCGTTCTCGGAGATTAACGCCCATGGAGATAGGCGTTTCTGGTCGATTATGCCCCTCCATAGGAGCCAACTTTTCAAAATTATTGGGGTTGCTAAGCCCAATGGAAATGACCCCTCCCTGGACACATACAAGGAATTTTCTCAATATTGGGGGTGCTCAAGCACCCATAGCACCCACACAGTCGGCTCCAATGAAGAACACAAATATATTTCCACCTCCCTGAGATACTGTTGAAGATCTATAGGTTCCAGATACTATAAATAATAAAAGACGTCCTTAGCATAACTCACAATTAGTAGAAATGGCACACCTACTCCTAGTTGTACTAAACAATTGCCACTTGCAGCTTCAAAATACTGTACCAGATTTTCAACCTTGCCTGTGTGTGTTGTCTCCCTTGAGGACTCAGCACACGAATGAGAATTCTCCCTTTCCCCCATTTCCAAATTAAACTGCAGCATTTCACCATTCTGCATTCACCAAACCTTTCCCCAGGAAATTATTCTTTGGTACAGATCATTCTCAGAACACTACATAAGGAAATCCCCAGTTTGTTACCATATGCTAACAGAATTTCTTCCTTCCCCTATACTTCATAAGGCAATTACTCTTCTGTTATAGTAAACCAAAGGGGTCTTTTACTAAAGATTAGCTCGAGTTATTTGCATCAGGGCCCATTTTATTCCTATGGGCCCTGCTGCAGATAACTTGAGCTAATCTTTAGTAAAAGACGCTCCATACTTTGCCTCTCGGTTTCTCTTCTGACTTTGTTGCAGCAATCAAATAAAAGTAAATAAAAGCAGCAGCAAACTTAAGGGGTGGTCCAGAAAAGGAGAAGACACTCGTGGATTTGCCACATGCTTGCACACCAGTGGATACTGGGGAGTGTGTTCTCCTGTTTCTTTGCATTGCAGGAATCAAATAAATCTGCAAGCCAAGGGCTTGTCTTCTACCTACCACTAAGGCAACTCTTCAATCACAAAGGAAACTTCTCTTTCTATTTCAGTTTCGCTAGTTACTATTTGCAGCTCAGGGAACATTTATTAACTCCTAACTCTTCCCCTACTGTCATTCAACAACCAGAAACATTTCACTCTACAACTTACCCAGGAACTCACCCCCTTGGACTGGATCCTTTACTACCCAGAACCTCAGAGCCCTCCCCTCAGCAACTCTGGAGAGTTCTCTCATGATTTTTAGTAAACCCCATTTCATGGGCGATTATACTGATATATGGCCAGCACTGCTCAGGAAGGAATTCAGCCCCATCCCCTTTCCTACTGCTGCTTGGGAAGATAATGAGCTCCTTTGGCCACCTGTAGGAAACTAGGACTCTAGACTACACTTCCCAGAATTCCTGTTTCCTTTCCTGGATGGGTTGCTTGCCCAGCCTCTCACGTTCTGACTCCTCCTGCCCCTCTCCCTTGGATTCTGCCTTCGTATCTCTCCCAGTGTCTTCGAGGAGGAAGAATGTGCAGATTTCAGGTACGAATAATTTTCCGCTGGGTTCCCTATATGTTCCTTATCAATAAGAAAACCTGTTGGGTTTTCCTGGGAGTTGATCCTGTTTTCAACCACTCCTCAATCCTCTCCCTTTAGTGCAGTTCTGTAAATAATAATCTGCGATCTGAGGCACTGGACCAGTTCTATATACTATATTAACATTTTTAGCAACTAAGGGGTCTTTTTAGCAAATGGAGGTAAAGGGTGACCCAAATGGAGGCAAATGGAGTGTGGGATTGCCCCATGTCGAGGCTACCTTTTATTGCTGTGGGTAAAAGGTAATTTACTTTCAAGGGCCAGTAAATGGCCGTGTGCTAACGAAACACATTGGTGCATGGCCATTTGCTGGGGGAGCCCTTACTGCCTCCTATTTAAGAGGCAGTGAGGTCTTCGGTGCTAACTCAGCCGATAATGGGCAGCACGCAGAGCTGCCTGATTACCGCTAGGCACGCCACTGGCACTAGAAAATAAATACAAATTTCCTAGTGCCGGAAGCCAGAACAACTGCCAGACTCCTGAGCAATCCTAGCAGTAGGGCCGATTTCCCGTATGCAAACCCAGCGGGAGCCCTACCGCAGGGTAGAGAAAGGGCCCCTAAAAGATGAATCCCTGTGACCGATGAAAGCAGAATTCCTTTTTTTTCCTGTAAGTTTTGTTATATTGTAGTTTAACATCGTGGTGACCTTTGGAAACATAATTTGAATACTAGTAGAAGATAATTTTTGTTCTCTCCCAAAGGTAAATCTACCTGAGGGACATTTTATAACAACCCCTTGGGCAGCCTTCCCTATGAAGGAGGCATGGTATAAGATAAACTAACTTTTACGATTATTCAGATGGTCTTTCCAAATTTAACATGATATGCAATACATTCAGACCATAGTATTTCACTCCAATCAGCCAGGAAAACACCAGCTAGAAATTCAGCCCATCACAGATTTACTGAAAAACAGCTTACAATACATAAGATTAAAAGGTGAAAGCTAAATAGACTAAAAATGGCAGTACTTGAAAAAACTGTGAAAAATCCTTAAATAAATTGCTTCTGATATTTAGCAGTGACAGCCAGTGTCTAAAGTGAAGTGTCAACACTTAACTATTCATATATTCAGCGCTTCTGTTTAATTAGCACCATGGAATGAACATATGACCAAAGACAGTGTTGGCACATATATGTTTAAAGTTAGGCAGTTTCAGGTTAAGCAGATGGCAGGTTAGAATTGGGGAAGTGGGGGAGGGGGTATCTCTTTTAGTAATTCATCCTCCAGAAATAGGGATTAAAGATCTTAATTTACATAGAAAAAAACATAGAAAAATGCAGGCAGATAAAGACCATATGGCCTATCCATGCGAGCTACTATCCTTTTGTCTCCCGTAGAGGTCCTATTTACTTGTCCCAAGCTATCTTGAATTCAGACACTGTTTATGTTTCCACCACTTCCACTGAGAGGCCATTCCATTAATTCATTACCCTTTCCCTGAAGAACTATTTCTTCAGATTATTTCTGAGTCTATCCCCTTTCACCTCCATCCTATTCCTCCTTGTTCCAAAGCTTCCTTAACTACTACTACTGCTACTAAACATTTCTATAGCGCTACTAGGTTTATGCAGCGCTGTACAAATGAGCATGAAGAGACAGTCCCTGCTCAACAGAGTTTACAATCTAAACTGGACAGAGGAACAGACAGCTAGGAGTGGGGAAATTGCAGTGGTGGGGTGATAAGTGAGGGTACTGAGTAAGAGAGTCATGATTAGGAGTCGAAAGCAGTAGCAAAGAGGTGGGCTTTAAGCCTAGATTTGAAGACAGCCAGAGACTGAGCCTGACGTACCGGCTCAGGGAGTCTATTCCAGGCATAGGGAGCAGCGAGATAGAAGGAACGGAGCCTGGAGTTAGCAGTGGGGGGAGAAGGGGGACGACAGGAGATATTTACCCAGCGAATGGAGTTCACGGGGAGGAGTGTAGGGAGAGATGAGAGCGGAAAGGTACTGAGGAGCTGCAGAGTGGATGAACTTGTAGGTCAATAGAAGTTTGAACTGTATGCGTAAGCGGATAGGGAGCCAGTGAAGCGACTTGAGGAGAGGGCTAACGTGAGTATAGCGACTCTGGCGGAATATAAGATGCGCAGCAGAGTTTTGGACAGATTGAAGGGGAGAGAGATGGCTGAACGGGAGACCAGCGAGAAGCAAGTTGCAGTAGTCTAGGCGAGAGGTGATAAGGGTGTGGGTAAGGGTTTTGGTAGCGTCCTTGGAAAGGAAAGGGCAAATTTTGTTGATATTATAGAGAAAGAAACAACATTTATGTCACATAGGTATTAAAATGTCTATCATATCTCCCCTCTCTTGCCTTTCTTGCAAAGTATACATACTGAAATCTTTAAATCTGCATTAGTAGCTACCCTCTGGACTGACTCCATCCTGTTTATATCTTTTTGATGGTATGGTCTCCAGAATTGTACACAATATTCTAAATGAGGTCTCACCAGAGTCTTATACAGGAGCATCATCACCACCTTTTTCTAACTGATCATTCCTTTACCTATGCACCCAAGCATCCTTCTAGCTTTCGCTGTCACTTTTTCTACCTGTTTGACCACCTTAAAATCATTACATAAGTAAGTGGGTGAGTATGAATTCAGTTAGTTTTGCAACAGTTTCTACTGATCCACAGAAGTTGTCTTTAGGAGTTTGTGACATGCTGCTATGCCATATGCATAGGAGATGCTGTGCTTGTAATATATATGTCAGGAAGTATTTTTTCATGGAGAGGGTGGTGGATGCTTGGAATGCCCTCCCGCGGGAGGTGGTGGAGATGAAAACGGTAACGGAATTCAAACATGCGTGGGATGTGCATAAAGGAATCCTGTGCAGCAGGAATGGATCCTCAGAAGCTTAGCTGAAATTGGGTGGCGGAGCAGGTGGGGGGAAGAGAGGTTGGTGGTTGGGAGGCTAGGATAGGGGAGGGCAGACTTATACGGTCTGTACCAGAGCCGGTGATGGGAGACGGGACTGGTGGTCGGGAGGCGGGAAATACTGCTGGGCAGACTTATACGGTCTGTGCCCTGAAAAAGACAGGTACAAATTCAAGATATGAGTTTATCTTGGGCAGACTAGATGGACCATGCAGGTCTTTTTCTGCCATCATCTACTATGTTACTATGTTACTATGTTACTATATAGTATCTGAGATTTGTTTATACTCTCTTCTATGTAGTTCTATGTGTCCATAATCACTACAACCCCTCCTTGGTCTGCTGGTTGGATGGTGATCTTACTATTGTCCTGTCAATTTTAATTCCACCAATGGGGGTGGTGCTTCAGTATTGTGTTTTCAATCACTAGGGACAGGCAGGTACTCTGGAGTCCCGTAGAACTTGCCTGTTCCTCGCTGTTGAAAATGTGATATTTTATTTATTTATTTATTTGTTGCATTTGTATCCCACATTTTCCCACCTATTTGCGGGCTCAGTGTGGCTTACAATAAGACTTGAATAATAGAAATACATTTGTTACAACTAAGTTATGGATTACATTGAACAGAGTTGTGCGAGGCATTCGAATATCGTTGGTAGTATAACAATGGGACAAAACACAGAGACATTAGAAAGAGACAATGGGAAAAAAGGGCATTATTAGGCGCCTAGACATATAGTGTACATAGTTCCGTGGACGAATGTATGGTTGACTGGATAAAGGGATGATGGATCAGATGTGGATGTGTATTGCATTGTGGACAGTGAGTGGTCTCTATGTGTATTGGCTCTTTCCATAAGTTTGTTCGAACAGGTGTGTCTTCAGTAGTTTACGGAAGGAGGCTTGTTCGTTGATCATTCTTAGGTTGCGTGGTAATGTATTCCAAGACTTCGTGCTCTTGTAGGAAAAGGTTGACGCGTGTATCGTCTTGTACTTCAAGCCCCTGCAGGTTGGGTAATGAAGGTTGAGGTGAGTTCGGGATGATCTTTTGGCGTTTCTAGGTGGTAGGTTTATTAAATCAGACATGTACGCTGGGGCTTCACCGTAAATGATCTTATGGACTAGTGTGCAAGTTTTAAAAGTAACGCGGTCCTTGAGTGGAAGCCAATGTAGTTTCTCTCGTAGTGGTTTTGCCCTTTCATATTTAGGTTTTCCGAAGATGAGCCTGGCTGCTGTGTTCTGGGCTGTTTGAAGTTTCCTTAGTATTTGCTCTTTGCAGCCAGCGTATAATGAGTTGCAGTAATCCAAGTGGCTAAGGACGAGGGATTGCACTAGGTTGCGGAAGACGAATCTTGGGAAGAATGGTCTAATTCTTTTCAATTTCCACATGCTGAAGAACATCTTCTTGGTTATGTTGTTTGCGTGAGTTTCGAGTGTTAGGTGGCGGTCGATAGTCACTCCAAGGATTTTTAGTGTTTCTGAGATTGGAAGTTTTAGGTTTGGTGTGTTTATCACGCTGAATTCTGTTGTGTTGTATTGGGAGGTGAGTATCAGGCACTGGGTCTTTTCTGCGTTCAGTTTCAGGCGGAATGCATCCGCCCATGTGTTCATGAGGTGTAGACTTTTATTGATTTCGCTGGAGATTTCCTTGATGTCCTGCTTGAATGGGATGTATATTGTCACATCATCGGCGTATATGTACGGGTTGAGGTTATGGTTTGATAGGAGTTTTGCCAAAGGGATCATCATTAGGTTGAATATAGTTGGAGAGAGAGGTGATCCCTGTGGGACTCCACATTCAGGTATCCATGCCTTGGACGTGGTTGAATTTGATGTGACTTGATACGAGCGCAGGGTTAAGAACCCCTTGAACCAATTCAAGACATTTCCTCCGATGCCAAAGTATTCAAGTATGTGTATTAGGATTTCATGATCAACCATGTCGAAGGCGCTGGACATGTCGAATTGTAAGAGGAGTAAATTGTTGCCGGTTGCAATTTTTTGTTTGAATCTGGTCATTAGGGTGACTAATACTGTTTCTGTGCTGTGATTCGAACGGAATCCTGATTGGGCATCATGCAGTATTGAATGTTTGTCTAGATAGTTTGTGAGCTGTTTGGTTACCATACCTTCGGTTAGCTTGGTTATTAGTGGTATGGATGCAATTGGCCTGTAGTTGGTTATTTCGCTCGTGTTTTTCTTTGTGTCTTTAGGAATTGGTGTGAGTAGGATTTTTCCTTTTTCTTTTGGGAAGAGTCCATTTTGTAGCATGTAGTTTATGTGATTTGTTAGGTTTGTTATGAATTGTTGAGGAGCAGTTTGCATGAGGCTATTTGGACATATGTCTAGTTTGCAGTTGGATTTGGCATATTTTTTGAGAGTTTTAGAGATGAGTTCTTCTGGTAATAGTTCAAATTCGGTCCAGGTTCTGTCTGCTGGGTGTGTTCCTTCTTCTGGATCTAGACAGTCTAGGAGAGTGGTGTATTCTATAGTGCTGGCGGGTATTTTTTGTCGTAATTGTACAATCTTCTCCTTGAAGTATTTTGCAAGGTTGTCAACACTTGGTGTATCTTTGCCATTGGTTGTAACAGGTGTGGTGTCTAACAGTTTGTTCACGAGGTTGAAGAGTTTATGTGTGTCTTTGTAGTTTGGTCCTATTAATGTTTTATAGTGTAGTCTTTTTGTCTGTTTGATGGTGTATTTGTATTTTCTCCGAAGTTGTTTCCAGTCGTTTAGTGTTTGTTCATCTCTCTTTTTATTCCAGGCTCGTTCAAGTCTCCTGACTTGTGTTTTCAGTTTTTTCAGCTCTTCGTTGAACCATGGATTTGCATTTTTCCTGTGTGATGTTCTGGTTTGGACTGGGGCGATTTTGTCTAATGTTGTTGTGCTTATATCGTCCCATTCTTGGAGGAATTGGATGGTGCCAGCGTTTGCAGTCCATTCACTCTGGTAGATCTGTTGCCAGAATGTTGTGGGGTCTATTTTTCCTCTTGTTGTGTAGGTTGTTCGCTCATGTTTGTTGATTGTGTTTGGTTGTGTTTTTTTTTTGCCAGTAAAGTGTGACATTTGCTTTATGGTGGTCTGACCATAGTGTGGGTGTCCATCTTGTGTTGGTGAGTGTGATAGTTGAGTTCGGTTCGAGTCTATTTGTTATGATATCTAGTGTGTGTCCTTTTTCGTGTGTTGGTTGTAAGTTGGGTGTTTGCAGATCCCAGAGTTGTAGGAATTCTTTGAATTCTCGTGTACTTGGTAGGGTGTCATCTTCTAGGTGTAAGTTGATGTCTCCTAGTATGAGGATGTTTGAAGTTGATACGCAGGTATTCGAGATGAAATCCATGAGTTGTGTTTGGGCGTCTTGCCATTTTCCTGGTGGCCTGTAGAATAGGATTGTGTTTAGGTGTCCTATTAGACTTGGATGGTTGATTCTTGTCGATGCAATTTCAAGTTGTGGTGAGGTAGATTCGCCTGTGATTGTGATGGTGAATTCAGGTTTGTATATTAAAGCTATTCCGCCTCCTCTTTTTTCTCCATTTCTTGTCCAGTGCGTGATTTTGTATTCTGGTGGGCACGTTTGTAGGATGGCGGGGTCTGTAGGACTATGGAACCAGGTTTCTGTGATAAATAAGAGGTCTAGTTTGTCTGTGGTGATCCAATCTAGTATGTCTATCGAGTTGCTTACTGCTGATCTTGCATTGACGTATCCTAGTTTGATTTGGTGATGTGGTTCCAAGGAGGGGTTAGATGTGTTTATTTTTATTAACTGTCTGTGTCTTCGATGGTTGAATTTGCTGTTGTCATTGTTTTCCCTGTTTTCTCGTAAATATTCGGGGTTTGTTCCTGTTGGTTGGTTGTTGTGTCTTTGATTTGGTAGGTTGTTTAAAGGTTGTGCATGGGATTGGTGATATGTAAGTGGGTTGTTGTGGTTGTTGTATTGAAACAGCACTACCACTGGCAAGAATGTAGGTGGAGGATTCCCGCATCGCTTAAAGCAGCAGTTCCCAAACTATGCACCGCACTATGCACCACAGCAAACTCTCAGGAGTGCCGCAGTAAATCCCAACTTCCCTCCTGCTGCTACCTGAACCACTACTGCTCCCCCAATCCAGCATCTGCCTCCTCCTGCTCCCACTCAAGCACACTTATCTCTGCCACTGCCGCTTCTCTAGATGAGCAGCGGCAAAACAAGCTGCAGCCATGTGGTGCCGGTCTCTTCATTCATGCGGTTGATGATCCTGTCCCCCCTTACCACTGAAGAAGTCACTAAAACCATCTCTAAACTCTCCAGGTCTTATTGCCAACTTGACCCTTGTCCCAACTATCTTTTGAAAGGCGCCCCAACACGTTTTATTTCAGATCTCACCAGCAACTTAAACTTCCTACTTCAGCGAGGCTCCTTCCCTACCAGACATGGCATTATATTACTAACCTTTTACAAACAAACTCCAGTATTTGTAAATATGAAATAACTTTTATTCATTCATATATAAGTGACACTGTTATTACATTTAAAAACATACATTCATACCATCCATTCACCGTTCTCACTCTGTATGCCAATAGATTATAGTAACATCGTTCACTATCATTCACTTGTTATCTTAATACATTATTTACACATAATGTCCCTCATGGACTATTACAGCAACTTAATTCTGTGTGTTCACCACCATAACACGCGCCTGGTTTTCCACCTGATCGCTACATCCACTTGACACGCAGGTGCTGGTTATTTAGTCCTCAATATGTAACCGCTGGTATTCCAATATAATGTAACAGTGAATGTTTTTAATCAACCAATGTCCTTTTAACCATTTGGCAGACGCTGAGAAATTGGTGACCAATATATCAAATTCACCGTGGGTATCTCCTACTCATGTCGGTTCCCCAATGCAGGACCGCATTTCACTAACACCTATACCAAAAAAACCCCAAAAACCTGCAAATGATATTACCAACTACTCGCAACTCAACGAATAAATTCAGAAATTCTCCATCCTGCACTAATCGCAGTCGGGCTTTCGTTTGGCCCATAGCACTGAAACGGTTCTTCTTACCTTAATATCCAAATTCAAACAAGAAATAGCAATTGTATCCTTCTCCTACAATTTGATTTATCCAGCGCTTTTGACATGGTTGATCATACACTTAACTTCTGGACAAATTTGGAATCAGTGGCAATATCATCAACTGGATAAAAAGCTTTATTACAACAAGATCTTACCACGTCAAAGGAACTACAAACGTATCTTTCCCATGGTCATCTGAATGTGGAGTTCCGCAGGGATCTCTGCTTTCCCAGATACTCTTCAACCTCATGATGATTCCCCTAGCCAAGTTACTAGCCAAACATGGCCTTAATCCCTTCATCTATGCTGACGACGTCACTATATTTATCCCTTTTAAATCCAATCTATCTGAAATCTCCCATAAAATAAATATAGGCATGACCACCCTAACCTCTTGGGCTAACGCTTTCAAGATGAAATTAAACAAAGAGAAAACACAGTGTCTAGTCCTTTCATCTCAATACTCTCCACTTCTCCTGACTACTCTTAGCACCCCAGACGTTAAACTCTCTATATCTGACAACCTAAAAATACTTGGAGTAACGATTGATAACCATTTATCATTCGAAAACCATGCTACATTCATCACAAAAAAATGTTTAATATGATGTGGATTTTGAAATGAATGAAACCACACCTTCCCTTGGACACTTTTCAGAATGTAGCCAGGTCACCCTTCCAGGACCCAGCCAGGGCTGACCCTGCTTACCTTCCTTCCAAGTACCACGTTGGTGGAAAGCTTTACTCCACAGTCCAGCACTCATTCAACATGCTCAGCTTCCAGCCCTCTTTGTAAATGATCATCACCCTCTGTTCTCCTCCTAACAGGTTTCATTGATAAACACACAGCAACTCCAATGCTTCTTATCTATATATATAAAACTCACCCTCAACGTTCTGAAGACAGTGACGTCAGTGAAGCCAAGCCCTGACTTCATTCAAAAAGGTTCGAAGGTTCGTGGTGGTAAAGCCACCAAAATCGCTCCGGGCCCCGCCCTCGAGGGCGGAGCAATGGCAGAACAACGAAGGGGTTGGCAGGGAGGGAGGCAGGGAGGCGGGGGGGTGGGAAATCGCTATGGGCCCCTCCCTCGAGGGCAGAGCAATGGCAGAACAACCAAGGGGTTGGCAGGCAGGGAGGCAGGGAGGGAGGAAGGCGGGGGGGGGGAAATCGCTATGGGCCCCGCCCTCACGTGAAACGTCATGGCATTGAGGGCGGAGCAATGCCACAACAACAAAGGGGTTGGCGGGGGGGGGGGGGTGTTGCCGACGAAAACCTTGTTAGCGCCCATTTTATTTGCTCAGAAACGGGCCTCTTTTACCAGTAATTAATAATTTTATTTGGCTTAAGCTTTAGTCACACAATTCCTAACCTTCATTGTGCACTTGGCCCTTTAACACAGTCCACAATACCTCTCCAAGAGGTCCTTATCTATATATATAAAACTCACCCTCAACGTTCTGAAGACAGTGACGTCAGTGAAGCCAAGCCCTGACATCCTTCAAAAAGGTTCGAAGGTTCGTGGTGGTGAAGCCACCAAAATCGCTCCGGGACACTGCTCCCCCTACTTAGCCAATTATCAGTTGCAACAGCTTTGTAACATCAGAGCATTTCATCACAGACCCTGCTTGAACTCTTCAGCAACCTGCCAGGATTATTAGCTACATAACATCAAGACACAGCCAATTATCAGCTCCAACAGCCTTATAACATCAGGGCATTTAGTACCTTCCTGGTTTTGAGAGGCTCCTCCTGGCAGTGGCCAAGCAAGGAGGGCTGCCACCCAGGGCGGTTCGCCGTTGCACCCCCCTCCCCCGGGTGCAGCACGATGACATCCCCCCCTCAGCGCATCAACACCCCCCCCAACCCAGTGCCTACCCTCCTCAGCTCCCTCCAACCAGCTCCCGCACCCTACCTTTAAAGAAATTTCGGAAGCCGTGGAGAGGCGAGGCGCAGCGCCTCATGCCTGCATGTAAAAAAAGTGTGAATCATCATTGGGCCTTCCATCACGCTCTCTGTCCCACCCTTGCGGAAATAGGAAGTGGCACAAAACAAAATTTCTGGCTGCCCACCCCTTGTGCTGAGTAATCACAGTACCATCGGAGGACTTGATTGATTGATTAATTGCCTTTAAATTGAAGCAAACTCCTGGTGACTATGTGGAGGGGCATTTTCAAAAGGGACGTCCAAGTTTTGATTTGGACTTTCTTGCAAAACGTCCAAATTCAGGGGCGGGGAAACCTGTATTTTCGAAACAAGATAGACGTCCATCTTTCATTTCGAAAATACCGTCAGGGACATCCAAATCCTTAAATTTTACCGTCCCTAGATTTGGACGTCCCTAGACATGGATGTTTCTGATTTTCGACGATTTTCGAAAACAAAGATGTCCATATCAAAAATGAAATCTAGGTGTCGTCGTTGATGATACGTTGAAACCTTCTGCTTAGTGTGCTTCTGCGGCTAAGAAAGCAAATAGAATGTGAGGTATTATTAGGAAAGGAATGGAAAACAAAAATGAGGATGATATAATGCCTTTGTATCGCTCCATGGTGTGACCGTACCTTGAATATTGTGTTCAATTCTGGTCGCCGCATCTCAAAAAAGATATAGGGAAATTAGAAAAGGTGCAGAGAAGGGCGACAAAAATGATAAAGGGGATGGGACGACTTCCCTATGAAGAAAGGCTAAAGTGGCTAGGGCTCTTCAGCTTGGAGAAAAGGCAGCTGAGGGGAGATATGATAGAGATCTATAAAATAATGAGTGGAGTTGAATGGGTAGATGTGAAGCGTCTGTTTACGCTTTCCAAAAATACTAGGACTAGGGGGCATGCGATGAAGCTACAATGTAGTAAATTTAAAACGAATCAGAGAAAATGTTTTTCACTCAACGTGTAATCAAACTCTGGAATTCGTTGCCAGAGAATGTGGTAAAGGCGATTAGCTTAGCGGAGTTTAAAAAAGGTTTGGACGGCTTCCTAAAGGAAAAGTCCATAGACCGTTATTCAATTGACTTGGGAAAAATCTACTGCATATTTCTGGGATAAGCAGCATAAAATGTATTGAACTTTTTGGGGATCTTGCCAGGTATTTGTGACCTAGATTGGCCACTGCTGGAAACAGGATGCTGGGCTTGATGGACCTTTGGTCTTTCCCAGTATGGCAATACTTATATACTTATGACCAAATGCAAGCCATTTGGTTGTGGGAGGAGCCAGCATTTGTAGTGCATTGGTCCCCCTGACATGCCACGACACCAACCAAGCACCCTAGGGGGCACTGCAGTGGACTTCATAAATTGCTCCAAGGAACATAGCTCCCTTACCTTGAGTGCTGAGGCCCCGAAAACCCACTACCCACAACTGTACACCACAACCATAGCCCTTACAGGTGAAGAGGGGCACCTAGATGTGGGTACAGTGGGTTTGGAGTAGGTTTTGGAGGGCTCGCTATTTCCTCCACAAACGTAACAGGTAGGGGGGAATGGGGCTGGGTCTGCCTGCCTGAAGTGCACTGCACCCACTAAAACTGCTCCAGGGACCTGCATACTGCTGTCATGGACCTGAGTATGACATCTGAGGCTGGCATAGAGGCTGGCACAAAATATTTTGAAAGATGTTTTTTGAGGGTGGGAGGGGGTTGGTGACCACTAGGGGAGTAAGGGGAGGTGATCTCCGATTCCCTCCAGTGGTCATCTGGTCATTTTGGGCACCTTTTTGTGCCTTAGTTGTAAGAAAAACAGGTCTGGATGAAAATGTCCTAGTGCTCGGCAGGGACGTCTTTGTTTTTTTCGATTATGGGTCAAGGACATCCAAGTCCCGCCTTTGCTATGCCTCCAACACGCCCCTTGAACTTTGGCCGTCCTTGCGACAGAGTGCAGTTGAAGACGTCCTAAATCGAGCTTCGATTATACCGATTTGGACGTCCATCTTCCGATTTATGTCGAAAGATGGACGTCCTTCTCTTTTGAAAAAGATGCCCGATAGATTGACTTTCTCCAAAACATCCTATCTTCCATTTGTGTACAGAGTCTTTTTAATGGAGCATTCATTGTTGTTGTGATTTTGTCAATCTGTCTTATTTCTGGTCTTTCATGCCCTCTTTTTCCTTCAACCTTTCCTAGCATAATTGCTTTTTCTAGGGACTCTGGCCATTGTATAATATGGCCAACATATGATAGGTTCAGTCTAGTCATGTAAGCATCTAGTGAGAATTCGAGTTCTATTTGTTCTAGGACCTATCTGTTCAATTTCTTGGCTGTCAATGTTATTGTCTCCAGCACCACTACTCAAATGGCTCAATGTTCTTTCTGTCCTGCTTCTTTCACGGCCCAACTTTCATATCAATACAATGTAATAGAAGAAACCATTGCCTGTATAACTTGAATCTTGTTGAGAATGAAACATCACATGATTTGAAAATCTTCTCCAAACCTGTCATTGAAGATCTACCAAGTGCTATTGTTTTTGATTATTGATCCTAAAAGGCAGAAACTATGACTTCAGTGTCTTCACCATCAATTCTGAAGCTCATTTTAACTCTGGTTACCATCACTTTTGTCTTCTTTAGATTCAGTTTGAGTCCTGTTTTTTTTTTTTCAATTTGAAAAGCATTTTAGAAGGAATGTACTAATGGGAACTCAGCCATCCAAGTCTGGATATCTAAGTTCCCCTATTATTTTAGAGCAGGATCTGCCAATGTAGAGGCTTTTCTCAAATAACATGGTGAAATGGACATCTATGTGCAGCAGGAACTTCCATTTCAGAAACAAAGTTATCCAAAACATGAACAGTGAAGTAGCATATACCAAACAGCACAATTATCTCTGAATGCTCGCTCCATATCATACCCCGATCCCTGTAATTTCTGTAGAAAACATTTATAACATGACGTTTTTATTTTTAAAATGTAGAAGCCATTTTAATACATATTCCTCTCAAATCAGAGGACAAAGAAAAAAGAAACTAAAGGACAAACTTTTCTACCAACTTTACTCAAGTCCACAATTGGAGATTCAAGATAAACTAAATGGAATTCTTAATAACAACAGTTTTTTAGAAGTATTTACTTGGTATAACCTATCACAGTACCAATTAATAACTTATTCAAGAGATTGCCCTCAATACATTTTCCTAGCTGTTATAAAGGCTATTAGTTGGGACGGTTCAAAGAAAACAAATTTGTTAGACTGATAGTTAACCACACACTTACAGGGGTACCTTAAAAAGAAGTAGCCTTTAATTGTAAAACCCCCGGTTTCATCAATAGAAACTGCTGGCGTCTCTTCTGAGTTTCTTTAGAGATGTCAGAGAAAATTTGAATACACTGACCCAAAAAGGTCTTATTTTTATTTTTGAAAAAGAGTTTCATTAACCATTCTTTGTCAGGTAATAAAGTTACCGTTGCTATTAAAGTCGCTGGTGCTGTTATAACACTAATATCAGAAGTTTCAAGAAGTGCTGAGACATCCAATTCTTCAGCTTTCTGAATCTGCCGTGATTTAGAAGGTAGATAATGCATCCAAGTAAAGAGAGGCATAATCTCTTTAGCTATTTCAAATATTTCTTTCAAATACTTTTTTAACATCTCCCATGGGGATATAATGTCTCTTCTAGGAAAATTCAAAAAGCGCAAGTTATAGTTTCTTGCACCATTCTCGAGAAATTCTGTCTTCCTTCTTAAGGATACCAAATCTTTCATTATATTTTCTTGATAGGAATGAGTCTTTTGTAACTTTTTCTCAGACTCCTTTTCAGCTTGTATTGAAGTTTCTACTTTATCATCCAGTTCCTTAACTTTCGAATTTAATATAGAAAAATCTTGATTTAACGTTTTATTTTGAGAGTACATAACTTTTCCCAGATCAACTATTAAGTGCCACAAAGTAACCACTACTACTACTACTACTACTACTATTTAGCATTTCTATAGCGCTACAAGGCATACGCAGCGCTGTACAAACATAGAAGAAAGACAGTCCCTGCTCAAAGAGCTTACAATCTAATAGACAAAAAATAAATAAAGTAAGCAAATCAAATCAATTAATGTGAACGGGAAGGAAGAGAGGAGGGTAGGTGGAGGCGAGTGGTTACAAGTGGTTACGAGTCAAAAGCAATGTTAAAGAGGTGGGTTTTCAGTCTAGATTTAAAGGTGGCCAAGGATGGGGCAAGACGTAGGGGCTCAGGAAGTTTATTCCAGGCGTAGGGTGCAGCGAGATAGAAGGCGCGAAGTCTGGAGTTGGCAGTAGTGGAGAAGGGAACAGATAAGAAGGATTTATCCATGGAGCGGAGTGCACGGGAAGGGGTGTAGGGAAGGACGAGTGTGGAGAGATACTGGGGAGCAGCATAGTGAATACATTTATAGGTTAGTAGAAGAAGTTTGAACAGGATGCGAAAACGGATAGGGAGCCAGTGAAGGGTCTTGAGGAGAGGGGTAGTATGAGTAAAGCGACCCTGGCGGAAGATGAGACGGGCAGCAGAGTTTTGAACCGACTGGAGAGGGGAGAGGTGACTAAGTGGGAGGCCAGCAAGAAGCAGATTGCAGTAGTCTAAACGAGAGGTGACAAGGGTGTGGATGAGGGTTTTGGTAGAGTGCTCGGAAAGAAAGGGGCGGATTTTACGGATGTTGTAAAGAAAGAAACGACAGGTCTTGGCGGTCTGCTGGATATGAGCAGAGAAGGAGAGAGAAGAGTCAAAGATGACCCCAAGGTTTCGAGCTGAGGAGACAGGGAGAATGAGAGAGCCATCAACAGAAATAGAAAACGGGGGGAGCGGGGAGGTGGGTTTGGGGGGGAAAATGAGAAGCTCGGTTTTGGTCATATTTAATTTCAGGTGGCGTTGAGACATCCAGGCAGCAATGTCAGACAAGCACGCTGAAACTTTGGTTTGGATGCAAGGTGAGATATCAGGGGTAGAAAGGTAGATTTGGGAGTCATCAGCATAGAGGTGGTAGGAAAAGCCATGGGATGAGATTAATGAACCAAGGGAAGAAGTGTAGATAGAAAAGAGGAGGGGACCAAGAACAGAACCCTGAGGTACACCGACAGGCAGAGGGATAGAAGTAGAAGAGGATCCACCAGAGTGAACACTAAAGGTGCGGAGGGAGAGGTAGGAAGAGAACCAGGAAAGGACAGAGCCCTGGAATCCAAGTGAGGACAGGGTATCGAGAAGTATGCTGTGATCGACAGTGTCAAAAGCAGCGGAAAGATCAAGAAGAATGAGGATGGAATATTGACCTCTGGATTTAGCCAGTAATAGGTCATTGGAGACTTTAGTAAGCGCAGTTTCAGTTGAGTGGAGAGGGTGAAAACCAGATTGTAATGGGTCAAGAATAGCATGTGAGGAGAGAAAATCAAGGCAGCGGCGGTGAACAGCACGCTCAAGTAATTTGGAGAGAAAAGGAAGGAGGGAGATGGGTCGGTAATTAGAGGGACAAGTAGGGTCAAGTGAAGGCTTCTTAAGGAGAGGTGTGACCACAGCATGTTTAAAGGAAGCAGGGACAGTCGCAGTGGAAAGTGAGAGGTTGAGAATGTGACAGATAAAAGGAATAAGAGTAGGAGAGATGGCATTAAGAAGGTGGGTGGGAATGGGATCAGAGGAACAGGTGGTACATTTTGAGGAAGAAAGGAGAAGTGTAGTTTCCTCAATAGTAACTTCAGGAAAGGAGGAAAGGGAATGAGGGGAAGGAGAGAGAGGGGAACGGACTAGTGGAGGGAGAGCTGGTGAGGTAGAGAAAGCAAGGTTTATCTTTTGAACCTTGTTGTGAAAGAATTCAGCAAGGGTCTGAGGAGATAATGAAGGGGGAGTTGGGGGAGGGGGCACCTTGAGGAGAGAGTTCAATGTGGTGAAGAGAAGTCGAGGATTAGAGCCAAGAGAGTTGGTCAGTTGGATATAATAATCCTGTTTGGCACGTAAGAGAGCAGATTGGAAGGAGGTCAGCATGAACTTAAAGTGTAAGAAATCAGCAAGGGCCCGAGATTTCCGCCAGAGGCGTTCGGCGGAGCGGGTACAGGAACGTAGGTAGCGGATATTAGAAGTCAGCCAAGGTTGGGGTTTTGTACGCCTTACAGGGCGGGTCATCAAAGGTGCAAGAGTGTCTAAGGCAGAGGATAGAGTATTGTTGTAAGAAGAAACAGCCTCGTTGACAGACGTGGATGGTGCCACAGTAGAGAGGAGGTTTGAAACATGGGAGGATAGAGATGAAGGGTCAATGTCGTGAAGATTCCTAGATAAATTAGATAGGATAGGACGGGACTGGGAGGGAGGAGATTTAAGTGTGAAAGTTATAAGATGGTGATCAGAGAGGGGAAGATCGGAGGCAAGGAAACTAGAGGGTGAACAGTTGGAGGAGAAGATGAGATCAAGACAGTGACCATTTTGATGAGTGGGGGAGGTGGAGCATAGTTGGAGATTAAAGGACGACGTTAAAGCGAGTAACTTGGAAATATAAGAGTTGGAAGGATCATTAGCAGGAATATTAAAGTCACCAAGGATGAGAGAGGGGGAGGAAGGATCATGGAAGAAGGCAAGCCAGGCATCAAAGTCACTGAGAAAGGATGAAAGGGACTTATCAGGGGGACGATAAATGACCGCTATTCGAAGAGGCAGAGGAGAGAAAAGGCGGATAGAGTGGACTTCAAAGGAGGAAAAACAGTGAGATTGAGGTGGAAGAAGGGGTTGAAATCTGGAGGAGGGAGAGAGAAGTAGTCCAACACCGCCCCCACGGCCAGCAGAGCGAGGAGTATGTGAAAATAGATAACCGCCATGGCACAGGGCTGCGACTGAAGCAGAGTCATCAGGGCAGAGCCAGGTTTCTGTTATGGCGAGCAGATGGAGGTGACGCGAGATAAAGAGGTCCTGGATATAGGGGAGTTTGTTACAGATAGAGCGGGCATTCCATAGGGCGCAAGAGAAGGGCAGAGAAGAGGAGGGGAGTAGAGGAATAGAGATGAGGTTAGAGAGGTCACGGTGAGATCTGTAGAGTTTGGATAATAGTTGGTGAGGAGGGCCAGGATTGGGATTGATGTCACCAGCTGAGAGTAAGAGAAGGAGTAAAAGAGAGCGGAGGAGAGTAGGAGAGGTGTGGCCACGAAGGCGTCGAAGGCGAGAGGTATTTAGGTGGAATGGGGAAGGCAAAATGGAGGGAAGAAAGAGACGGAGATTAAAAGCCAAGAGGGAGGAAGAGGGTAGGAGAGAAGGTGAGGTGATGAAGTCAATGGATGGGAAGTGAGTTCCTGTAGCGGAGAGAGGTAGGGGGTGAGGGAAAAGATTAGGAAGGGACAGAGCTAGGAAGAGAATGTGAATAGGGGCCATAAATGATTAAGGTACTTTAGCAACTGGAAAAAGATTAGATACAAAGAGAAAAATGCCCTGGGCACCTAGAGCGGAGGCCCTGAGTGGATCGGGGTGGACCTGGGTGTCACCCCGGAGAAGGCTGTAAGGATATGCAGATGAGCTGCAAGTCCTCCACAGCACCTGAAAGGCAGCCGGTGGTAGAGGTGGGTACCTCTCAGCTGAGGAAAGGCTTACCAGGGGTTAGGCCGAAGCCAGCATTCCTCCCCCTGAGGGTCGCCTGATCCTAGCCAAAAAGCACCTGGGGAACTCTGGGCACTTGGAGAGAAGGCCCTGGGAAGATCGGGGTGGAACTGGAGTCACCCCGGATACAGCTATGAGGAAATGCAGAAGGGCTGCAAGTCCTCCACAGCACCTGGTGGGAGCGCTGGGCACCTAGAGCGGAGGCCCTGAGTGGATCGGGGTGGACCTGGGTGTCACCCCGGAGAAGGCTGTAAGGATATGCAGATGAGCTGCAAGTCCTCCACAGCACCTGAAAGGCAGCCGGTGGTAGAGGTGGGTACCTCTCAGCTGAGGAAAGGCTTACCAGGGGTTAGGCCGAAGCCAGCATTCCTCCCCCTGAGGGTCGCCTGATCCTAGCCAAAGTTACTTCATTGGGTTTAGTAGAAAATAATTGTGATATTACCTCAGTCTCTTTTGTAAAGGAAATTTGTTCCAAACAGACAGATCCTTTTTCCTGCGTCGCCATAGGAGTTATTAAAGACAACGTTTCCTCTGGGGATTCTTGTTCTCCCACTAATCGAATTTCTTCAATTAATTGTATCTCCTCCTGTCTCGTTTCCCCTGTACCGCTCTTCGGCGGCAGGGCTGGAGACACTGTTAGTGGAGTACTAACACCGGATGGCAGCGGAGGCAGCGCTCTCATGTCGGGGGAGAGCGAAAGCTCTAACCCAGCGAGTGTTCTGGAATCTCCATTCATTCCGGGGCTCTCTAGCAGGTTCCTCTCCGATGTTGTTGGGACTGTTGCTCCCTGAAAAAATATTTGAGTGTTACCACCAGGCTGGTTTTGCTGCTGAGAAGTGGTGGAGGATGAGTGGCCTCGTCTCTTCGGCATCCCGATGCGGAAATCAGAGAGAGCAACTGATAGGTCATACCACAGTGGCGGACATCTTGAATCAAAGAAACGCCTCCTCAAACATTCTTATGTGAGGGAAGTCTCACTATAAAGAGGTTTCATTCCTCTTGAGCTTACAAAGAATTGAGTATTAAACTTACCAGATTTCTGCAGTTTACTAGTTTGGTTAGAGTGAAACCTGAAACAGAGACATGGCTGCTTGCTTAGGGACCTAAGCACAATCAACAGGCAGCTAAGGACAAACCCTGGAGTGGATTTCTTTCAACCAGATCAGTTAAATCCACAAGAAATGGCTGAACTCACTCAGCTTCACCCACTGTGACAGAGTTAACTTTTGTAGGCTGTCTTTGAATTCTAGGGGTTTCAGAGACAACTAAAAAAAAAAAAAGATTTACACCCAGATGCACAAAGGTCCCCGTAAAAAATCCATCTGTAATTCCACCTCGGTAAAAATTACCAATTTGGAAATACAGAGGGATTCCCAAAGCGAATTGCATGCAAATGAGCTGCTCACTGTGTTTGCGAACAGGCTCATTTGCGTGCTATAGGGGGGAAGCCAGTCGGTCAGCTGATCATGCTGAATATGGCTGCTCTGCGCATACCACAGACAGCTTTTATACATACAGACAAGCTGCGTGAATGAAAGGTGGCCTTTTTAAAAATTTTGTTTTGTTTTCTGCTCTTTCTCCTTGTGCCTAGTGCTGGTCTCTCCTAAATCCCTGGCTTCTTTCATCTTCTCGTTCCTCTGTTCAGAGCCTCCCAGTGCTCCCATCTCTAAAGATAATATTAGTTCCAGGGGAGCTGAATCGCACTGCAGTTTCCCTGCTTGAGGAGCACTTACAGGAAGGAGGGGAGAGAGAGGCGGGAAAAAGAGGCTCAGAGCAGGAATCTCCAGAGAACAGGGCTGTCTGAACTTCCCTTCAATCACATTGTTCATCCCCCACATCCTTTGCCTGGGCCCTGGAATTTTAAAGGAAAAATCCTGAGTTCCCAGTCCACAGTGCTTGCAGACCTGAAAGTTGCTGGTAGCCACTGAAATGTCCTGTCCATCGGAGGAGCGAAAACTGGCAGATCAGCTTCCTTTCACCAGCACCAGCACTAGCAACAGATGGTCTGCAGCTCTCAACAGCCCCAGCCAGGCATTACCAACAGCTCCAGACCTCCTGTTAAATTTTCCACGGTAAAGGTAGGTGCTGCTTCTGTGTATCCAGTGCGTTTATTCTACCAAAAAAGGTGCCGGTACTCAAATGCTAGGCCACTCTTCAGGAGTGGGGTGATCACTGAGGGACCCACCCCACAATAGCCAGGTCCCCTGCAACCAGTCACAAAATCTATGACAAGGCAGAATTAGTGTGTACAGCCTGAGCTCTTTCATTAAAACTTTGGGTCCATGAGTCAATTTTAACAGACAATGGAAAAGGTGCCGGTGCTCAGTACCCCCAAGTACCCCCTCAAAAAAAGCCCTGTGTGTATCATTCAGAAAATGGCTGTGCATCGCTTTGCATGCACATTTGTACAGTAATTAGCTTATTATAATAACTTTGCATACAATTTTCATTAGCTGCTACTGTGACAGGAAAAGAAGTTGGAAAACACTTTTGTGTACTTCTTGCTCATTAAACTGGCTAGAACCAGTGTAAAAACCACGTTGCTTGTTTGTTAGGTTTTGTGCATTTGGGCCTTAGTTGGGAGATGAGAGGGAACCCAGGAGGAAGGTGTAGTTGGGATGCAGAAACTCACAGGGTAATTAGCCCTAGAGTCTCAGAGGTTTGAGCAATAAAAAAAGGGTATTTGCTTGTTGTTTGTACCAAAAAAAGGGTCCTCTCAATCAGTGGTGTAGCCATGGGGAGGGGGGGGGTCCTGAGACTGCAGCACCCCTTTACCTTTGTGGCAGGGATGCTGAGGCCCTGCCAGTATACAGTGCCGTCACTCCCCTCATCCTCGCGCTGCTTCCTTCCTGCTCTGACTGTGCCAGGACTTCTTGCGTATCCCACCGGCAAACGTATGGTTACCGTGGACATGCTCAAGAGGATGGGGGAGAAAGGATCATGTTGCTCCCTCCCTCCCTCCCAGTCCACCTCTGGGAACCCCTTGATTGCAAAGACTGGTTATGCTACTGCTCTCAATGCAGAGCTCGGCCCCTCCCCCAGCCTGAAGCCAGAGCAGTCACAGAACTTCTCACCTGTAACAAAAGATAAATAGTACAAATCTCACCCAGAATTGGGAGTAGGAAGAAACCTTTTTAGAACTATTCAGCCCAGTAAGGGACTATTGTCCAATGGGCTCTGCAAAAGTTGTTTCTATATGTACGATATAATGCATTGATAGTCTGACCATGTATCGACCAAATTGAGCCCTTTGTCAGAAATGGTGAAGCAACTATGTGTTACAACTTGCCACTTCTCTGACACATGAAAACGATCCTTCTCTTTTGCAGGTGCAGAATTGTGGAATAATTTACCTGGTAATTTAA
The DNA here is from genome assembly GCF_901765095.1 of Microcaecilia unicolor. Classification (NCBI taxonomy): domain Eukaryota; kingdom Metazoa; phylum Chordata; class Amphibia; order Gymnophiona; family Siphonopidae; genus Microcaecilia; species Microcaecilia unicolor. The sequence continues at coordinate 37,511,833 of NC_044033.1, read as the reverse complement.
GATTATGCCCTAGCAAGCAACAATTTAAGACATTTTTGAAGACCTTATTTTCTACAGGCATTTATGGAGATTTAGTCCTTGGACTGACCTTCAGCCCTTCATGTAGCCTATAATATTGGGGGGGGGGGGGGGGGGTAAAATTATAATCTGGTGTTTTGTGATATTTTTATGAATGTTTTTATGTAACCTGCTTTGAGATTAAAGCAGGCTATAAATGTACAAATAAATAAATAATATGTTATACAGTGACTACATGGTAGAGATGCTCTCACTTCAAGTAAAGATTTATTCACTAATAGAGCTTTCAAGGAAATACATAAGAAGCTAATATCTCCACCATATCGGAATTGTGTGCAAACTCCTGCAGAGTATTTTACTCATTTTCTGTGTTTTGTCAGTCCCCTTTTGGCTGCCAGCTCTTGCATCTGAGTATTTGGTCCTTGCCAGTGCAACAAGGCTGCGTTTACATAGTAACATAGTAGATGACGGCAGAAAAAGACCTGCACGGTCCATCCAGTCTGCCCAAGAAGATAAATTCATATGTGCTACTTTTTTATTTGTACTGTCCTCTTCAGTGCACAGACCGTATAAGTCTGGCCAGCCCTATCCCCGCCTCCCAACCACCAACCCCGCCTCCCAACCACCAGCTCTGGCACAGACCGTATAAGTCTGCCCAGCACTATCCCTGCCTCCCACCACCGGTTCTGGCACAGACCGTATAAGTCTACCCAGCACTAGTCCCGCCGCCCAACCACCAGCCCCGGCACAGACCGTATAAGTCTGCCCAGCACTATCCCTGCCTCCCACCACCGGTTCTGGCACAGACCGTATAAGTCTACCCAGCACTAGCCCCGCCTCCCAACCACCAGCTCTGCCACCCATTCTAGGCTAAGCTCCTGAGGATCCCTTCCTTCTGCACAGGATTCCTTTATGTTTATCCCACGCATGTTTGAATTCCGTTGCCATTTTCATCTCCACCACCTCCTGCGGGAGGGCATTCCAAGCATCCACCACCCTCTCCATGAAAAAATACTTCCTGACATTCTTCTTGAGTCTGCCCCCCTTTAATCTCATTTCATGCCCTCTCGTTCTACCGCCTTCCCATCTCTGGAAAAGGTTTGTTTGCGGATTAATACCTTTCAAATATTTGAACGTCTGTATCATATCACCCCTGTTCCTCCTTTCCTCCAGGGTATACATGTTCAGGTCCGCAAGTCTCTCCTCATACGTCTTGTAACGCAAATCCCATACCATCCTCGTAGCTTTTCTTTGCACCGCTTCAATTCTTTTTACATCCTTAGCAAGATACGGCCTCCAAAACTGAACACAATACTCCAGGTGGGGCCTCACCAACGACTTGTACAGGGGCATCAACACCTCTTTTCTTCTGCTGGTCACACCTCTCTCTATACAGCCTAGTAACCTTCTAGCTACGGCCACCGCCTTGTCACACTGTTTCATCGCCTTCAGATCCTCAGATACTATCACCCCAAGATCCCTCTCCCCATCCGTACCTAGCAGACTCTCACCGCCTAACACATACGCCTCTCTTGGATTTCTACTCCCTAAGTGCATCACTTTGCATTTCTTCGCATTGAATTTTAATTGCCAAACCTTAGATCATTCATCTAGCTTTTTCAGATCCTTTTTCATGTTTTCCACTCCCTCCGGGGTGACCACTGTGTTACAAATCTTAGTATCATCCGCAAATAGGCAAACTTTACCTTCTAACCCTTCGGCAAATTCACTCACAAATATATTGAACAGAATCGGCCCCAGCACTGATCCCTGAGGCACTCCACTACTCACCTTTCCCTCCTCCGAGCGAACTCCATTCACCACCACCCTCTGGCGCCTGTCCGTCAACCAGTTCCTAATCCAGTTCACCACTTTGGGTCCTATCTTCAGCCCATCCAGTTTATTTAAGAGCCTCCTGTGGGGAACCGTGTCAAAAGCCTTGCTGAAATCTAAGTAGATTACGTCTATAGCATGTCCACGGTTCAATTCTCCGGTCACCCAATCAAAGAATTCAATGAGATTCGTTTGGCACGATTTCCCTTTGGTAAAACCATGTTGTCTCGGATCTTGCAACTCATTTTCTTCCAGGAAATTCACTATCCTTTCCTTCAGCATCGCTTCCATTACTTTTCCAATAATCGAAGTGAGGCTTACCGGCCTGTAGTTTCCAGCTTCTTCCCTATCACCACTTTTGTGAAGAGGGACCACCTCCGCCGTACTCCAATCCCTCGGAACCTCTCCCATTTCTAAGGATTTATTAAACAAATCTTTAAGAGGACCCGCCAGAACCTCTCTGAGCTCCCTCAATATCCTGGGGTGGATCCCATCCGGTCCCATGGCTTTGTCCACCTTTAGTTTCTCTAGTTGTTGATACACACTCTCTTCCGTGAACGGTGCTATATCCACTCCATTCTCAAATGAACTTTTTCCAGTCCATCGTGGTCCTTCTCCCGGATTTTCTTCAGTAAAAACAGAACAAAAGTATCTATTTAGCAAATTTGCCTTTTCTTCATCATTATCTACATAGCGGTTTGCAGTATCTTTTAGTCTCACAATTCCCTTTTTAGTCATTCTCATTTCACTAATATACCTTAAGAAATTTTTGTCACCCCTCCTTACCTTTCTAGCCATTTGTTCTTCCGCTTGCGCTTTCACCAGACGTACCTCTCTCTTGGCTTCTTTCAGTTTCCTCCGGTATTCCTCCCCGTGTTCCTCGTCTTGAGTTTTTTTGTATTTCTAGAATGCGAACTCTTGAGCCTTTATTTTCTCAGCCACTTGCTTGGAGAACCATAGCGGTTTCCTTTTTCTCTTGCTTTTATTTACTTTCCTTACATAAAGGTTTGTGGCCCTATTTATAGCTTCTTTAAGCCTGGACCACTGTCCTTCCACTTCTCGTACGTTTTGAGTTTCTACAATGAAGCTAATCTTACTGATTCATGGGGCCCTTTTACTAAGCTGTGGTAGGGCTATCTTGCATGTAACGTGCGCCAAATTGACCCTACTGTCAGGGCAGCGCGGGCACCTGGCGGTAGTTCCAAAGTTGATATGAACAGTTTCCCGTGTTAGAAAATAATTGTCTATTTTCTACCACGGGGGCATTCCCAGGCAGTGATTAGCAGTACGGCCACATTGCCACATGCTGCCTGATTACCGCATAAGTAGCGCATGAGCCCTTACAGCCAAGTAAATAGGTGACGGGAAGGGCTCAGGCAGTAAATAGATGCTCGCTAATTTTAATATTAGCACACGGCCATTTACGGCCCCATTTTTTAAAAGGCCTTTTTCCTTCCATGGTAAAAAAATGGTCCAGAAAACGTCAATTTTACGCGCCAAAACTAATGCAGGCCACTTTTTACCACAGCTTAGTAAAAGGGTCCCTATGTTAATAGTGCCTATTTAATTGTCCAACTGATTACATATATTTTTATAGATTATGGTCAAAGATACTGTATACAAGTATAAACCAATAACGTTGTTTGTTGTTGAATGCTGTTCTATGGTACGTTCTGGGGTACAAAGGGTTTGTCACAGAGCTCAGGGAATTACCGTCTCTTATGATACCAGCCGTCCACACTTTAGCAGACACAAGTCCCAGACAATCCCACAAATTCAAATTCCAGTTACTTGAAGGTGTACTGGGGCCTGCCTCCTGCATGGCATAAGCAGCCGCAGAGTAGAGAGAGGATACCCAGGATTACAATTGCTTTTCATACAATTTACTCCTTCGGGCTTCTTGACTTTGCTTTAGATTATAACATGATCTGACAAAAAGGCAGAGGATAGGCAAACTGGATAGGCTATATTGTTTTCTCTCATTTTCTCTATTACAAGTCGGTGGTTTGATGAGCACTTAAGAGTCTTATTTGCTACCTATCATGGATTTGATATACCACTTTTCTGTGGTACAACCAAAGTGGTTTAAATTTATTATACAGCAGCACAGAGAAGGTCCAACATCAAGCTTCCATAAAATGACCCGACAAAGGGACCGTCTCTGCTACTAATATATGTGTAAGGGAGAAAGTTTGTTCTCTGCACATTTTGTCAATCTGATGCAGTTACATATTTGGTTATGTTTAACAGAGACCCCGACGCAGGCGCTATGCGCCGAAAAACAGCCCGTGTCGGGTTATTTAATGGAAGATTGATGTTCAAGCCATACGATTAAAAGAACTGTGTTCCTTTTTTGAAGACTCTCTTGGTGCTTTTTTTTTTGGTTGTTGTTATTTAAATGTATTATATGCAGGTACTTTCTCTGTCCCTAGTGTGCCCACAATCTAAGTTTTGGTACCTGGGGCAATAGAGGGTTAGGTAACTTGTCCAGATTCGCATGGAGTCGCAGCGGGAATTAAACTCAGTTCCACAGGTTCTCAGCCCACCGCCTAACCATTATGCTACTTGCGCCTCCCTTCCTAAGCAAAGTACCATTCTGAGGTAGGCCAACCTCTAATCTCAACCACTTTTTCCAAAATTGTTAAAACAGCCAGAGAACCTTCTCCAACTTACATCTTAGACAAGGAAAATAAATATATTGGATCTTACCTCACCTCTTTTGAGCTTGGTGACTGCAGTGCAGAAATGTTATATTACCTACATAAAGGCAAAAAGGTTATACAATTCTGAGTCATGGGCACTCTGACAATATAAATGCGCATCAATTATACAGTTCTTTTAATTATACCACCCCATAGTCGTGTGACATGCAGAGGTTTCTAATTTATGGTAAGTACTTCAATATCAAAAATATTTTTAGCAATTTTCTCCCCTCAGAGTGAATAATTTTATAACAAGCCACCAGTTTTCAGTGGGCAATTTTCTAATGCTTTTTTTACATATGTATAACACGTTTCATCTCTGAAAACCTACCTCCTTAACAAAGCCTACCACGAGAATCCATAAACAACTATAACACAACACCACCTCACCCTTATCCCGAATGTCTTCTTCCTATAACTGCTTGATTAGATCTTCTTGTCTTCCTTGATATCTTGTAATACCAATTGTATTTTTATCCTGGAATGGCGATGCCATAACAAGTCTTTGTAAGCCACATTGAGCCTGCAAATAGGTGGGAAAATGTGGGATACAAGTGCAATAAATAAATAAAAATTACTTTGCTAAACTGTGTGATAGAATATGCAAGTATAAATAAGCATGTCAACACGATGGCAGCTATTACATGCTCACCATGCATAGATATTCTCAGAGGTGTTGTGTGGATGGTATAGGGCAGGGTTGCAAAATACATTATACATGTCTATTTTATAAAATACGCAGATACAAGCATAGAGAGTACATGAACACAGTTACTCCTGCCTTGAATTAGTTGTATATTCTTGCAAGAGCATTTATCCACTACCGTACTCATTGTATAAGCCTGTTCAATAGATACGTAGGTGTCTATATCGCCTTTACATATTGTGCATTTCACATACTCCTTATGTTCCCTTGAAAATCTACCTTACAGGAAGCAGAGATACATATGACTCCTGATATTATATAAATGGATCTTGTGTTTGGATCGCTATTCTGAATGCATGATAGAATGTTCGGCATTATTAGGAAAGGAATGGAAAACAAAAGTGAGGAAGTTATAATGCCTATCAGTGCATGGTGCGACCGCACCTTGAATATTGTGTTCAATTCTGGTCACCACATCTCAAAAAAGATGTGGGAATTATAAAAGGTACAGAGAAGGGCAACGAAAATGAGAAAGGGGATGGGATGACTTCCCTATGAGGAAAGGCTGAAGCATCTAGGGCTTTTCAGCTTGGAGAATAGATGGCTGAGGGGAGATATGATAGAGGTCTATAAAATAATGAGTGGAGTGGAATGGGTAGACGTGAATCATCTGTTTATTCTTTCTTAAAATACTAGGACTAGGGGGCATGCAATGAAGCTACGAAGTAGTAAATTTAATACAAATCGGAGAAAATGTTTCTTCACTCAATGTGTAATTAAACCCTGCGGGGTTTAAAAAAGATCTGGACAGCTTCCTAAAGGAAAAGTCCATAGACCATTATTAAATTGACATGGGAAAAATCCAGTGCTAAGCAGCATAAAATGTATTGAACTTTTTGGGGATCTTGCCAGGTATTTGTGACCTGGATTTACCACTGTTGGAAACAGGATGCTGGGCTTGATGGACCTTTGGTCTGTCCCAGTGTGGCAATACTTATGTACTAAGACAAAGAAGGCACAGTTGTATTAGGTGGGTTTTACCAAAATGAAGTGATTTTTTGAGTCTTAATTGCCAGCCTCAGATGTTATACTCAGGTCCATTACAGCAGCATGCAAGTCCCTAGAGTAATCTAGTGGTGGGTGCAATACACTGCAGACAGGTGGACCCAGGCCCATAACTCCCCCTACCTGTTACACTTGTGGTGGAAACTATGAAGCCCCTCCAAAACTCACCAGAAACCCACTGTACCCAGATATAGGTGCCCCCTTCACCCATAAGGGCTATTGTAGTGGTGTACAGTTGGGGGTAGTGGGTTTTGGGTGGGTTTTATGGGGCTCAGCAGATGAGATAAGGAAACAAGGGTGAGATGTGTACCTGACAGCATTTATTTGAAGTCCAGTGCAGTATCCCCTAGGGTGCCCCATTGCTTTTCTAGGATATCTGTGTGGCCAGTCTACTAAGAATTCTGGTTTCTCCTATATCCCAATGGGTTGATTTTGAATGGATTTTTTTTTTTTCAAAACATCTAGCAAATAGCCAGTTTTGGAAAAAAAAATGACTTTTTCTGTTTTGAAAATGGCTATATTCTTCACTTGAATTGTGGGCGTTTTTAGCAAAACATCGAAAGTTGGACTTAGACGTCATATCAAAAATGCCCCTCTTAGGCATGCAAGTAGCATGTAAATGCCTTTACATGTGCATATTTTGTAAAACATATAAACACTAACCCCTCCCCACCTCTGCATCTTGGGGTGCTTCTGCTCAGTTTGGGTAAGTTTATGGGTATACAGGCTGCATGCACAAACGTTTACCCACATACAACTCAGGCAGCTTTAAAAAAAGCCATATCTGTATTTTATGCGCATAAATGGCTTTTAAAATTGCCCTCCTAATGTAGTTATTTTTGCAACAGTTCCATACCATGAGCTGAAGTAGTGCACCGTAAGAGGTGCTATATTAGGTGGACCTTTTAAAAAAAATACATCCCTCTCAACAATTTTCCCACCGAGATAATTGGTCCTGATCAGACATGCTTCTTTGAGCCTCGCTGATATCATCCAATTTTCTTGAATATTATGCAGATCAGCAATGTGTGAATGCAAGTGTCATGATTGCACTTGGAACCTTTAAATATCTTGTTTTCTTTTCATATAGAGTAATTCTGTTCTCTAAAGAAGCAATTTTAAACAAACAAAAAAAAAGAATAACATCATTTCTAGCTGTGTTTAAGATGCAATGCACCACTAAGATCACAGTACTCTGCGTTGCAGGATGAAAATAGGGCAATGTGATTGGTTCTATTCAGTCAAATTGGTGTAATTACTAATTAAACAATGTAAGTAACCCCCATGACTAGGTTTGATTCTCAAAATGCCAGAAATTCCACAATCTCTTCTTAAACTGCTTTCTTTCAGATGTCCAAAACATACCCATAGTATTATTTTGATCAGAATTGTCAATTTAAAGGTCTTCTAATCAAATTACCACCGTTTTGAGATGATATAATGTATTCTGTTACACCACTATCATGTATACCATTACCATGTAACCCAATATCCTTCTGTAACACTAAATGTATATTCACTTCTTATTTCCACTATCCATGATGTATTGTAAGCCACATTGAGCCTGCAAAGAGGTGGGAAAATGTGGGATACAAATGCAATAAATAAATAAATAAATAAATATTGCTGTGGGAAAACTGCAGGAAGACCTTAGGAAATTAGAAGACTAAGCGAAAATGGCTGATGAAACTTAATGTGGACAAATGCACATTGGGAAAAATAATCCTAATCATTGTTACCTAATGCTGGGGTCCACCTTAGGAGTCAGCACCCAAGAAAAAGAACCAGGTGTCATTGTAGACAATACGCTGAAATCTTCTGCCTAGTGTGTGGCAAAAAAAAGCAAACAGAATGCTAGGAATTATTAGGAAAGAGATGGCAAATAAGATAAAGAATATTATAATGTAACGGGGGTTAGGAATTAAAAGAAAAAAAAACTACTTACCTGAGCTCCGTTGTGAGAGCTCCGGGGTCTTTTTGGGGCAGGTACGAGGTTCAGTGGTTGGTGGGAGCCAGGGTGACTGCAGGAGCGATGCTGGAGATAGCGATTTTGTTTTTTCCCCGGGAAGTTTCGGGGCCAGAGCAGGGGCTGATTCGGGCTGGGGTCGGTGAAGCAGCGCTGGAGCGATGCGCTGTGAGGACAGCGTCGAGGGTGCTGGAGATTCGGGTCCGATCCTGGGCTGTTTTGGGCCTGCCGGGAAGGAGAGGTCCGGTGGAGCGCTGCAGAGTGCAGCGCCGTGATTTTTGGCACCGAAGAGATGTGGGGAGGTCTGGGAACAATTTGACACGTTCCCAGACGGGAGGAGAGTAATCGGGCTCGGCTGGGATCTTCGGGGCCCCGTTTTGGGCCGGATGGTGGCGATTTTAGGTGCTGGGAAGGACAGACCGGCGGCGGGCTGTGAGGAGAAGAAGGAGGGCATCGCGAGTGTGCATGAGGCAGCGCGCCTCATGCACGAATCGGCGGCGTGCGTTTTTGCGATTAGGCCGAAGCCGGGGCCTAGATTTTGGGCCGGCTTCGGAGCTTTTTTTGTTTTGGCTCCGTTTTCGCGTTGGGACGTCGTGGACCGGAATGGAGGGAAGCCATCGAGTGAGGAGAAAATCCCGGATCAGGTAAGGGGTCACTTGACCAAAAATGTTAATCGGTTGATTTTAAATTTGCATAAATAGTGTTTTTTATTTTTAAAAATTCGGGGTTTCAAGTTATTTAAATTTAGTTTTCAGATTTGGGTTCTGGGAATTTTTTAGGATTTTTGTGGTGATTTAGTTTTTCAGTTTTTAATTTTTAAATAGGGGTTTTGGGCGAGCGTGGGTTTAACAGGGTTAGGAAAGGGTTAAAGTGATAAATTTGATGGGGCAGGTTAAGGAAGTACTTATTGAATTTTTGGAATGGTTTTTACTGAGTTTGGGATTTTTGGAAGGGGTTTAAGTAGGATAATGGCGGGCGGACGTTAAATTGTGGGATATTTAAATTCTAAAAATACAGTTTAGTAGGGAATGGGAAGTTTAGTGGGCATAGTAAATTTGGGGTGATTTAACATAAATTTATCGTGGTTTTTAAATAATTTAGGAATTTCCCATAGATTTCTATGGGGATTTCTTATTTAAAATGGAGATTTAGTTGTGCTGCTCAGCATTCCGTTTGTCAGCAGGCAGCTGCGGAATGTTGAGCAGGACTTAGGATTGGCTACTAGGGTTTGGAACTCCAAGCTGAAGGGTCCGTTTCCTAGGAAACGGCTTGGTGGACAGTTGGTCAGAGTGGTTTTGACCTTCAGAGAGTGAGGAAGCGCTGTGGGGTTGTGAGTGTGGAAAGGTGATTTTGAATGAAAAGAGGAGAATTAATAATTTTAGAGTAATAGAATTATTAAGGGTAGTTAGAAAGTATGTATGTGTGATTAAAATTTAGAGTGAAGAGTGTTCCATTAAGTTGATTTTGAGTTTGAATGTTCTGGGTGAATAAAAGGTGATTGAGAGTGAAACTTAGGTTAGATAAGGTGAGGGGGGGAGGTTAAGTGGTTGAGTTAAGTATTTTTTTAAAGTTGGATTTTGGGATTTTAAGTGAGGTTAAAGGAAAGAATCTTGAAAGGCTGTATGAGCACAGGGAGGATGAAGGAGCGGAATGTTGGGAAGTAAGGTTGATGGTGGAATGTTGAGCTGCACTGCTCTGCTGCAAGTGATCAGACACTCTGTTTAGCCTAGGGCATATATAAAAGAAAGCCTAGAATTGACAAAGAAGGGTGTTTAAATTAAATTTTGTTTAATTTTAGCTAGTGTGCCCAGTTTAATATTATAAATTCCCAGAAATAGAATATTCTAAAAGATTTAAAATAAGAAGGTAGGGTTTTGCTCCCATTTTATTTATTAAGAGAGAGGTGTAGCACAAAGACGTCACGGAGGGAAGAGTGGACATCTGAAGTTTGGGCCCCACCGCAAGGAAGATCCTGTGTACAAATTTGGCGACAGCTAAGTACAATTGAATAACAAAGAGAGTTAAAGAATACAGATAACAGAAATAGACAAAAGTTATTTACTTACCTTAAGTCTCCCGGGAGTGAAGATCCTTGACACCTGTAAAAGAAAAGAATAACAAAGAATCAAATTCTAAAAAGGGGTAAATGGAATGTTATAGTACTTATCTGATTTGTTCTTGTTTGCCATGGTAAAGTTGAGAAACCTGTAAAGAAAGGAAAAGTTAAAAGGTTAATGTTGTGTAAATGTATTGATTCAACTAAGGAAACTGATAATAGAAATTATAGTTCAATTATTACAAAACTGTTTACTATTTTCATGCACTGAAACTGTTGATGTTATGAAATAAATAACAAATTATTACATCTTACGAGCTAGTCTGGTTTTCCTCAGATTCAGGAGTAATCCAATTTTTAGTTTTCATTCCTCTTCCGTCCTTTGAGGGCGGAAGACGAGGATAGTATCCTGCACTAGTCCCCTAGTCCTGAGTGTGTTTTCTGACAGCAGCCACGACTATAACATCGCTGATTTGAGACCACATTTCTGGGAATTAACCCTGTCTGGGGGGGGACTAGGTACAGATTTGGCGTAGTCGGCAGGATTTTCCTAAATTTGGGGGCTTAATCTGCAGAATTTGGAGTGTGGGTATAGCCACTCCGGAAGAGATTCTTTAAAGGGAGGTAACTATCAATAAAGATAATTAATTAAAAAAATAAAAGTGTGATTTATTTAGGATAAGGTTAAGTGTTCTGGTTAGGTGTTCTTGAGTTTGCCTGGAGTCTCTGTTTCGGTGGTAACACCCGTTCCTGGAGCAAGAAGAACATGGAAGGGGAAGCATCTGGAGCTCACGCTGTTCCCGTGCCTCAAGTCGTAGCGCATACGGTGATCATCCCGCAGGACAGGTCTGTTCCTGACTTTAGTGGATTTCCTAAAGGACCAGAGGATTTAAAGATCAGTGAGTGGATTGAAAAACTGAGGACCCGGATGAGACTTATGAGGATTCCAGCAGAAGACCAGGTTGACATGGTGCGTGACCATCTGAAGGGGATAGCCTTGGACACAGTAAAGTACTCTCTTCCCAGGGATTGTACAGTTGAGGAGATCTTTGAACTGTTGAAGCAGGTGTATGGCGACAAGGTGGCGTTGGGCTTACGAATCCAAGAATTCTACAATCTTCGCCAAGGGGATAGGGATTCTATCCGAGTATATGCATATAAATTGCAGGAGAAGCTGGAGGCAATCATCGCCCGAGACCGAAGACGAGTTGGAGACCCTGACGAGACATTGAAGGAGCAGTTTATTTTGGGCTTGAGAGATGAGTCATTGAAGCGAGAAGTGGCTAAGCGAAGCGAGGACAACCCAAGATTATCTTTCGCTGAGCTGATGCAAGCAGCCATCAGGTGGGCTGGAGAGGAGAGAGGTCTGGCAACCTGGGAGTCAGGGCCTAAACGTATTCTACAAAGACCAAGAGAAGATGCTGGAGATTATCACCGTCCTGAGGAGTCTGCAACAGTTTCCATGATGCAGCAGTTGACCAACATGGTTGCTAAATTATGTGAAAGGCAAGATGAAGAATGGAGACGTCAAAGGATGGAGAGAGAGCAAATGAGGTACTCCAATATTAGAAGAGAATACCCTAGGAATTCCTATGGAGAGAGACCCTCAAGAACTGCCATGGGTGAGCTGATTTGTTATCGATGCCAGGAGCCGGGGCACATAGCTAGGAATTGCCAGTCGGAGAGAGGTAACCTTCCAAGAAGTGAGCAGGGAGGCAAATATCCGGTTGTTAGGGACAACAGGAATAACGCAGAACAACCCAGTACAAGTGGTACTTTTAAAACAAATAATGCTCGGGAGGATACTTTGGCTCCTGTGAAGGGGGGTGATGGAAAGCCATCTGTCCGGATGCAGAAGTCCGTGAACAGAGAAGAGAATCCGGAAGAAACTTATTTTGGGGAGCGAGCGATTGGAAACAGCCCGATACTAAAAGTTTTAATAAATGGAGTGGAAACGCTCTGCACAGTAGATACTGGCTCCAGCGTCTCAACCATCTTGGCGAGCTTTTTCTATAAAAACTTCCCGGATACCGCTTGCCTGCAAGATGCCAGTCAACTGAAGTTGGTAGCAGTGAACGGGACTGACCTGCCTGTGCTTGGATATATCGATGCCGATGTTCAGTGCTTGGGACAATTAGTGCCGGAGCGGTGTATTTTCGTTGTTAAAGATAATTTCAATAATGGACAAGTAGAGAGTCAGACAGTACATGGCATAGTGGGCATGAATGTCCTTCGGTACCTGGAGGGATTATTCAGAGACCTGTTTTCTTTGATGGGTGAGCCGGTGAAGATTGCAACTATAATTTCAAAAATTGCACAGACACAAAAATCTAAATCGGAGGGATTTGTGAAGCTACGTGGTAGTGCAGGCCAGATCCTTCCTGCAATGTCTGAAAAGGTGCTAATTGGAAAGTGTCAGCAGCTGAGAAAGACCTCCGGGGTGCTATTGGTTTCAGCATCCAAGAAAATTACTTTGCCCAATAAGGTGATGGTCGCTAACACATTAGTGAAACCGGATAGAGGCAATGTGTGGGTTCGTATGATTAATGTTGGAGTGAAAGATGTCATCATCCCCGGGAGAACGCAGATTGCGGAGATTCATACACCTGTGAGTGTAATTCCGGAAGAAAACTCTGTGGATAGTGAAGAGAAAGTGAAGAGTTGGGAAAAACTGTTGCCGGAAGTGAAGGTGGAATGGAATAAATTGTCATCTGAGCAGGCCCAACAATTGGGGGAGTTGTTGTGGAAGCACCGTTCAGTCTTCTCCACACATGATGCAGACATCGGGTTTTCTGATTTAGTAGCGCACAGAATTGATACCGGTGAAGCAAGACCTGTGAGGCAACCTTTCCGCCGGGTATCTCCTCATATATATGAGCAATTTAAATCTCATGTGCAGGAGTTAGTGGAACAAGGAGTGCTCCGAAAGAGCTATAGTCCATGGGCTTCGCCAGCAGTGGTAATAAAGAAGAAAGATGGCAGCTTGCGGTTCTGCTGCGACTATAGAAAACTGAACTCCCTTACCATCCGGGATGCCTATCCACTTCCGAGGATCGACGAATCTTTGGACGCTCTTGGCTCGTCGAGATGGTTTTCCTCGCTGGATATGACATCTGGGTATTTCCAGATGGGAATGGCTTCTCAGGACATCGAGAAGACAGCGGTGACCACACCATTCGGGTTATTCGAATGGACCCGCATGCCCTTCGGATTATGTAACGCCCCAGCCAGCTTCCAGAGGTTGATGGAGTCCGTCATGGCGGAGTATGTTTTCGAAATCCTCCTCCTTTACCTAGACGACATCCTAGTTTACGCTCCCACTTTTGAAAAACATTTAGAACGGCTGGACCTTGTTCTACAGAGATTGAAATCGTGTGGTCTTAAGCTAAAACCCTCGAAGTGCAAGTTTTTCTGCCAAGAAGTGAGGTTCCTCGGTTATATAGTTTCCTGTGAGGGTGTCTCCGCGGATGTGGAGAAAGTGAAAACGGTACAGGAGTGGAATACTCCGAAGACTAAGACCGAAGTAAGACGATTTATGGGACTGGCGAGCTTCTATAGAAGATTTGTGAAAGATTTCGCCAAAATAGCAGCTCCTCTGCATGCCCTGACGGGAAAATCCGTTCCGGAGAATTCAATGATTTGCTGGAATCATGAATGTCAACAGGCTTTTGACATCTTGAAAAACAAGCTTACGTCAGCACCTATATTAGCCTATCCAGTATTTACTAAGCCTTTCATTCTCACCACGGATGCAAGTTATCAAGGACTGGGGGCGGTTTTAAGTCAGATCCAAGAGGGTGAAGAAAAAGTGATCGCATTTGCCAGCAGAGGTTTAAGAAAATCGGAGAGAAACGCTAACAACTATTCAGCGTTTAAGCTGGAGCTGCTGGCTCTGAAATGGGCAGCCACAGAAAAGTTTCGGGAATACCTAATCTATCAGAGGTTTATCCTGAGAACAGATCACAATCCCCTAAAATATCTAGAGACCGCCAGGATTCAAGCTGTAGAGCAGAGATGGTTGGCGCAACTAGCTGACTTAGAGTTTGAAGTGGAGTACAAGCCGGGCCGTAATAACATGGTGGCTGATGCTCTTTCTCGTATTCCGAATGAGGAAGAGCCAGAACTGGAAGGACATGATGCTGAAAAAGATTTCTTTGGATTTACTTGTAAAAAAATCTCAGTGATAAGCAGAAAGAAAAGAGTGGGTACTCAGAAATTCTGTCAAGGCTTGACAGGGGAAAATCTAAATGAAACAGTAAAGAGAGCCCAGAGGGAGGATAATGCAATCAAGACCATAATTGAATGGAAAGAAAATCAGTATATTCCTTCCTCAGAAGAACTAAGCTGTCCGGAAGTAAGAGATTTATGGAAACATAGAGAGCGACTGCAGGTGAAAAATGGAATGTTATTCCGAAGATATGAGGATTGCCGTTTAGGGAAAGACGTTTGGCAGATCGTAGTGCCTGAGGTATTGAGGAAGGAAATGTTGGAAATTTTCCATAATCAGATGGGACATTACGCCCTAGATACAACCTTCAAGAATCTTCGGAAACGCCACTTTTGGATTAATATGAGGAAGGACGTGGAGAACTGGATTCAAAACTGTAGGAGGTGCTGTTTCTCTAGAGAATTATTCCCTCGAGAGAAATGTGAGTTGAGCTGTTTTAATGTCATCCGACCACAGGAAGTGGTAGCGATGGACTATACGATGTTGGAAAGGGATGGACGAGGATTTGAAAACATACTCATAATGACGGATCTCTTTTCCCGATTTGCAGTGGCTGTACCAACCCGTAACCAAACAGCCAGAACAACAGCGGAAGTACTAATTAACAAGTGGTTTGCAGTATATGGGCCACCCGAAAGGTTGCACTCAGATCAGGGTCCAGCTTTCGAGTCTTCAGTGATCAAGGAAATTTGTGCTTGGTATGGAATTAAGAAGACAAGAACCACTCCATACCATCCACAAGGCAACGGGAGGTGTGAGCGTTTTAATAGGACATTACATCAGATCCTACGCACCTTCCCGGAGCACAAAAAGAGAAATTGGTCCAAGTTCCTGCCGGAAGTAACCCAAATTTATAATAGTTCTTTGCATCATTCAACGGGATTTACACCTGCAAATCTGTTCCTGGGAAGAGAGTCACTGCTACCTCGAATGTCCTTGGTGAAGGAAGAAGAAAATAAGGAAAGCTGGGAAAGAATAAAGTGTTTAGATGACTGGATATGTAAACATAAAGAAAATATGACACTGGCGCAGGAACAGGCCAGAAGATTTGCTGAACACCAAAGTAGAAAAATGAAAGAGCAATATGATAAGAAGACAGGTGCGGAGAGACTTCAGGTGGGGGATCGGGTCTTGTTGCGGAGACAGAGATTTCCAGGCAGACACAAGATACAGGACACCTGGGAACCTTTTCCTTATAGCGTGGTGGAAATGTTTGGGAAGAATTTCAATGTTGTAAAAATCAGAAATGAAAAGTTTGGGGATAAAACAGTTCACAGGGATTTGTTAAAAAAATTTGTGTTAGAGGAAATCAATATTGAAGGGGAACAAACTCAAGAAAAATTGATCTTTCCAGAGGAAAAGAAAGGTATTCCGGTAGTATTACCAAAAGAGAAACAAAAGGGTTATGCTGTTATTACCGAATTTGTGTTTAATCCTGGGGTTTGGACAAGTGAATGTGTAATTGATGGAAAAGTGAGAACTTCACATAGAAGTAATAAAGGGGTGTGTTCAACATTTCTAACGGAAAATTATATATTAAAATGAGTTAGATATTTGTTGTATTGATAAAAATGAAGTTGGTTACTTCGTATCTCCAGATTCGGGGAGAGCTAAGCTGGTGGAGGAGGGGTGGTCATTGTAAAGAATTTTGATAGATCACAGATCAAAATTCTGTTTCCCCTCATCCACACGCATTCTAGATTATGTGAATGCTGACTGAAAAAATGTTATTACTGGTTGAGTTCTGATATGAAATGTTGTTTGCTGAATAGAAAAGTTAGCAGGGATATTTTGGAAAATTTTGGAGGGGGTTTTCAATAATTAAGTTAGGAATGTTTATGTAAAGATGTTGGGCTAAATATGAAAGGTTGATTGGTGGGATGAAGTGTGTTTAGTTGGTTACATGCTTAAAATATGCATCCAAAGTTGGTTTTAGGTGAAATTGCTGAACTGGGGCTTGAGAGGATTGAAAGGAGAAATGGGAGAATGGAAATAATGAATGAGATAAATAGTTTGTTAATGGATGAGGTTTGTGTTGAGTAAATCTGATACTTCGGGCCTGTATATTTGTTGGAATGTTTGAAATGGTGGGTTGTGAATATTGGGGACAATATTTATTTTAAGGCTGGCCGAATGTAACGGGGGTTAGGAATTAAAAGAAAAAAAAACTACTTACCTGAGCTCCGTTGTGAGAGCTCCGGGGTCTTTTTGGGGCAGGTACGAGGTTCAGTGGTTGGTGGGAGCCAGGGTGACTGCAGGAGCGATGCTGGAGATAGCGATTTTGTTTTTTTCCCCGGGAAGTTTCGGGGCCAGAGCAGGGGCTGATTCGGGCTGGGGTCGGTGAAGCAGCGCTGGAGCGATGCGCTGTGAGGACAGCGTCGAGGGTGCTGGAGATTCGGGTCCGATCCTGGGCTGTTTTGGGCCTGCCGGGAAGGAGAGGTCCGGTGGAGCGCTGCAGAGTGCAGCGCCGTGATTTTTGGCACCGAAGAGATGTGGGGAGGTCTGGGAACAATTTGACACGTTCCCAGACGGGAGGAGAGTAATCGGGCTCGGCTGGGATCTTCGGGGCCCCGTTTTGGGCCGGATGGTGGCGATTTTAGGTGCTGGGAAGGACAGACCGGCGGCGGGCTGTGAGGAGAAGAAGGAGGGCATCGCGAGTGTGCATGAGGCAGCGCGCCTCATGCACGAATCGGCGGCGTGCGTTTTTGCGATTAGGCCGAAGCCGGGGCCTAGATTTTGGGCCGGCTTCGGAGCTTTTTTTGTTTTGGCTCCGTTTTCGCGTTGGGACGTCGTGGACCGGAATGGAGGGAAGCCATCGAGTGAGGAGAAAATCCCGGATCAGGTAAGGGGTCACTTGACCAAAAATGTTAATCGGTTGATTTTAAATTTGCATAAATAGTGTTTTTTATTTTTAAAAATTCGGGGTTTCAAGTTATTTAAATTTAGTTTTCAGATTTGGGTTCTGGGAATTTTTTAGGATTTTTGTGGTGATTTAGTTTTTCAGTTTTTAATTTTTAAATAGGGGTTTTGGGCGAGCGTGGGTTTAACAGGGTTAGGAAAGGGTTAAAGTGATAAATTTGATGGGGCAGGTTAAGGAAGTACTTATTGAATTTTTGGAATGGTTTTTACTGAGTTTGGGATTTTTGGAAGGGGTTTAAGTAGGATAATGGCGGGCGGACGTTAAATTGTGGGATATTTAAATTCTAAAAATACAGTTTAGTAGGGAATGGGAAGTTTAGTGGGCATAGTAAATTTGGGGTGATTTAACATAAATTTATCGTGGTTTTTAAATAATTTAGGAATTTCCCATAGATTTCTATGGGGATTTCTTATTTAAAATGGAGATTTAGTTGTGCTGCTCAGCATTCCGTTTGTCAGCAGGCAGCTGCGGAATGTTGAGCAGGACTTAGGATTGGCTACTAGGGTTTGGAACTCCAAGCTGAAGGGTCCGTTTCCTAGGAAACGGCTTGGTGGACAGTTGGTCAGAGTGGTTTTGACCTTCAGAGAGTGAGGAAGCGCTGTGGGGTTGTGAGTGTGGAAAGGTGATTTTGAATGAAAAGAGGAGAATTAATAATTTTAGAGTAATAGAATTATTAAGGGTAGTTAGAAAGTATGTATGTGTGATTAAAATTTAGAGTGAAGAGTGTTCCATTAAGTTGATTTTGAGTTTGAATGTTCTGGGTGAATAAAAGGTGATTGAGAGTGAAACTTAGGTTAGATAAGGTGAGGGGGGGAGGTTAAGTGGTTGAGTTAAGTATTTTTTAAAGTTGGATTTTGGGATTTTAAGTGAGGTTAAAGGAAAGAATCTTGAAAGGCTGTATGAGCACAGGGAGGATGAAGGAGCGGAATGTTGGGAAGTAAGGTTGATGGTGGAATGTTGAGCTGCACTGCTCTGCTGCAAGTGATCAGACACTCTGTTTAGCCTAGGGCATATATAAAAGAAAGCCTAGAATTGACAAAGAAGGGTGTTTAAATTAAATTTTGTTTAATTTTAGCTAGTGTGCCCAGTTTAATATTATAAATTCCCAGAAATAGAATATTCTAAAAGATTTAAAATAAGAAGGTAGGGTTTTGCTCCCATTTTATTTATTAAGAGAGAGGTGTAGCACAAAGACGTCACGGAGGGAAGAGTGGACATCTGAAGTTTGGGCCCCACCGCAAGGAAGATCCTGTGTACAAATTTGGCGACAGCTAAGTACAATTGAATAACAAAGAGAGTTAAAGAATACAGATAACAGAAATAGACAAAAGTTATTTACTTACCTTAAGTCTCCCGGGAGTGAAGATCCTTGACACCTGTAAAAGAAAAGAATAACAAAGAATCAAATTCTAAAAAGGGGTAAATGGAATGTTATAGTACTTATCTGATTTGTTCTTGTTTGCCATGGTAAAGTTGAGAAACCTGTAAAGAAAGGAAAAGTTAAAAGGTTAATGTTGTGTAAATGTATTGATTCAACTAAGGAAACTGATAATAGAAATTATAGTTCAATTATTACAAAACTGTTTACTATTTTCATGCACTGAAACTGTTGATGTTATGAAATAAATAACAAATTATTACATCTTACGAGCTAGTCTGGTTTTCCTCAGATTCAGGAGTAATCCAATT
This sequence comes from Microcaecilia unicolor, assembly GCF_901765095.1. Lineage (NCBI taxonomy): Eukaryota > Metazoa > Chordata > Amphibia > Gymnophiona > Siphonopidae > Microcaecilia > Microcaecilia unicolor. The sequence goes on along the minus strand of NC_044033.1, from coordinate 37,492,710 downwards.
TTTAGTTTTCATTCCTCTTCCGTCCTTTGAGGGCGGAAGACGAGGATAGTATCCTGCACTAGTCCCCTAGTCCTGAGTGTGTTTTCTGACAGCAGCCACGACTATAACATCGCTGATTTGAGACCACATTTCTGGGAATTAACCCTGTCTGGGGGGGGACTAGGTACAATAATGCCTCTGTATCACTTCATGGTGTGACCTCACATTGAGTATTATGTTTAGCTCTGGTCGCCATATCTCAAAAAAGATAAAATGGAATTTAAAAAGATTCAAAGAAGAGTGACCAAAATAATAAAGGGAATGGAATACCTCTCATATGAGGAAAGGCTAAAGAGGTTAGGGATCTTCACCTTGGAAAGGAGATGGCTGAGGGGGAATACAATCAAGGTCTACAAAATTCTGAGTGGTGTAGAACGGGTAAAAGTGAATCGATTTTTCACTCTTTCAAAAAAGTACAAAGACCAGGAGAAACGCAATGAAATTACATGGAAATGCTTTTAAAACAAACAGGAGGAAATATTTTTTTCACTCAAAGAATAGTTAATCTCTGGAACTCGTTGCCAGAGGATGTAGTAACACTTACAGCCTTATTTTCAATAGAAATCAAACAAAATAAAACATGGAAAAGAAAATAAGATGATACCTTTTTTATTGGACATAACTTAATACATTTCTTGATTAGCTTTCGAAGGTTGCCCTTCTTCGTCAGATCGGAAATAAGCTTATTTCCGATCTGACGAAGAAGGGCAACCTTCGAAAGCTAATCAAGAAATGTATTGTTATGTCCAATAAAAAAGGTATCATCTTATTTTCTTTTCCATGTTTTATTTTGTTTGATTTCTATTGATAACCTTAAGAGTGGACTAACACGGCTACCACACTCCTCAGCCTTATTTTCGAAATTGATGGGCACCCATATTTCGACCCAAATTGGGAGATGGGTGCCCATCTCGCAAAGGCACCCAAATCGATATAATTGAAAGCCGATTTTAGGTGCCTGCAACTGCACTCTGTCGCGGGAACGAACAAAGTTGACAGGGGTGTGTCGGAGGTGTGGTGAAGGCAGGATTGGGGCGTGTTTATCGGCCGAGCAGAGATGGGCATCTTCGGCCGATAATTGAAAAAAATGGCCGTTTTAGCGCGAATTTAGGTCACTTTTTTTGGACCCTTTTTTATCACGAACAAGTCCCAAAAAAGTGCCCTAACATAGTAACATAGTAGATGACGGCAGAAAAAGACCTGCACGGTCCATCCAGTCTGCCCAACAAGATAAACTGATATGTGTATACCTTACCTTGACTTGTACCTGCCTTTTTCAGGGCACAGACCATACAAGTCTGCCCAGCAGTATTTCCCGCCTCCCAACCACCAGTCCCGCCTCCCGGCTCTGGCACAGACCGTATAAGTCTGCCCTCCACTATCCTCGCCTCCCAACTACCAACCTCTCTTCCCCCACCTGCTCCGCCACCCAATTTTGGCTAAGCTTCTGAGGATCCATTCCTACTGCACAGGATTCCTTTATGCACATCCCACGCATGTTTGAATTCCGTTACCGTTTTCATCTCCACCACCTCCCGCGGCCCTAAATGACCAGATGACCACCGGAGGGAATCGGGGATGACCACCACTGACTCCCCCAGTGGTCACTAACACCCTCCCACCAAAGAAAACAACGTTAACAACTTTTTTTCCAGCCTGTATGCCAGCCTCAAATGTCATACTCAGCTCCAACACAGCAGTATGCAGGTCCCTGGAGCAGTTGTTAGTGGGTGCAGTGGACTTCAGGCAGGTGGACCCAGGCCCATCCCCCCTACCTGTTACACTTGTGGTGGTTAATGTTGAGCCCTCCCAAACCCTGCAAAACCCACTGTACCCACATCTAGGTGCCCCCCTTCAGCCATAAGTGCTATGGTAATGGTATAGAGTTGTGGGCAGTGGGTTTGGGGGGGATTTGGGGGGCTCCGCACCCAAGGGAAGGGAGCTATGGACTTGGGAGGTATTTAACTTTTTTTTTACTTTTTACAAGAGCCCCCTAGGGTGCCCAGTTGGTGTCCTGGCATGTGAGGGGGACCAGTGCACTATGAATCTTGGCCCGTCCCACAACTCAATGCCTTGGATTTGTTCGTTTTTGAGCTGGGCGCCTTCGGTTTCCATTGTCGCTGAAAAACGAAACCGCCCAGCTCAAAGCTGCACATATCCGATGCATTTGCCGGGCACAAACCTTATTATCGAAAAAAAAGATAGCCTCCATTTTTTCGAAAATATAGTCTGTCCCGCCCCTTCACGTACCCGTTCTCGGACATAGACGCCCATGGAGATGGGTGTTCACATTCGATTATGCCCCTCCACATGTATCTGGGTTTAAAAAAGGTTTGGTCAAGTTCCTGGAGGAAAAGTCCATAGTCTGCTATTGAGATAAACATGGGAGAAACCCTTCTTGCCCTAGGATCGGTAGCATGGAATGTTGCTACTATTTGGGTTTCTGCCAGGTACTTGTGACCTGGATTGGCCACTGTTGGAAGCAGGATACTGGGCTAGATGGGCCATTGGTCTGACATAATATGGCTATTCTTATGTTCTTATGTACATGTTAAATATTTTAACAGACAAAAACATTTTTTAGAGGCAAGATATGTAGAAAATGATGTTATTGAGCCATGTGCTAGGCTGTAATAAGCAGGAAAAATATATATAATTTGTCTTTCCATGCAGGTTCTATAGTTAAATTCTCAGACGTTCAGCACTGATTTCATAAGTTCAATTATTTGAAGAGACAAGCCATATCTTTTTTTCATTTAAAATACGATTAAATTATATAAAATAATAATCTATGCTGTGTTTAACTGGTAAACTCATAGCCAATTATGACATTTAAAAAGTCATCCTACTCTAACATTTTAATGCTCTCATTCTTTATTTAAAAAGAAATGGAAAATTAAAAAGAAGCCATCATTAAGTAAGAGAAGAAGCTGTCACTAAGCCTGGCAGGCAACATCTGTTAGCAAAGCTAAGTGCACTTTAGGGAAATGGTTCCTATGGTCTCATTTTTATAACAATCATCTGAAGGAATTGAAAAAAAAATTGCTTTGTATTTAAAAAAGTTAATGCACCTTGCCTGTCTTAACCAGAGTATCAGAGTTATCAAGCAGGTTGATATTCACCATGATGTAACCAGACAGAAACAGCTCCTGGCCAGTGAATCACCTGTTCGGGGCTAACTGGTCAAACTGGTTAGAGCCACTGAAAAAAAAAAACAGCGCCAAACTGCAAACCTGCTATTTGGTGGGAATTCTGAGGGTGAAGTCAGAACTTGGCCCAGGTTAACCAAATAAATAGGACTGCATAAAACTCGGTCCTTCTTTAGGTGATAACCCATAGCCAGGTAAGTGCTGAACATTGCACTTAGGGGTCCTTTTACTAAGCTGCGGTAAAAAGTGGCCTGCGGTAGTGTGGGTGTGTGCTTTTGGCACGTGTACTGGGCCATTTTTTACCACGGCTGGTAAAAAAAAGGCTTTTTTTTAAATGGGGACAGTGAATGGCCTTGCGCTAAAATTTAAAGTAGCATGTGTCTATTTACTGCCTCAGCCTTTACCGCCACCCATTGACCTAGCTATAAGGACTCGTGTGCTACACGCGTGGTATTCATTCAACGCACGCCAATGTGGTTGTGCTGCTGATTACCACTGGGAACGCTCCTTGCGGTAGAAAATAGAAAAAATATTTTCAACTGTAGGAAACAGCGTGTGCCAACTTTGAAATAAGCAGTGGATTTTACCCAAGGCCATGTTAATAATGGCTTACGGACTTTTAGGAAGTTATCCAAACCTTTTTTAAACCCCCGCTAAGCAAACTTCTTGTACAACATTCTCTGGCAATGAATTCCAGAGTTTAATTACACGTTAAGTGAAGAAATATTTTCTCCGATTTGTTTTAAAATTACTACTTTGTAGCTTCATTGCATGCCCCCTAGTCCTAGTATTTTTGGAAAGAGTAAACAAGCGATTCATGTTTACCTGTTCCACTCCACTCATTATTTTATAGACCTCTACTATATCTCCCCTCAGCCGTCTTTTCTCCAAGCTGAAGAGCTCTATATACTTTAGCCTTTCCTCATAGGGAAGTCATCCCATCCCCTTTATCATTTTTGTCTCCCTTCTCTGTACCTTTTCTAGTTCCACTATATCTTTTTTAAGATGCAGTGACCAAAACTGAACACAATATTCAAGGTGCGGTCACACCATGTCTCTACCATTTTGCCTAGCACCGACGTTAGACTCAACCGGTCTATAATTTCCCGGATCTCCTCTGGAACCTTTTTTAAAAATTGGCGTTACATTGGCCACCCTCCAATCTTCCAGTATCATGCTTAATTTTAAAGATAAATTACATATTACTAACAATAGTTCCGAAATTTCTTTTTTCAATTCTATCAGTACTCTGGGATGAATACCATCCGGTCTAGGAGATTTGCTACTGTTCAATTTGTCAAATTGCACCATTACATCCTCCAGGTTTATAGAGATTTCATTCAGTTTCTCTGACTCGTCAGCTTTGAATAGTATGCCTGGCACCAGTATCCCTCTCAAATTTTCCTCAATGAAGACCGAAGCAAAGAATTCATTCAATCTCTCCGCTATGGCTTTGTCTTCCCTGATTGCCTTAGTCATCATGCAATCCAACCAATTCTTTTGCCAGATTCTTGCTTTTAATATACTGTATCTAAAAAACATTTTACTATCTGATTTTGCCTCCAACGCAATCTTTATTTCAAAGTCCCTCTTTGCCTTCCTTATCAGATCTTTGCATTTCACTTGACATTCCTTATGCTGTTTCTTATTATTTTCAGTTGGCTCCTTCTTCCATTTTCTGAAGGATTTTCTTTTAGATCTAATAGCTTCCTTCATGTCACTTTTTAACCATGCCAGCTGTCCTTTGGTCTTCCTTCCTCCTTTTTTAATACACAGAATATATTTGATCTGGGCTTTCAGGATGTAAATTTTTGACCTTCGCAGTTGCTCCTCTCAGTTTTTTTTTCATCATTCTTCTCATTTTATCATAGTCTCCTTTTTGAAAGTTAAATGCTAATGTTTTGGATTTCCTGTGTGTACTTACTCCAAAGCCTATATCAAATCTGATCATATTATGATCACTTTTATCAAGCGGCCCCAGCACCATTACCTCCTGCACCAGATGTTTACTAATGTAGGTTTCTAATACTTTAGTAAAAATGGGTATGCTTGCCACTGGACTGTAGTTTGCAGGCGATGTTACATATAGCCCTCATTCCTTCAGTAGTGGAGTGAGAACAATTTTGCCCATGTCAGGCGGAAGACAGTCAGTTTTTATATTTAAACATTTTTATTGATGGCTTAATACAAATGAAAAGTATAAACAACAGCTAAAACACTACATAGTACCACAAATGAGCTCCAAGAAACAATTAGCAGATTCAACATCACAGAAACCATCATAACAGTATTTTCCCCCAGATTTCTTCCCCCCCACACACCTTCCCCCCCCCCCCCACCCCCCCACAGCCATGATACTGAGGCAATTCTAGCTTGGTTCCACCAACTGTGTAGATCTCTTCCACCCTAATACACACCAACTTCTATAGCAGTGCGCCCGTACTTGAACAACCCACCGGGCGCCTGTGTTCTTATGACCCCCAGCAGGCCTGTAAATGTTTCTGTCACATCCAGGCCACTACACAATTCACCACCTTACTCCTGTAGGGCAACAATACACCTGCAAAGGACATCCATTCAGACTATCCAGGAGTATCAGACCCCCCCACAATAACAGTTTATTGAGATTATCGAGTACCTAGAGGGATGGATTTGAGTAGGTGCTTTGTGCATTGATCCAGGAAGTAGTTGGCTCAGGAGCATTTCAACATCTTACATCCTCAACAGTTAGTGGTTGAAAAGATTCCCAGTTTTGGTCAGTTTTGAGTCCTTGGGTTGTAGGATCTCCAAAGATTAAGGTTGAACTACAGGACTATTTTCCTCTGCTGGTGTAGCTTTAGATAGTTTGGACATAATTTGGATGATCTTATTGGTGAAATGATCAGCTAGGTGTTGGACTGTGGGACATGTTTTCTTTGAATGCTAGTGGAAGCTAGTGTTTTAACTAAGGAGAAAAGTTTTTTTGTTGTCAAGATCATCTTGACCTATTAGGCTGCTATAGTATTGGCGTTTTGAGTCAGCTACCTTCTTTTTGCAGCATCGGAAGGCTGACTTCCATTTGGATTTATGAGTAGTATCTTATGTGTTTATTCTTTCTCCATTGCTTTTCAAGGCATCAACATTCCTTTTTTAGGAATGATAGTTCCTCTGTAAACCATGGCAAATTTCTGGATGCCTTGACCTTTTTAGTGGTAAATGGAGAAATGTTTTCTACTGTGGCTTTCACATTGGTGTCCCAGTGGGATTTGATCAAACCATGTGTAGGAGATGCGGTATTGAGAGAATCTGTTAGCTCAGACCAGAAAATGACCTTGTTGATTTTACCTCTGGTGGAAATTAATTAATTAATTTGTATTTATTGCATTTGTACCCCACATTTTCCCACCTATTTGCAGGCTCAATATGGCTTACATAGTACCGTCAAAGGCGTTTGCCCAGTCGGTGGATAACAAATACAAAGTTGTATAGTGATTTGGATGACTTGTGTCTGGTTAAGCTTGACATACAGATATCAATGGTGAAATCCAGTTGGAAGTGGTCAGACCATGGTACTGGCTTCCATTTGAATGAACTAATCAAGCTATTAGGATAGGAAGCCATAAAATCTAACATATAAAGTACCAAATTAACACAAAGGGAAAGACTCAAAGAGAACTACTAATACATTCTTCCTACCCTCCAGTCATGCATATAGTAACATAGTAGATGATGGCAGAAAAAGACCTGCACGGTCCATCTAGTCTGCCCAAGAAATGTGCCACTTTTTTGTGTATACCTTACCTTGAGTTGTACCTGTCTTTTTCAGGGCACAGACCGTACAAGTCTGCCCAGCACTATCTCCGCCTCCCAACCACCAGCCCCGCCTCCCACCACCGGCTCGGGCACAGACCGTATAAGTCTGCCCAGCACTATCCCCGCCTCCCAACCACCAGCCCCGCCTCCCACTACCGGCTCTGTTATCCAATATTGGCTAAGCATATTCAGAGGAGAAACAAGGAACAATTCCACAAAATAAAGGAAAACAATTCTTACAGCCTCTATATCTGCCCTGAATATCCAGGTGTAATGTAACGAGTGGCAGTCAGTCTTTAAAAAAAATACTAACTGCCACTAATTGAATATCTGGACCTATGAGTTTAGAAATGTTTTCTCACTCATGGGGGGGGGGGGGGGGGAGGGGGGTTGGGTGAAGGGAGCAGTTAGTCCTGCGAATAACAACTACAAAGATGGTGGTCAAACAACAGTTGCACAAGTTTTCTGAAGCTTAGAAATAAAAGGTCTTAAGTCAAGTGAAAGAAATGTAAACACTGGGAATTAAAGAAATTCACATGGCTGGAAGCAAACAGATACAACACATCATTATCAGCAAGGTGAATATCATATCTCAAATTGATGAACCATTGATGTAGATAACTACATTAGAATGTAAAGCGAAGATACTTACCTGTAGCAGGTAGTCTCTGAGGACAGCAGGCCATTCATTCTCACATGTGGGTGACATTATCCACGTCACATGGTGCGTAGCTTAAACAAGCTACTAGAGATTTTAGAGCATGCACAGTGTCCCCACCGCGTATGAGCAAGTGCCTTCTTGCCCGACATGAGAGCGCGAGACAAGATACAATATTATAGCATACTACAAAAAGGAGACAACTTCAAGGGGAAGTGAGAGGGTATATGAGAATGAATGGCCTGCTGTCCTCAGAGAACACCGGCTACAGGTAAGTAAGTATCTTCGCTTTCTCCAAAGGCAAGCAGGCCATATTTTCACATCTGGGAATCCCTAGTTAGTTAAAATCCCACTGCTGCTACTTGTGATCCAAAATCCAAATAAATAAAGGGGGTGTCAGAGGCATAGCAAAGGCATGGACATCCTTCTTACAGAAACATCCAGGCATGGACATCCTTCTCACAGAAACATTCACATTTTGGACGTCCTCAACTGCCATTGCAGGGACGGAGGCATAGTGAGTGACGTCTTTCACTCATACTCTAAAAAAAAAAAAAAGACGTCCCTGACGAGCACTTGGACGTTTTCACCTGGACATGTATTTTTCTAAGGTTGTAGAAAAGGTTGTATTTTTCTAAGGTTGTAGACGGCTATTATACATGCAGCTTGTCTGCATGTATGAAGCTGTCTTTGGCATTCGCAGAGCAACCACGCATAATGCTTGGCTGTTCTACACTGGCTTCTCTTATTTAGGAAGGAAATCATGTGCAAATGAGCTAACAGTGAGCAGCTCATTTGCATGCGATTTTCTTCATGCATGCCCGTTCCTTTCCAAATCGCTAAGGGATCGGTAAGGGAAGGGCTTTTTGTGTTCAGTTAGTGCATCAGTTAGTCTACTGCAGTGCCCCCTAGGGTGCCCGACTGGTGTTCTGGCATGTCAGGGGGACCAGTGCACTACGAATGCTGGCTCCTCCCATGACCAAATGACTTGGATTTGGTATTTTTTGAGATGGGCATCCTTGGTTTCCATTATTGCTGAAAACCGGGGACGACCATCTCTAAGGTCGACCATCTCAACATTTATGTCGACAATCTCTAAGGTCGACCTAAATGTTGAGATTTGAGCGTCCCCGACCGTATTATCGAAACGAAAGATGGCTGCCCATCTTGTTTTGATAATACGGGTTTCCCCACCCCTTCGCGGGGACGTCCTGCGAGGACGCCCTCAGGAAAACTTGGGCGCCCCATTCGATTATGCCCCTCCACGTGGAAAATTTAAATAACTGAGGAAGAATATCAACTGTGTTCTTCTTTGGTTTATAAAGGGATTTGCCTTGACACAGCATATTATTTATTTATTTAGTAGGATTTATTTACCGCCTTTTTGAAGGAATTCACTCAAGGTGGTTACAGCAAGGATAAGTCAAACATAATCAATAGACAATTACAGCAGTAAAATATTCAAACTAAAATACAAAGTATGGCATGAGTATACTACATTATAATGCCAACACAATAACCCAATAAAACATTTTAATAGACAGTATAGGGTGTAAGCAAGGATGGAACATTAGTGAAACATGGCCTATCAGTATGAGTCATCCAAAAGATGAGTAATTTTTATATATTTTAAAATTAATTAAAAGGACATATGCGTATTCTTAAATGTTGATATAAGCTTTAAAAAAATATAAAACATACCCACTGAACCAATGAGGAGGTGGGTGCATGAAACTCAATACAAAACCTTTAAGGTAGATGAGCGACACTGCTGAGGTCTGGTATATTAGTTTATAACAGGAAACTGTAATTGAAATTTTGTGATTCTTACCATGTTTCTCAAGATCCTTTTTGGCCATTCTACAGCTGTTGTGGTAAATTCTAGTAAATGCATGTAAAATGGTTTTTATAAAGTTCCTGTCCCCCATAAAAGGACACACTATGACAAGTAGGCACATACTTGTTTGTTTTGCTTGGGGGTTTCCTCCTTTTGTTCATTATGGGAGATGACACAAAATCAAAAATTTCTGGGTCCCCTTCCTACACCTCCCCCATACCAAAAGCAGACAACCTCCATGCCTTCCCCAGGACCACACCACACACGTCGGCCTCTCTGACTTCCTGCCTGTCTAGTGGAGGTCCACTGGGGCAGAGACGATGCCCACTCATCCCTGCCCATTGTTGTTGCCACAATCTTTCACCCTAGTCTCATAGTACTAGTGGTCCAGTGAGACTAGGGTGAAAGATCACAGCTGCCATATTGGGTGCAGCTGTAAATGGGCATCACTCTTGCCTCAATGGACCTCCACTAGAGGGGGGCATAGGGTAAAGGGGAGGGAGCAGGAGGAGGGAGACTATGGATCGCTGGGGGGGGTGTCATTGTGAAACCTGTTGTTGGCAAAGCCTGTGAAGCCTGTTGTTGGTAAACAAAAGCCTTTCCAGTTTCATTTCTCAACAGCAGGAAATAACAGAGCAAATGTCATTGGGCATTTCCTCTGTTGTTATTAATGACTAGAACACCTACAAACTTCAACTGAGCGTTTGTTAAGCACAACTTACTTAATGTATTATCTCAATTAATCCTAACGGTACACTTTGCATATCCCATGTACTGAACCGGAGGAAAAAGCCTCAACAGAATCCCATTTTTTGGCTATACAGCTCTTAAATTCACTGGAGTTCTTACTGTCATCATAGGCAAAACACCTCCTTGGTGGTCTTTAAAGTCTATGCCTTATCTTAAATGATATCAGGTAAATCCCCACTTATCTTATTCTCCTGACTGCTGTCGCGTTATCTGTCAACTCATCACGCGACAGACCACGCGACAGCAGTCAGGAGAATAAGATAATTGGGTATTTACCTGATATCATTTAGGATAAAGCATAGACTTTAAAGACCACCAAGGAGGTTTTTTGCCTATGATGACAGTAAGAACTCCAGTGAATTTAAGAGCTGTATAGCCAAAAAACGGGAGTCTGTTCAGGCTTTTTCCTCCAGTTCACTACATGGGATATGCAAAGTGTACCGTTAGGATTGATTGAGATAATACAATAAGTTATTAATGACTGCCCATCCCTATCAGGTATTTCTTTGGTCTGATCCAGTATGGAAATATTCTCTGCTCTTATCTACTACAGGCTTGGAACGGCATGAATGCAGAGGTTTCCTCAGATCTGAAGATATAGTAAGGTTTCTTGGAAATAGGTTTATTTATAATGTACAAGTGAACATATAAGTCAGATAGCTTTTTAGTCTAATAGTATTTAAGACTAAAGTGAACTACTGCACAGCAGATCAATTGTATCTATTACAAATCTTTAACAAATGACAAGCATTGTTTTTAACTTGTAATATTTACTTATTTAAAATGAGGCTTTGAGGAGACTAGTGATTATGTGTCTGCTGTACTGGCTTCATTATACATATTAAAATAATATAAGTTACTACAGTGACAAATAATCCTTTGGAACAGATCATTCTAATGCACATCGTAGGAATGATAATTGCAGAAGCAATTTAATGTATATTTTATACCACGGAGTGGAAGATTACATTGAAGTGCAGGCAAGAACAAGAAATCCAGTCAACAAAAACTGCAAATTACTGTGTGGTTTTATGCTATTATGAATTAGTATGAACAGCATGAATAACCTGACAATTCCTCTGAAATGGTCAAAGAAAAGAGCATTAAGACAAAATAATTACTGCTTGTAAACACACAGTGATACACAGGCAAGTAGCATTTTTCTATCAACTTTATAGAAATGATTTCCTACATAGTCATTCTGCTTCTGGTTGTGCTGCCCCCACATTAGACTATAATAAACTTGATGAGTTAATAACAAAGAAGCATCATTTTCCCACGCTAGTGTCAGACTTCCTTCTGGCTGGCCATTATATTCTGTTTTGTGTAAAGGAAGCCAATCAATCTTATACTGACCATAAGAATTTTATACTGAAAATAGCATATAATCCTGAGTGAATACAGCTCAATTAATGACAGATACAGTTGGCCATAAATGAAAATAAGGAAATAGATGAATGCCGTATGGGTCCTGATTGGCCAATGCTTCCCCCTCCCCCCCCCCCCCCCCCCCCCCAATTCTGTATTGAGTAGGGAAAGCTTAGCACATCAGGCCCATAATGTCAACAGAGTTCTTCAAATAAATCTCTTGCAAGATGTATATTTAGGTTTCTGTAATTGCTTTTCTAACAGAAGATGTGCAGCACTCACAGTTATGTGCTATAAGTAATTGCTATAGTGTTGATTCACCTTTTTTTAAGGCTAGGTAGGAAGCTGAGGTGAACAGCTATTCATGAAGACATGAATATAAATGTTCACAATAAAAAGCTTTTTAAAAAGGATGAAAGGGGAATTGAACAGAGACAAATAATACAACAATACATATTTACTGGAGGGGGGTTCCCCCCTTATAGAGAGAAGGAAAAAAACATAGAGACTGATATTTAAAGTGATTTAAACAGCCAGGAGAAGCCGTCTATTTTTTATTTGTTATTTTATTTTTATTTTAGGTTTTCAAAGAACAAAACAAAAAGTACCAGGAGCCTTCAAAAAAAAGGGGAAAAAAACTTTTAATCATATATTTTGATGAAACAATCCTAGAATGGGCCCAACAGGGTCCGTGTTTCGGCGCACAGCGCCTGCGTCAGGGGTCGTGAAGTCTAGCACTGATTTCTTGACGAGAAAGAGTCTGCTTGTGAGAGTTTTTTTCTGTTTGGAAACTAGGCGAAGGGATAGCACGGCGGCACAGCATACTGCTTTCAGCTAACAGCCATACGATTTGTGCTAGACTTCGCGACCCCTGACGCAGGCGCTGTGCACCGAAACACGGACCGTGTCGGGTCCATTCTACTACTACTACTTAACATTTCTAGAGCGCTACTAGGGTTACGCAGCGCTGTACAAATTAACAAAGAAGGACGGTCCCTGCTCAAAGGAGCTTACAATCTAAAGAACGAAATGTCAAGTTGGGGCAGTCTGAATTTCCTGAGTAGAGGTGTAGTGGTTAGGTGCCGAAGGCAACATTGAAGAGGTGGGCTTTGAGCAATGATTTGAAGATGGGCACGGAGGGGGCTTGGCGTATGGGCTCGGGGAGTTTGTTCCACGCATGGGGTGAGGCGAGGCAGAAAGGGCAGAGCCTGGAGTTGGCAGTGGTGGAGAAGGGTACTGAAAGGAGGGATTTGTCTTGAGAGCGGAGGTTACGGGTAGGAACGTAAGGGGAGATGAGGGTTGAGATTCTAGGATTGTTTCATCAAAATATATGATTAAAAGTTTTTTCCCCTTTTTTGAAGGCACCTGGTACTTTTTGTTTTGTTCTTTGGACTTTTGCTTGTACTTTGTTCCCTCTCTCTGCTATACTATTTTAGAATTTCAACATAATATTCAAGAATACACTTGAAAAAGAAATCAGAAAAAAAACAGAGTTACAGAAAACCCACTTAATAGTCCACAATATTGCTGGAGTCAAGCAGAAAATATAAATATAGAAAAAGGAATAAAACCCTAACAACAAGACAGATGAATCCTATACAGTGACAGCCGGATTACGTGCTAACCAAAGGGGACTACCATTGCAGTTGGACCACCCTCCCAAGCCACCAAAAATTCCAACAATTGCTTAGGTTCAAGAAATAAATCACCACCATTTAGGGCCCTGTTTATTAAGCCGCGGAGTAGGGGCACTACCATTTTACCGTGCGCTACAAATTAGCGCACACTAATGCAAAATACACCATAGGAATATATGGGTGTCTCTAGCATTAGCGTGTGCTCATTTTTAGCACGCACTAAAAAGTCAGCACACCTACAGCGCAGCTTAGTAAACAGGGCCCTAAATTTTTACATGACTTATAACAGGAAATTTTAACAAGTAAGATGACCCCATCACCAACACCCATGGGGAAAAATCTCCAGAAAGTTCTTATGGCATCTCAGAGACACCAAAGAGGAGAAGGAGAAGTCATTACAATCACTTGTCCAGGGCTAACCTTGGATATTCTGTTCAGTAGCACTTAACTGGTTAGTTCTGCTGATAGTCTGCGATTAAAGGCCCTTTTACTAAGATGCGCCTTTTTTTCAAGCGCGCTGAAAAATGGACCTGCGCACATCAAAAACATGCACCTACACCAGCGCAGGCCCATTTTTCAGTGCGCCTGAAAAAAAGGCCTTCTTTGGGGGGGGGGGGGGTGTAAATGGACGTGCGGCAATATTCAAACCAGTGCACATCCATTTTCGGCATGAGACCTTACCATCACCCACTGACTTAGCGGTAAGGTCTCATGCATTAACCGGGCAGTAATCACACTGCCGATTACCACCAGGTAAGTGCCACATAGTAGAAAATTTGTGCCATGTGTTTTGGACATGCGTCATAAATGAAATTACCGCCCGGGGCACACGGTAACCAGGCGATAGTTCCAATTTGACTTACATTGTACATGTGTAGGTTACTATGCACTCTATTAAAGGGGCCCCTTAGTGCCTAAGCCAAATCCAACTAATTTATTTATTTTATTTATTTGTTGCATTTGTAACCCACATTTTCCCACCTATTTGCAGGCTCAATGTGGCTTACATAGTACCATCAAAGGCGTTTGCCCAGTCGGTGGATAGCAAATACAAAGTTATATAGTGATCGTATGAGGTATAAGTGGAGGGTCGGAATGGATGAAGATTGCGTGATGTCCTGTTCGATCATAGTTAAGCTGTGTTGGTAGGTGAAGAGGGTTACGTGGGGTCGTTGGGGTAGGCCTTTTAGAAGAGGTAGGTTTTTAGCGATTTCCTGAAGTTCAAGTGGTCGTGGATTGTTTTCACAGTTTTTGTGGATGTCTTGGGGGCGCAACCAGCATTTATGTGGTTAAGTGCCCTTATTCAGCGCTTAATCACATAAGGTAACTGCATAAATAAGACCACATAAAACACAGTCCTATCTTTTTGCAGGTAAGTGCTGAATATCGCACTTGCCGCATAAGTGTTAGCCGGTCACATATGCCCAGATACTCAATGCTGGTGCCAGACACGGCCCAGAACTGAATTTGTAGGGATAATGCTGGCGACACCCAAAACGATACTAACTGTTGCTGGCTCAGTTGTTACCCTATAGTAACATAATTCATGCATTTACTGATCCATCAACGCATACTCTTTAAATTGTTAGTCCTTCCATTTAAATCCCATAATTCTGCCTGGTTCCAAATTTGCCCAGTTAGAGTCCACTCGTCATCATGCTTTCTTCTTTGCTGCCCTTTTCACTGGAATTATCTCCCACTTGACATCATGCCAAAACTTCCTTTATAACTTACAAATCAAAACTAAGGACCTGGCTCTATGCTAAAGCTTTTACCACAGACTGATTTGTAATGGCAAATTGCTGATGTCCTCCTTCCTCTTCACTTTAATCCTTCGAATATTCCTACCCCTCTGCAACTCTGCTCTATCCACTTTCATGTCAAATTTTGTAGTTCCTTTCCTTTTTCTTAACAGAAGTTGTTTTTTGCATTGTAAACCACTAAGAGCTGCTATTAGTCATGGCGGTATAGCAAGTTCTAATAAACCATTTATTTATTTATGTATTTGTGACATTTATATTCCACATTATCCCAAACAAGTTTGAGTTCAATGTGGCTTACAATAAACAGTATAGGATACATAAAGAATAATGCATAAGAAAGTAATTTGTTGTAAGAACACAATTTTACAATACAGTATCATAAACATACTTGGATAGATGTTTAACATTTAGAAAATCTATTATGAATGAGAAATTGTGCATGAATCAAAGAGAAGCTTAGTGGTAAATAGAGTAATAAACAATTCAGGTAATATATAGTTGTGTGAGATGGTTTTTCTTTGTGAGGGTTTGTTTGAATAGGAACGATTTGAGGATTTTGCGGAATCTAGTATATTCCTGTACATTTCTTATTTTGGATGGTAAGGAGTTCCACCATTCTGTTCCTAGGTAACTAGAGTCTGCAGAGTGGACAGTTTTGTAGATTACTTTTTTGCAATTTGGGAGGTGTAGTCTGAGATAACCATAAGGCATAAACCATATAAAATTGACTTTTATCCATATAAATGTTGATGTTTCAAAATCTTTGGGTCTGGGTTTATTCAATAAAGTTCAATTTGAACTAACCACTGACTGGCCTCTTTCCTTGGACCACATCTGCAATTGGTGTCATTCCATTTGTGTTGCAGAGGTTTTTGCTCCTGTTTTTCCCTGGTCAAAATGCAGGAGCTGTAAATATGTATATACTTAGGATTTATAAATGGAGTACTAAATTGCACCAAAGTCTCGAAATGGCACTTAACCTTCTTTTGAGCAACTTATCTGTTTGGATATAAACTAACCTGTTTGATATTGAAAGAACTGTTTGCCTCCAGAATATATGACGTTTGTATAAACTGCTTGTTGCAGAGTTCAAGTAGTTTGTGTTTGGTTTATAAAACTTGGACTGGAGTATTTCTTAGAGTGAGAAATACTACAGGACTAGCAAAGAAAGTGAAGAATTAAAGTATGGCTTAAAACCCTATGGTCTACCAGAGTAAGTCTGGCCCAAGCCTGCGCCCAGCTCAGTATTAAAACTAAAACTTTTGCAGTGATCCTGGTTTTGGGTGCTCACCCGAAGAGCTGAAATTCTGAGTCTCAGTCTATTCCTTTCAAATCTCCATACCTGGTGTTTTCACTAGAGCTCCTGCCCCAGTGCAGTCCATGTACTCAGAATCAGATAATGGCTGATCACCAGGCTCTTTGATCATTGCTACTTCCATAGGCTGTTCTGGGAAAATGGCCTCCAACTGCTCTCCCCGACGTGGTTAGATTGAGAACAAGAGATGGCATGAACCTATCTAGCCCATAATGGGGGTTGAAGCCCGAAAGATGGACCTACTGCCAGTAGGCGGAGCTCATCACCATTTTAGTTCACCCAAAACAATGGCAAAGACTACTGAAAACAATAGCAAAAGCTTATTAATAATGGACTGCCTATCAGGCTTATTTTCGAACGAGAAGGGCACCCATCTTTCGACACAAATTGGGAGATGGGCGTCCTTCTCCCAGGGTCGCCCAAATTGGCATAATCGAAAGCTGATTTTGGGCATCCTCAACTGCTTTCTGTCAGGGGGATGACCAAAGTTTAAGGGGGCGTGTCAGAAGCATTGCGAAGGCGGGACTGGGGCGTGCTTAACACATGGAAGTCCTCGTCCGATAATGGAAAAAACTTTACTTGGTCCTTTTTTTCTTACGACCAAGCCACGAAAAATGACCAGATGACCACCGGAGGGAATCGGGGATGACCTCCCCTTACTCCCCCAGTGGTCACTAACCCCTCCTCAAAAAAAATTAAAAAATATTTTTCCAGCCTCTATGCCAGCCTCAAATATCATACCCAGCTCCATGACAGCAGTATGCAGGTCCCTGGAGCAGTTTTAGTTGGTACTGCAGTGCACTTCAGGCAGGCGGACCCAGGCCCATCCCCCCCTATTTGCTATACTTGTGGTGATAAATGTGAGCCCTCCAAAACCCACCACAAACCCACTGTACCCACATGTAAGTGCCCCCATTCACCCTTTAGGGCTATGGTAATGGTGTACAGTTGTGGGGAGTTGGTTTTAGGGGCTTAGCACGCAAGGTAAGGGAGCTATGCACCTAGGAGCTTTTTCTGAAGTCCACTGCAATGCCCCCTAGGGTGCCCAGTTGGTGTCCTGGCATGTCAGGGGAACCAGTGCACTACGAATGCTGGCTCCTCCCACGACCAAAGGGCTTGGATTTGGTCGTTTCTGAGATGGGCATCCTCGGTTTCCATTATTGCCAAAAATCGGGACGACCATCTCTAAGGTTGACCTAAATGCTGAGATTGGGGCGTCCCCGACTGTATTATTGAAACGAAAGATGACTGCCCATCTTGTTTCGATAATACAGGTGTCCCCGGCCCTTCACGGGGACGTCCTGCGAGGATGTCCTCAGGAAAACTTGGGCGCCCCGTTCGATTATGCCCCTCCACATGTTCCAGTTGAATAGGCAGTGCTTTAAAAAGTGGAAGATAAGGGATTTTTTTTATTTTGACAGGTTTTTTATATTTGAAAGCTTCCCATACCTAGATATAAATATCATGAAATAAAATGGAATATCACTCAAACAGCATATAAAAATTATTGTAGCTGTTAGAAACAACAGTAATAAACTCTGTGTTTTATGCTCATTTTCCTACACTGTTCTATAGAATATAGTAATACATGGCCAAATCTCAGTGAGGATATCCTGTTTCCTGATGTATTAATGTTAACTGTACAAATGTTGTTGTAATCTTCCTTGGGAAACCTGGTGTTATAAAGATGGAATATATTGAAATTAAATGGAAATAAATTAAAATCTCCTTTCATTGGGGCACATGGAATCACATCATCACCTCATCTCTTTTGTAGAAGTTTAAATTTTAGATATACAAATGGATTACTCTGTTTTGAACATGTTTTAGGTTTTATAAGTCAAAATAATAAAAATAAATAATTGATTTCATGCAGATCTCTCATTTGTTGAAACATAACTAACCCCCCCCCCCTCCGCACAGCAATGCCCACACAGCCCATTCACTTTGACCAGAGGATATATCATTTAGGGTTTCTTTTACTAAATCATGCTAGCAACAAAGCCCATTCAAAATGAATGGGCTGGGGCATATTTGCTATACCAGTCATTCCTTTGTTTAGTAAAAAAAAAAAAAAAAAAGCCCTAATTTACAAAGTAGTACATTTAAAACAAATAGGAAAATATTTTTTATCTCAACCTATATTTTTAGCTTTGGAACTCATTGGCAGCTGATGTAGTAAAAGCAATTAACTTAGCTCAGTTAAAAAAAATGTTTGGACAAGTTCCTGGAGAGAAAGTTGATAGACTGTTATTGAGGTAGATTTTCAGTTTGATCCAGTAAGTGATTCTTGTATTCTTACTAACGTTAAAAAGTGTAAATGTCTACAGTATCTGCCCCAAAATTTCTCATACAGATTGGCCTATGTTAAAAGGGTCAATTAACAGGCAATAGGAAAGGTTTGTCCTCCCCTTAAGCATATCTAAAAGAGACTTGATGGCCTGACTGTCCCACACTCCTTCAAAACACATTTGAAGGTGTTTTGTTGGCCAACAGACTTCCAATATATTTAGTGCATCAGGTCAACATCATTTTAGTCTTTTATCATAGGAAAAGGTCAGGCAATAAAAGAAGATGCAGTTGAGAATATTTATTTTTCGGTTTTAAGTACATTTCAGAGCCAATGGGTTTTTCTATGTTGAAGTAACTGTAGGTGGAGGAGAGAGAGAGAGAGAGAGAGAGAGAGAAATGCACTTTTAAACAGTAATCTGGCAATGAATTGTGAGCCTTGTCATCTATGACACCGTACTGGTAAAGTATTACTGAAAGCTGTATATTTATATTAAGAAGTATGTACGGCATGGTGGCAGTAAAGTGAACTGATTTAGGTTGTATCTTAGTAAGACTATTTTGAGGAAGGTGCATTTAGAACTAAATGTTTCATTGGCATCTTTCTGAGGTGCAGAAATATAGTTGGATTCCATTAACCCTATTTATCATCCACTAAGCAAAAACAGGCTAGTGCAATAAAATACTCCATTTTTACTAACGTCATAAAGTTTGATGTACCCTATAGTAACTCAGTTGTCAAATCAACGCATGATGTAGCATTATTATTTCAATTACAATATATCACTTGACATTACTTGACTCGGAACATCACAGTAAATCCATATTATTTAAAGACAATGCCTGTATTCCATTTTGTGCTAATCACGCATAAGGCATCTGACTCTGCAGCAGTTTGAGGATAGATTCTTTGGCAAATGGCATTTAGTCAAGCTTTGAAAACTCTTCAGCAGTTCTGAAGTTATGTCAGTAAGATAAATTCTATATATTGCCTTCTAAATCTCTTCAGCGTAAACTAGCTTACATTTTACTTGAGTATGGAATAGATCACCTAGAGAAGTAGGGCTTGCAGCTGCCTAGTCAATAAGCCATCTTGAATTTTCAACACTAAATTTTCCCTTCAGTAGTTGAATCTCTAGATTCATTTCTGGGTTTTTTTTTGGTGTGTGCAAATATAAAAATATATGTTGTATATTTCCCTGTGTATAAAGAGAGCATACATGAGAGAGAGAGAGAGAGAGAGAGAGAGAGAGTATACTCTAGAAAAATTCTGGAGATATGCCTGAAGGACATGAATTCCAAGGAAAGGGTATATGAGAGGGTGAGTGAAGAAAGGTTCTTGACAGATGATCTGGACAAAACAAAAATGGGATTTTTGGTCATGTATTCAGCAGTTAACAATATAACAATATATGAAAAGATATGCTGAATCAGACCAAAGGCTATTGAGCCCAGCATCCTGACTAGCCGATCCCAAAAAACAGACCTATTTCTCATAGCTCATTTCCAGAGAAAAGCAATGGATCTCCCAATCTATCTGGCTAATATATTTTTATGGACTTTTCATTTAGTACATAAGTATTGCCATACTGGGATAGCCCAAAGGTCCATCAAGCCCAGCATTCTGTTTCCAACAGTGGCCAATCCAGGTCACAAATACCTAGCAAGATCCCTTTAGGAAGTTCCTTTAGGAAGTTACCAAACCTCTCTTGATCCCCACTTGGTTCGACACCATGACCAAATCCTCTAGCAACTGATTCCACAACTTAATCATATGTTGCATTTTTTTCTCAGTCTTCTAGTTGATAGTTTCATGGAGTGTTCTTTTGTTTTAGTGCTGTTTGAAACATTCCCTATTTAACTGCTCCACCCTACTCATGATTTTCTAAACTCTCTTTCATATTCTCTCTTGTTTAGAGAAATGCATTCATTTGAAAGGACATGGGTAATGTCAAAAATATGTTGTTTTGTGTCATGTTTTGGCCAAAACAAAAGGAAAAACATATTGAGGCTGGAGCCACGGCAGGCAGGAGCATGTGGGCATAATTCCTTCCTGTAGGATCCCCTAGGCCAACAGGGCAAGAAAAGGTAGGCCTGGGGGACCTACAGGGGTGGAAGTAGGGGATCTGGCCAGAGGCTTCCAGTCTTCAGAAGGGGATCTGGATTACAGGGGGTGAGGAGGACTCGGAGGGGGTGAGTGCACCTGCTTCTTCTTATTCAGGTCCCAGCTGATATTCAGCCAAGACCCACATAAGATTTAGTAGCCAGTACATGCTGGCATGGACTTAATATTCAATGTTGTTACCTGGACATGGCCTGGCATTGCATATCCAAGCCTAATTCTGCCCCCAACTGAATATTGACTAGATAAGGATGCTACCACTTATGCACCTAAGTGTACACTTACCTTTAAAAGTACCAGCAGGGTGCCTATCACTATTCTGAATAGATGTACTTAATTTACATAGGTTATAAATGCAAGGGGTTGTATTAATGGGCAGAGCTTGGGTGGGACAGGCCTATGACCGATGTAACCACAGGCACATAAATGTTAGGTGCAATGATATCAAGTGCCATTGTAGAATAAGCTCCCCCCTCCTTGATCGCCTGCCTCACTAAAGTCCCCACCACTGGAAAATCACCCCCAATCAAAGCCTTTTTAACCTTTCTAACAGGTATCAGCCTGCTTATCCGACATTGCTGCCTGGATGTCCAACTGCACCTGAAACTGAACATGTCCAAGACCGAGCTCATTGTCTTTCCACCAAAACCCACTTCTCCTCTTCCTCCACTTTCTATCTCAGTTGATAACACCCTCATCCTCCCCGTCTCATCTGCTCGCAACCTCGGAGTCATCTTTGACTCCTCCCTCTCCTTCTCTGCGCATATCCAGCAGATAGCCAAGACCTGTCGCTTCTTCCTCTTTAACATCAGCAAAATTCGCCCTTTCCTCTCTGAACACACCACCCAAACTCTCGTCCATGCTATCATTACCTCTCGCCTTGACTACTGCAACTTACTCCTCACTGGCCTCCCACTTAGCCACCTATCCCCCCTTCAATCTGTTCAGAACTCTGCTGCACGTCTTATATTCCGCCAGAACCGATATACTCATATCACCCCTCTCCTCAGGTCACTTCACTGGCTTCCAATCAGATACCGCATTCAGTTCAAGCTTCTCCTTCTTACCTACAAATGCACTCAGTCTGCTGCCCCTCACTACCTCTCTACCCTAATCTCCCCTTATGTTCCCGCCCGAAACCTCCGTTCACAGGACAAATCCCTCCTCTCATTACCCTTCTCCACCACCGCCAACTCCAGGCTCCGCTCATTCTGCCTCGCCTCATCCTATGCTTGGAACAACCTTCCCGAGCCCTTACACCAAGCCCCCTCCCTGCCCATCTTCAAGTCTTTGCTTAAAGCCCACCTCTTCAATGCTGCAGCACCTAACTCTTACCGTTCAGGAAATCCAGACTGCCCCAATTTGACTGTTCCAGTCTGCAGACCCAACTATCAGACTGACTGTTCACGTGTCCTTTAGATTGTAAGCTCTTTGAGCAGGGACTGTCCTTCTATGTTAAATTGTACATCGCTGCGTAACCCTAGTAGCGCTTTAGAAATGTTAAGTAGTAGTAGTAGTAGTAGTAACCTGAAAGGACTTCCCAATCAGCCAGTACAATTTAGTCAATGTCGGTGGGCAGAGCACACCCCACCAACTGAAAGTGTATCTTGTGCCTCCCCATTGTGCCCCCTTCCCATAGTGCCAGCCCAACCATACCCTTCCTCAACCTGAAAGAACCCCTAGTAGTGGTCTCCAAGCACCCCCCCCCCCCCCCAAGGCCCTTAGTTGAAATCCCTGGGGTCTATTGGTCTGGGTAGGAGCAATCCTCAGTCATTCGTGAGCTAGCATCTTCCCTCAAAATTGCACTAATGACCTATGCGCCTTAGTAAAAGGGCCCCATAGTGTTATAAAAAAAATAGTGCTATTCAACCAATAAAAGATGAGTGACATGTGCTTCATCGTCAGAAGAATTTATGAGTGAAGAGACTCAGCTTCTTCAAGCGCATTCTCTCATTGTTTATAACATGCCTCTCAAATTCAGAGAAAAAGGATAACAAAGACAATGAGGACCGACCCTTGAACCAGCTGTGGACCCATTTTCAGTCAAATCAGCGGATATTGTGATTAATTTGTTTATCTAGACCAGTAGCTCTCAACTCAGTCCTTAGGACACACCTAGCCAGTCAGGCATTCAGGATACCCAAAATCAATATGCATTAGAGAGACCTACAACCACCAAGAAAATATTCTTCTCTCTCTGGAAGCTAAAACGATTGAAGCCTTATTTTCCAAGAGGAGTATTTTGCAATTTAGTCAGATTGCTAGTCTTAAGACGACTCGATTACTGCAATGGCATATACGCAGGGTGCACAGGCCTGCTTCTCAAAAAGCTACAAACTGCCCAAAACACAGCAGCTCGACTTATCTACGGAGCGTCAAAGTTCACCTGTTCCAGACCACTTCATGAGAAGCTACACTGGCTTCCTCTATGGAGCAGCTTCAGCATATATGGATGCCCTTATCAACCGCCAAGGAATTCACTTAGAACTGCTCGTTCTTACTTGAACCTCCATTACCCTTCGTGTTTTGGACTCAAGTATAAAACCACATATGCTTCCATCTTTTCCTACATCAGTACTCAATTGTGGAATGCATTGTCCACATCTGTAAAAACGGTTCAAGATCATCTGACTTTCAGGAAGTCTCTCAAGACCTATCTATTTGGGCAAGCTTACCCTAACGATCCCGTCTTGCCTCTATGATTCCTGGACTCCGACCCCTCTAGTGATCTTGTGGACTTACCTACTTTCTCCTATCCTTATACCTTTCCGCCCCACGTATCCCTCTCCATTTATTGTACTTGCCTGTTTGTTACTTAAATGTTGTAGGCCACATTGAGCCTACCAGCGGTGGGAAATTGTGGGGTATAAATGATAAAAATAAATAAATACATACATACAGTGGAAGTACTGCATGAAAATGTATCTCATGTCTATTCATTGTGGATATCCTGAAAACCTGACTAGCTTGTGTGTCCCAAGGATTGCGTTGAGAACCCATGATCTAGATAATGCACAAGTGGAAATATTGTTACTATGCAAAGGTTTGTCATTTGTTTCAAAAGCTTGGTTTGATTTTTTTTTTTCAGTTCAGGATTGATTTAGAACAATTTATACTACAATTAACTGTTACTGTTTTTCAACATGAGCACTAATGTATTGATCTTTTTCTAACCTGAAGATAAAATCAAAGTGGATACCATCAAGAGTGATAGATCTAGCCATTCTATTTTTAATGAAATGATATATTAAAAGATGTAAAAGCATTAGAATCTATGAAAAACATTTTTTAGGGATTTAATTTGTCAACACACAAAAAAAAAACAATATGCCTTAAAAAAATCTAAAAAGATATTCCACAATTATAATAAAATGAATTGATACAGTAGTAGAATAATACAACATAGAGTATATTATGCAAAAGTGAATAGACAGCTATCTGAGGGGTCCTTTTACAAAGGCGTGGTAAAAAGTGGCCTGTGATAGTGTAGGGGCAGGTTTTGGGTGCGCGCAGAATTATTTTTCAGCGCACCTACCAAAAATGCCTTTTTAAAATTTTTGCCGAAAATGGACATGCGGCAAAATCAAACTTGGCGCGCATCCATTTTGGGTCTGAGGCCTTTATCCCCAGCCATAGACCTAGCGGTAAAGAATTTGGGCGGTAATGACCTACGCGAGTCAGATGACACTTGGTGCGCATATGCTACACGTGTCCGAAAATAAAAAATATTTTTCAGACGCACGCCAGAAATGAAATTACCGCAAGAGCCATGCGGTAGTTGGGCGGTAAGTCCATTTTGGCGCGTGTTGGGCGTGCATAGAGCCTTACGTGGCTTAGTAAAAGGGGCCCTGAGTTAGCAACATTCAGAAGATTGAAAGATGATCCACGTACAAGGGTTGGATGAAAAGTAATGCCTTCACCTCCATAATGTTTGCTTAAATGAAGATATTGTAACACATTTTTTTTTATGAAAGTAATGTTTGCAGTGGAGTAGGAAGGGGGGGCGGTGGGGCGGTCCGCCCTGGGTGCACGCCGCTGGGGGGGTGTCGTCTCTGCTTGTTCACTGCTCTCTCTGCCCCGGAACAGGTTACTTCCTGTTCTGGGGCAGAGAGAGCAGGGGAACCAACGGAGCCGACGCAGCTCCCAGCAACTGCACGCGGGGCGGAGCGGTCCTCCCGCCCGTCCCCCTTGGTAAGACTGCGCTCCGGGGGGGTTTGCGTGCTCCGGGAGGGTGCGTTCGCGCTCCGGGGGGGCGCGCCGTGCTGCACCCGGGGGGCGCAGCGGCGAACCGCCCCGGTGTCAGCTGCCCTCGCTACGCTTCTGAATGTTTGAAACGCGTTCTTTTATTATATGTGTTTTTATTTCTATATAGTTGCCATCATTCGCTACACATTTCTGCCAACAATGGACAATTTTTTTAAAGCTGCCATGAAAGAATTGTACATCTTGACCCTTAACCCAGTTGTTTAGTCTTTTCCACCTCTTCATTCAAGTCAAACAGTTACCCCTGAAGGTATTCCTTCAATTTTGGAAATTACATTGGCCTAAAAGTTTACATATTTTAGATAAAATTATACTAGGATATATAAGGATTTTTAACAAAAGTTGAATTAAAATTTTTGAATCCTAACTCATGTTCACTTGTTCAGAACCCATGTCTGTTTTAATCATTTCCACAATACATAATTCCCTAATCCCTTATTTGTCCTGTTTGTCTTGAATAAATTGTAAGATCTGTCAAGCAGGGACTGTCTCGTATGTGTTTAATGTACAGCTCTGTGTATGTCTAGTAGTGCTATAGAACTGATATGTAATAGTAGTAGTAGAATCCAATGAAACCATAGATACCATAAGTACATAAGTAATGCCATACTGGGAAAAGACCAAGGGTCCATCGAGCCCAGCATCTTGTCCACGACAGCAGCCAATCCAGGCCGAGGGCACCTGGCAAGCTTCCCAAACGTACAAACATTCTATACATGTTATTCCTGAAATTTTGGATTTTTCCAAGTCCGCTTAGTAGCGGTTTATGGACTTGTCCTTTAGGAAACCGTCCAACCCCTTTTTAAACTCTGCTAAGCTAACCACATTTTCCAGCAATGAATTCCAGAGTTTAATTACACGTTGGGTGAAGAAACATTTTCTCCAATTTGTTTTAAATTTACTACACTGTAGTTTAATCGCATGCCCCCTAGTCCTAGTATTTTTGGAAAGCGTGAACAGACGCTTCACATCCACCTGTTCCACTCCACTCATTATTTTATATACCTCTACCATGTCTCCCCTCAGCCATCTCTTCTCCAAGCTGAATAGCCCTATCCTCCTTAGTCTTTCTTCATAGGGAAGTCGTCCCATCCCCGCTATCATTTTAGTCGCCCTTCGCTGCACCTTTTCCAATTCTACTATATCTTTCTTGAGATGCGGCGACCAGAATTGAACACAATACTCAAGGTGCGGTCGCACCATGGAGCGATACAACGGCATTATAACATCCTCACACCTGTTTTCCATACCTTTCCTAATAATACCCAACATTCTATTCGCTTTCCTAGCCGCAGCAGCACACTGAGCAGAAGGTTTCAGTGTGTTATCGACGACGACACCCAGATTCCTTTCTTGGTCCGTAACTCCTAACGTGGAACCTTGCATGACGTAGCTATAATTCGGGTTCTTTTTTCCCACATGCATCACCTTGCACTTGCTCACATTAAACGTCATCTGCCATTTAGCAGTTTTCTATACTTTGCATAAAATCCTTAAAAGCTTGACCCAATATCCAGGTCAATCAGTAGTGTCAGTTAATAACTCATTATTGGAATCCACATAGTTTGTAGATTGTTTTTTTCACACATCCATGACTCAAAGCAAATGTTTTAACATCTCGAGCAGAATTACATAATCCAATAGGGTTTACCTCTGGTTACAGCACTGTATATAACTTTTTATATTATATTAAAGGTTCCTGTTTTGTTATTTTTTTCTTTCTGCTCTAATGATAAAAAATAAAAGGTTCCTGTTATATCTTTTGTAATTGCCAGCGGCCATATGGGTAACTTGTGCACGTGAAGCCTTCTCAGAAAAACAGTACCATACTTGACTGGCTTCCTACTTTCTTTCCTTCTCGATTGGGCCTAAATAGAAATGTCAATATCAAGGGCCTAAATAACCTGATGAGTTAATTGGAGGTCAATATTCAGTGTGATTTAAGCAGGAAAGAAAGGATCCTGTTCTCTTAAACCTTGCTGAGTACCCTTATTTGGAAGGCTGACCCCCTACCAGTAGTACCACAAGACTACCACTAGGGGTCAGCAAATACCATCTTGCTCCCAGATCCAGACAGAGCGGAAGCTAGGAGAACTAGTCCTGCCCTGTCCCTCTAGATCACCAAGGTTGGCCCTCAGGTGAAACCTGAGGGCTCTCGGGGGATCGGCTGGGTAGAAGGAAAATCAGGTTTCACAGTTGGGTAGGAGGAGTGGATGAGGGTGTGCTGAGGTGAGTTGGGATCAGAAAGTGGGGATAAGGGCGATTCATATTGGGTGGGGGCTCAGGTGAAGAGGTATTTTGTCAATACAGAACTCCTGTTGTCCTAGTCTTGAAGGCCCAGTGTTGCTTTTTTTGTTTGTATACTTTGGTTGTATGCTGTATTACCGCTCTGTTTGTTCTGTTCATTCTCCTCCCAAATTAGCTTGTGAGCCCTTACCGACACCTATTTAGTAGGCGGTAATTTCTTGCGCGCTAACAATGCGAACATTGGTTGGCAATGTAGCTGTGCTAACTGATTAGTGCTGCACATACCAACTCCCCCCCCCCCCCCCAAACACACTGGGGAAGCATGTACAGATGCCTGAACTACTGCAGGGCACCTGAGCTCACCCCATGGTAGAGCATTTTGGCACATGGGAAGCACGCAGTAGCGCTTAACACTACTTAGTAAAAAGTACTCCTAAGTGTTTTACGTGGCTCTTTTATTAAGGTGCATGAGTGCCGACGCGCATACAACGTGAGATAAATTGGAATTATTTCCCGGCTACTGCATACCCCGGGTGGTAATTCCGTTTTTGACGCACATGCAAAACACGCGGTAGAAATTTTCTACCATGTGGCGCTTACCCGGCAGTATCATCAGTGTACACGCGTTGATAATTACTGCCTGGTTAACGTGTGAGACCTTACCACTAAGTCAATGGGTGGTGGTAAGGTCTCATGCCGAAAATCGACACACGCTGGTTTTAATATTGCAGCGTGTCCATTTTTGGTCCCCCCCCCCCCCCCCCCCAAAAGGGCTTTTTTTGCAGGCATGCTGAAAATGGACCCGTGTGTGTCCAAAACACGTGCCTACACCAGCACAGGCCACTTTTTGGCATGCCTTAGTAAAAGGGCCCCTTAATGTGGGTCTCAGATGAATATTAGCCAGCATGTGCTTGAATATTCAATGTCAATGCCTGGGCAAAGCCCAGCATTGAATATCTGTGGCTAATTGTCAGCACTTTTAAAAAACACTGACTGCCACCGGCTAAATATTGATCAGTTTACGTTAAACAAAAAAAGCCCAAACCTACATTTTTTACAAACTCTCGCCTCCCCCCCTCCACACACACCTTGATTATAAAGAAAGCTGTACATTCTCTGATGGTTGGATAGAGGATACAGCATTCTCTTCAGTAGTTCAGAAAAAAATAAAGAATCTATTTTGCTAAAAAAAAAAAGAAGGGTCACAGGATATCTTACAGTCCGATTCTGATGGTAGATGGGTTTAGAAATTATATGGTTCAAGGTATCCCACTGTCTATATCGAATATTTATGGATCTAATTTTGACTCACCCATTTTCTTCCATGAAATAGGCAATAAAGTTGCAAGCAATCAAATATACCTCTGATAATAGCAGGAGATTTTAACCAGGTAATCAATCCAATTATTGATAGAAGTGGATTAAGCCACAGAAATCCAGAGACTGAAAACCAACGTCCTAACCTTCAATCAAATCCAAATTGATTGATACACGCTTAACAGACTTCTGGGGACTCCTATACCCTGAAGAAAGAAATTACACATTTTATTCAGCGGTGCTCCCCCCTTTCTCATGGATAAATTTGTTTTTATTTACAACATATGTGAACATTTCCAACCATGCACCCATGCAAACATTTCCCTTATGATTATTTGGAATAACGTAGAACAGGATCAAACTTCCTGGAGATTGAACCATAGATTCATGGGAGAAGAGGAATTTAGGGTGTCTTTTACAAAGGCGCACTCACGTTTTTAGTGTGCGCTAAAATTGTGGGCACGTGAAACGTTTGAAACGCCCATAGGAATGCATTGGCGTCTCTAACATTTAGCACGCCCACAATTTTAGCGTGCGCCAAAAACATGAGCGCGCCTTAGTAAAAAAAAAACCCTTAGTGAACTGATTCACTCCATCATCCAAGAATAGGATTTGAATGTCAGAAAATTCATATGCTACCAAATGGAATTGGGTACAGCATAAAGAATGCTGAAAAAGCTTTTTCCTACTAAAGCCACAATTTACAAAAATCAAATTGTGGATAAACGGGAAATTCTCAGTATCCTGAACCTCATTTGTGTTTAACGTGATTTGGAGGGGCATAATCGAACGGCACTGGCCATCTATATGGCTGGCACCGCAAAGAGCAGTCCCAAACTGTATTATCGAAAAAGATGGCCGGCCATCTTTCGTTTCGATAATACGGTTGGGGCCGGCTAAATGTCAGAGATGGCAGGGTTTGAGATGGCCAGCATCGGTTTTCGCCGATAATGGAAACCGATGCCAGCCATCTCAAACCCGGCCAAATCCAAGACATTTTGGTCGTGGGAGGGGCCAGCATTTGTAGTGTACTGGTCCCCCTGACATGCCAGGACACCACCGGCCTTCTTTTTTCCATTATCAGCCGAAGCCAGCCATCTCAAAACCACGCCCCCATCCCGCCTTCCGTACCCCGCCGAAACGCCCCCTTTAAGTTTGGCCGGCTCTGCGACGGAAAGCAGTTGGAGCCGGCCAAAATCAGCTTTCGATTATACCGATTTGGCCGGGTTCAGGAGATGGCCGGCCATCTCCTGGTTTGTGTCGGAAGATGGCCGGCGATCTTCTTCGAAAATAAGCAGGTTGGTAAGCCTTATCATAAAGACACCAATAACTGGTAATATATGAAAGCTCATCACCATCATTAAAATGGCAATTTCTCCAGATGGGTTAGATTTGCACATACCATGACAGGAATTAACCACAGTCACTCCTAAGCCAGGGTAAATGGAGTATGACCTCAGTCTCTCAAGTTTACTGCTAACTCTCACTGCATTGTGCCAAACAGAGTTTCTTTCTGGAGTTCATCAGATGTAACATGTATGGGCAGTTTATCTAGGTGCACTTGGAAAAAAAAAATTTTTTTTTATCAAGTTTATAGCACCCAAAATGATTGGGCAAATGTTTGTATCTTTCTACCAAATTTTCTTGGTCTTAGAATGTGTTTTTTGGTACTTGAGGTTCTTCCTTCTCTCTACATGATTCACTGAATAATCATTTTGGACCAACAAGTCTATAATAGAGAGCTGCACGGAGACAGAGATTTCACCCATTCTCTCTGGAATCTAACCTATCCCCCGCCTATCCCCGCAAGTGATCTCCTCTATCTCTGTCAATAATCTCTTCCATCCCGACCATGTCCATAACCTTCAGAAGTAGTTGAGTTTTAATTTATTTATTTATTGCATTTGTATCCCACATTTCCCCACCATATGGCAGGTTCAATGTGGCCTACATATTGCTAAAAAGGTGGTTACAAAATTTAGATTTGTAGAAGTCTAGTACATAATACAGAAGTACAATAAATGCTTAGGCTGATATATTAGTATATTGTGAGAGAGGTTAATACAAACACAAACATCTGCCAAAACAGTAATTAAACTAAGACTACCCCCCCTCCCTCCCAATTTACCAACCTCAAACCAAAAGGCTGACAACCCAGAAAGAGGACAATAATCAGTCAGTCAGTCAGGGATATCGGGTAGTTATTTCTTAAGTCTGTGCAGAAACAGAAGTCCAGAGGGCAATTACTAAATAATCAGAGGTCTTCTTCATAAACCATATGGGGATAGACTTAAAGATCTCAATATGTACACTTTGGAAGAAAGGAGGAAGACGGGAGTAGGTGGCTTTTTGTTTAGTCCTTAGAACATTCTCCGATTGTTCTCCATACCAATATGTGGCAAAAAAAATAATATCCTTGAGTACAACTAGTGTTAGTTAATACGTTTCAGATTTACTGCAGGTACCACTCATAAAAAGATATCATAGCACTGGCAGCTGGTAACAATTTTGAGGGGGAAGGGAGAAGCAAAACAACTGGAAGGGATAGAAGAGTGCACCTTGGAGGAAAATGAAAACAAAAACTAGAAGTTTTAACGTAATTTTTAAAAGGAATACATGCAAAACTCAACAGAAATTCATAAATACGTGTTTTTTGCATGTTCAGTAGCATACACATTTCTAATAGCATATCACAGATTATGCAACCCTAGTTACAGAAGACAAAGCAAGAAGACATCACATGGGGTTAGCATAAACACAATGGAGACACTGAAAGTATTTAAAAAGAGGGTGTTCCAATTGTACTTTTTAAAAATGCATAAAACATAAAATATATATTAAGCAAAAAAAACCCAAAAAACCATAAGCTAATCGCAAATAGAAAGCACACAGAATCAAGTAAAAATGATAACGTGAGCAATTAACTTACTACTACTACTACCGCTGTAACAGAAGAATTATTTCCCTTTAGACAAGCCAATTCACTAAATCAAACAACAGCAGAATGATACTGACAAAAAAAAGCAGCATTGTCTATCACTCACCCTGTAGGCGAACTTCATTACTTCACTGTACAAAAACAGAACCCAAAGGAAGAGATCTTGCAAAACTGGTGTACAGAGACAATTCTCTTCCTCGTGCAGTTCTCTACCATGTGCTCCTCCTCTCTACTTGCTGTTCACATGGAAGAGGAAAATGAAGATGGCGCTACATCAGGGGGCGGGATTGAGAGGTCACCAATTGCCAGTTGCCACAAACACACACACACACCTGTAGATCAGGTGACCTGATGCTGCTGGCCCATGTGTTTGCTGCTGTGCTGATCAGTGAGGAGGAAGGAGTCCTGGGACCTGGAAGAATAGGTATGGCCTGGTGTACACTTCTGCAGGAACCCCACAGGAACTGCATCCATCCCCATGTACCTGGAGGGAATTCTTGTGAGAGTCCTATAGCCCTGGGCGGATTCCTGTGGGATTCCCATGGTAACTGCCATTCTGGTGTTTTTCTCTTTTACAACTATATCCAATTTTCTGGCATCCAGCTTTTTTTTATCAGCCAGAATGGGGATGTCTCAGATGATCATAACCTCTTTGTTTTCCACAATACTCTTAGGATCATGATCCCAAGGCTTTTCCAGTACACTGATATTGTAATGCTTACAGAGTTTTCAATGAATGAGATGCACCACCTTATTGTGCCTTTCTATATAAAATATTTTCCGCCATCAACATGTTGCAGTCAACCATGAGATGAGCATCTGTTGCTAACTCTTTCTTGCAGAATTTACAGATGTCTGGTGCACCAGTTTTTTCAATGCTCATCCATAATCTTCTGTCTTGGGCTGCAACTATCAGTCGTTCATCCATATTTTTCAGTTCACTTTCCATAATTATTCATGTGTCCGATGTTGATCCATAAATTGTTTGGGAGTAATATTTTGTATTTCCAGCTGCACTTATGCATTTGACTCTTGTGGATTCTCCCCTGTTGATCTAATTCATTGAAGAGGTTTTTTTTCTCTTTCTTTAAAAATTTTGTTGATTCCGTCCCTATTGGTACCGATGGATTTTCAACCATTCCTTCTACTCATTGGAATGCATGTCCAAGGTTAATGATGGAACTGGATTCTGGAAGTTTTCTTTCATATTTCTACACCCTTTGTGCATTGGGATCTGAAGATGCCATTAGGTAAGTCTAGATGCCTATGATAATATCCCAGTAGGTGTAATCTATTTCTATGAGACCGATCCCTCCTTCAGATCTAGGAATGTACAGTCTTGGCATACACTGATTCTTATAGATGACTTCATGGGCATGGAAGAGTTTTCATGTTCGCACATCTAGTTTTTCAAGGTCTTTAAGAGGCCAGCCTACAACACCAGTGCTATACGAGAGTGCAGGAAGTGCCAGTTGATTTAATAGCCTGTATCTTATTCCGTGATGTTAATGCACTCTTCAATATCAGTTTTAGTTTCCAATAATATTCTTTACTGATTTGTTTTCTCTCAGGGGCCCTTTTACTAACCTGCGGTAAAAGGAGCTCTGCGCTAGTGGTGGGGGGGCCATGCGGGGGGAAGCCCTTACTGCCACCTGTTGAGGTGGCAATAAGAGCTCCCACGCTACCTGGTTACCACTGAATAAACCCCTGTGGAAATATTTTTTTGAATATTTCTGCCAGCACCAGAAATGCTGCACACTGGGGGTAGAACTTCCGCCAGTGCCTGCCTTGGGCCGGCAGTAGCTCCAGATTGGCCACATGCGTGGGATAAACATAAAGGAATCCTGCTCGGAAGGAAGGGATCCCCAGAAGCTTAGCCGAGATTGGGAGGCAGAGCCGGTGGTGGGAGGCGGGGCTGGTAGTTGGGAGGCGAGGCTAGTGCTGGGCAGACTTATACGGTCTGTGCCCTGACAATGGCAGATACAAATCAAGGTAAGGTATACAGAAAAGTAGCACACGTGAAATTATCTTGTTGGGCAGACTGGATGGACCATGCAGGTCTTTTTCTGCCGTCATCTACTATGTTACTATGATTTTTTACTATGTAAGCCCGCTGTGGACTTACCACCGCTTAGTAAAAGGGCCCCTCGGTGATTCCACTCGGGGGTAGGTGACGGCTGTAGGGGGGAGGGTTGACGGCGGTAGGGGGGGGGCTATAATGTGCCCCCTCACTCTAGCCCCTGCCCCCCTACCGCCGAACCTCAGATACGCCCCTGTTATGAACACCTTCCTGTTCAAATTCCTTTATCTCACAGTAATCAGAGTGAATTCAATAATAAAGATCCCCTTATATAATATCACAGTGTGCTGAGGTATTAATTAACTTCTCCTAACTCCTATATATATAAAACACTGCTACAACCAGATTTCCTTATGTAAACCACCATAAACCGTTTTCTTAATAATAACTTATCTGTATCTATTAACGTCCACATCTGGTTGCAGTACATTTTGTACATATAATTTAGGAGAATTCAAAGTATACCTCAACATATTGTGGTATTGTATAAGGGGACCTTTATTATTGAATTCACTTTATATATTTTGCATTGATTGAAACTGAAGGTCGCTTATAGATGGGGAGTTCAATGATGGTGACAAGCTCCCTCTCATATATTACCAGTAATTGGTGTCTTTATGATATGACTAACTAAATCATGTTAAACACAAATGCAGTTCAGGTTACTGAAAATCTTCCCTGTCTATTCACTTTTTGATTTTTTGTAACTTGCAGGTTTAGTGGAAAAAAAAATCTATTAATACTTTTTTCCCCCCTTTATAAAAGTGGTGAGCTTGTTTTATTTAAAAAAAAGGCTTAAAATCAAAAGAGAAGTAACAAAAAAACAACAACAAGGAAAGGAGGAAATGATGAGAGGAAAACAAACCCTTAGGCAGATCAATATACTACAATAATAAGATTATAAAACAAATAATATTGTTTATCATTTATTGGTGTTGCTATACCATCTCTATTTGCAAGGCAATTCAGAACGGTTTACAATGTTATATATATATAATACAATGGGAAAATAACTCCATAAAATTATAGGACAGATAACATACATCCCATCCGTACAAGGAAACAGCCATTCATTCTAAAATATATAACAAAATAAAACATATAAATCACTTACAGGGGACTCATTATACAGCAAAGTACTAGGGATGTACATTCATTCAAATGACATTGTCCATGTTATTTCATATTGTTTCTAACCTGAAGGGGCAGGAAAACATCTCTTTTTTTCTCTATATTATTTTTAATTTCTACCAGACATAAGCCAACCTTCAACTAATGATGTTGGGATTAGGAAGCACCTGTTTTCTAAGAGGAAGTATTCTGCATCTTCAGTGTAGATGCAGCCCAGTGGCGTAGCTACGTGGGGCCACAGGGGTCTGGGCCCCCATAGATTTGACCCTGGACCCCCCTGCCAATGACCCTCTCGACCCCCCTCCCGCCGCCAACCCTTCCCCGCCGCTGTCGCCTACCTTTGCTGGCGGGGGACCCCCAACCCCCACCAGCTGAGGTCCTCTTCTTCCGGCGCAAGGCTTCGTTGTTTCTGTGAGCCTGACGCCAGCAAAGGTAGGTGACGGCGACAGCGGCGGGGGAGGGTTGGCGGCGGGAGGGGGGGTCGAGAGGGTCATCAGCAGGGGGCGGCAAAGTTGTTGTTGTTGGTGGTGGTGTCGGCAGCAGTGGCGGGGGGGGTCGGCAATGGCGGGGAGGGGGGTCGGCGGCGCCAGGGGGGGCTAAGATGTGCCCTCTCACCTCAGGCTCTGGACCCCCCTGCTGCCATAGTCTGGCTACGCCCCTGATGCAGCCTGCCCATTCCTAGCTTTATTTAGTATTTCTGGTATGCTTAGTATTTCCTGTTATTCCTTGCTGCTTCACCTTGTTGCTTAGCTCAGTCACCTAGATAAAAATGATGGGTTCAGCCTAATTTGAATTTCCAAAGCAGCATAAGCAGAATTGCCAAGTTATTTATTTCCTGGGAGGAGACTTTTTTGCCAGTTCTGTTTTAAATTTAAAGCAGTGTGGGATTTGTAGTCCCTGATTTTACTCATTGAGGGCCAATTTTACCAAGCTGTGGTAATTGTTTTTGATGCGCTGAGGCCCCCTTTTACCACAGCGGGTAAAAAGCTGTCATTTTTTTTCTAAGAAATTACAATGCGATAAGTGAACTACTTGCTGCATGGTCATTTCAGGGGGGGAGGGATCATATACTGCCAGTAACCGAGCAGCCCTGTATTTGAATGCGCTAAACCCAGATTTTACTGCACCCTAGTAAAACGGCCCCTAAATAAATTAAAGCAGTCCACTTTAGAACTCTTAACTCATGGTATTCAGATTTAAGCAACTCAATGAATTGTAACAATATCTATGGTGGAACATAACAAGAAACATTTTAAAAAGGTGTTGAAAACTGTGATATCACTGTGTCTTTTGAGCAGAACTAATAATTGACAACCTATTAAAGATTTCTGCCAACATGCATGAGTTCAGTCAATTCTGAGATAGTTTAAAACCTGCTAAACTAATTTAGAAGTTCCAATTTTGATAAAATCAAAACCATGTTTGTTTAATGAGGTGTTCCAAAATCTTTATTATAAATGGATCAAAAACACTCATCCTTTATCTTTTTTTTTTTTGGACCTTTTCTTTCAAGCCTAAAGCTCTTACAGCATGACCCAATTAAGTTTGTTTCAGATCAATGCCACTCTCTGATTGTTTCTCAACGATGTGAGAAAGCAACTGGAACAAATTAATGCCTAGGTTTAAGATTCTTTCCCTTAAAATTACTTATGTCAGAAAGATAAACTGGGGATAAGGGATAGAGTTGAAAACGTAACATCAAAATTCCAAAGCTGATCAGCAAAGGGATTATTTACCTATATAATTTCTTGCAATGCCTTGTAAATGTCATTTCTTCTGGCCACTGGTGCCATTGCTGTGGATACTATACGTGATTGAGCAGCTCCAATATCAGGCAGCTGTGTGATCTGTCTTCCTCATCATTAATCTGTCCTCTCCGGTCAGCTGACAAAGACTCAGGAAAGAGACGAGACACCAGTAGCACAAGCAGCAGATTTGACTTTGGGGCGCTCAAGCACTAAAAGAGATGATGCCTATGCTGTTGACCTACCAATGGGTTTTGCCAGCAGATATTGCCAGGTTTTGATTAGGCTGTTAACCAACTAACAAAATGAACAAAGAGAAGTGTATTTGGTCATGTATCATACCTATTGTAGAGCCTTCAAGAACAATTTCAGCTCAGTCTGCTCTGAGGTCAAAAAACCATGAGACCCGGTTGAACTCTATTACACTTGCCGTCACATATGCTTCTAATTGTACCTGGTAGCCCTGGGTTATAGGGAGACTGATAATGAGCAAGTGGGTAGGGATCCTCTTCCTGGGTCCCAAAAGAAGAGATTGCATTTGGGCAATATTTAGCCAACAAATCACTCCTGTGATTTTGCAGTGGCTTCTTCTTGTACAAACTCTCTAAAGTATTGTTAAATCTATTTTTAACATACCACTACTTTGACTGAATAACGTTGTAAATTCTGCCACAACATTAGAAATAGATTCACTTTGTAGCTGATTCCACATGTAACCTTTAATCTTTTTGCTATGAATAGTAATTCAAGTAATGAGTGTCCCTGAAAAATTGTATACTATCTCTTTAAAGATTTGTCTAGTTGACTTCTCTAGAGTGACCAGGCTCTGTATTAAGCAATACATTTTTCTCCCATCACACTTTGTAGTGCTGATACTTGTTTCTCTGAGAGACTCTCAAGCCTATCAAAAAACTGTTTCAGTCTCTCCATGTATGTGAGTCAGTCTTCCACAGTACTATCGCAGGCCTTGATTCTTCCATTATAGCCTGACATTCCAGTCAGTTGTAACCAGTTTCTAAATCAGACAATAGCAGATTTGTCCTCATCTATAAAAAAAAAAAGGTGAAGACTGCTTAAGAACAGAAGAAATTCCATACTGGATCAGACCAAAGTCCATTGAGTCCAGCATCCTCTCTCTAATGGTATCCAATCCAGGTCGCAAATACTCGGCAAGATCCCAAGTAGAAGATCCTTTCCTTGTTGTTCCCAGGGATAAACAATGGCTTTCTCAAGTAGCATGGTTAATAATGATTTATGAACTTGTCCTTTAGGAATTTGTCTAAAAACGTTCTATACCCAACTATATTAACTGCCTTGACCACATTCTCTGCAAACAAATTCCTTTGACATTATTACATGAATGAAATAATATTTTGGCCTTCCTAAGAGAACATTGCAATTTGAGGTGCAAGCTCCTACAACTGAAATATGGCTGAGAAACATTGTGTCACCAAAGTTGCTGCCCCTGTTGCAGCTTCTCCTAGTATGATCCAAGGTGAGGCGCTGGTTCCATGTGAAAGATGTCTGCACATTGAATCCCTCATGAAACTAGTGGAGTAACTGAGAGAGGAAGTGGCAATAGTGAGCAACATCTGGGACAAATAGATATGTCAATGAAATGCTTCTTGAGGCATCAAGGCTCTCCAGTAGAGGGGAAGAAGTTGTGCTGAAAGAGGTCAACTGGACACAGATCTCCACACCCTGTACAATCAATACCACAATTCCACCCTCCCTCAAACTAAAGAACTGGTATGCAGCCCTGGAAGTGGAGGTGGTGAGAACACCCCAGAACAGGAGGAATCCAAGTTAAAAAAAAAAAAAACAAAGCTGCTGGAAGGGTAGTGAAGTTAATTATTCCCTTCTGAGGTTAGAGAGGTGTCCATCTACCAACCAGACATGAGGTCCCAGGAAGTGATCTCTCTGCCTAGTGTCAAGATTTGAGATGTAATGGAAAGTTTAGCAAGACTCATCAAGCCTACTATTATCCAATGCTGTTTATCTATGTTGGAATGAAGGTTAGTATATCACCAAATGTTTCAAAAGCGATTTAATGGTTCTGGGAGAGAAGATACTACTACTACTACTTAACATTTCTAGAGTGCTACTAGGGTTACGCAGCACTGTACAGATTAACAAAAAAGGACAGTCCCTGCTCCAAGGAGCTTACATCTAATGGGCGAAATGTCAAGTTGGGACAGTCTAGATTTCCTGAAAAGAGGTATGGTGGTTAGGTGCCGAAGGCGACATTGAAGAGGTGGACTTTGAGCAAGGCTTTGAAGATGGGCAGGGAGGGGGCTTGGTGTATGGGCTCAGGGAGTTTATTCCAGGCATGGGGTGAGGCGAGGCAGAAAGGACGGAGCCTGGAGTTGGCAGTGGTGGAGAAGGGTACTGAAAGGAGGGATTTGTCTTGAGAACGGAGGTTCCGGGTAGGAATTGTAAGGGGAGATGAGGCTAGAGAGGTAAGGAGGGGCTGTAGATCGAGTGCATTTGTAGGCTAATAGGGGAAGCTTAAACTGTATGTGGTACCTGATCGGAAGCCAGTGAAGTGACTTGAGGAGAGGGGTGATATGAGTGTACCGGTCCAGGCGGAAGATAAGACGTGCAGCAGAGTTCTGAACGCACTGAAGGGGGGATAGATGGCAAAGTGGGAGGCCAGTGAGGAGAAGGTTGCAGTAGTCAAGGCGAGAGGTGATGAGAGTTCAGGTGGTGTGCTCTGAGAGGAAAGGGCGAATTTTGCTGATGTTATAGAGGAAGAAGCAACAGGTTTTGGCTATCTGCTGGATATGTGCATTGAAGGAGAGGGAGGATTCGAAGATGACTCCGAGGTTATGGGCAGATGAGACGGGGACGATGAGGGTGTTATCAACTGAGATAGAGAGTGGAGGGAGAGGAGAAGTGGGTTTGGGAGGGAAGACAATAAGTTCGTTCTTCACAATGTTCATTTTCAAGTGGTGGTTGGACATCCAGGCCGCAATGTCGGATAAGCAGGCCGATATTTTAGCCTGAATTTCTGCAGTGATGTCTGGTGTGGAGAGATAAAGCTGGGTGTCATCAGCATAAAGTTGATATTGGAATCCAGGAGAGGAGATTAGGGAGCCCAGGGAGGAGGTGTCGATTGAAAAAAGAAGGGGTCCAAGGACAGATTCCTGAGGAACTCCAACAGAGAGCGGGATGGGGGTGGAGGAAGAACCATGAGAATGTACTCTGAAGGTACGGTGGGAGACATAAGAGGAGAACCAGGAGAGGACAGAGCCCTGGAACCCAAATGAGGACAGTGTGGCGAGAAGTAAGTTGTGATTGAAAGTGTCAAAAGCGGCGGATAGGTTGAGGAAGATGAGGATGGAGTAGTGACCTTTGGATTTGGCAAGGAACAGGTCATTACAGACTTTAGATAGTGCCGTTTCCGTCGAGTGTAGGGTGCGAAAGCCAGATTGAAGCGGATCGAGGATGGCATGAGAGGAGAGAAAATCAAGGCAACGGCTGTGAACGGCGCGTTCAAGTATCTTGGAGAGTAAGGGTAGGAGGGAAATGGGGCAGATAGGTGAACAAGTATTGCTCTCATCCTCCCTGTTGAGGGTAAAGTCCAAAGCAGAGAAGCTCACATCCTAGAGATGAATGCACAACTGCGTAAACGGTGTCATCAACAGCATTTGGCATTCTGGACCATGGGATAATTTTTCAAGGGCTACTGAGCAGATATGGTGTCCATCTATCAAAGAAGGGACATATGTCTTTCACAGCAGACTGGCTAACCTACTGATGAGGGCTTTATGTTAGACTCATTGGTGATGGGTGAAAAAAAGTCCCCAGATAAGTAAAAGCCCACAGGTAAGTAAAACATTAAATACATAAAGACATTAAAGAGCAACATCTGGAAAACTGTGTAAACTATTGTCCATAGTATGGGAAATAAGGTTCTGGAACTAGAGGCTGTGATGGAAGATGCTAACTTGCATTTAGTGGCTGTCATGGAAATGTGGTTCATGGAGATCCATGACTAGGTTATAGTTATACAGGGTTATGATCTATTCAGGAAGGATAGGGTAGGAAGAAATGGAGTAGATGTGGAATTATATGTTAAAGGTAATAATAAAGTGAAAGAATTACAGAACTTATGGAGTAAAGAAGAGGCACTATAGATTAATCTGGAAAGAGAAAATTGAAAATCTATTTATACTGGTATAATATACAGGCTTCCTTCATAGGTAGAAGATTTGGACAAAGATTTAATTGAAGACATTCACATTATAGTTATGAAAGCAGAAGTACTACTAATAGGTTATTTAAGTTATTTACAGTATGTTTTTGTTTTGTTTATTTATTTGTTTTTAGAAGGCTCAGAATTATAATTTTTAAAAAAAGCAGTCAAAGTGACATTTGAATCTGGGTCCCTTGGTTCACAGTGTACTGCAGTAACCACCAGGCTACATCACTGACCTACTTACTGCTTTCTTCAGAATGGCCAAGACTTTTTAATTTTCTCAGGAGTCTTTCATAAGGAACTTTGTCAAAATCTTTCTGAAAATCTAGATACACTACATGAACTGGCTCACCTTTATTTACGCCTTCAAAGAAATGAAGCAAATTGGTGAGGCAAAACTTCTCTTGGCTGAACCCATGCTGACTCTGTCCCATTAAACCATCTTTGTCTACGTGTTCCATAATTTTACTCTTTATAATAGTTTCCACTATTTTCTCTGGTACTGAAGTCAGGCTTATTGGTCTGTAATTTTCTAGATCACCCCTGGGACCCTTTTTAAAAATCGGTGTTATGTTGGCCACCCTCCAATCTCTATCAACCTTTCTCAACTTCAGTTATCCCCTACCTCCTGTGAAACTTAATTTTGCCCCCATTTCAGTCTCTAGTTCCCATTCATCAACTTTTTTTTTCTTATCTTAGCAATATGGGTTGACAATCTTAGAATCTCAATTCTCCCCTTTAATCTCAGTAGCACCCCCACGCCAACCTTTATATCTGTTTAAGCAGTCTGCCTGTCTAAATTCCCTTACTCATGTGTAGTGTGTGTGTGTGTGTGCTGTATTGCTCCTTTCAGTAATGGAGTGGAGTTTTGAGCTCCTTTTTTGCAGGGTTATTGCCAAGACGCTTGGCATCTAGTTCAAAAACTGTTTGCAAAAGACGTTATGAAGTTAGACTCCTTTTGTTGGAAGGAACGCGCTAGATGAAACCTGATGTTTATAATATAGGATTACTGCAATTGGTTCTCAGCCTTTTAGTTAAGACTCAAGTGTAGAGTCTGATCTAGGTGCTCAGAATAATCCATTCTTGTTCTTTGAGATGGAGATCCTCTATCCCAGTGATTCCCAAACTGGGTTCCATGGAACTATAGTGTTCCTTGAACTCTCTTCAGCGGTACCTCAAGAAATTAGATGGTATAGAGGCATATTTTCAAAGCACTTAGCCTTCCAAAGTTCCATAGGTTTCTATGGAACTTTGGAAGGTTAAGTGCTTTGAAAATGAGCCCCTTAATCTATTTGTATGAACATATATATGTTTACATAAATTGAAGGTTCCTCAGTGTTTAAAAAATATTTTAGGGGTTTGACCATAGTAAAACGTTTGTGGATCACTGCTGTATCCTGTCATCTACTACTACTACTAATATTTAGCATTTCTATAGCGCTACAAGGCATTCGCAGCGCTGCACAAACATCTGATGCAACCTAGGAAATATGTTCCAACCTTTGTCAAAGCAAGAGGATTAAACCCCTTTTTTAAAAACTTTTTACTGGAATGTTATCATTCCTAATGCCTGGTGATCAAATACTGAATTTGCTTTTAGCATGCTGCATTTAATCATGTATAGCTCTATTATTTATGGAGGTTTTAATCATGCATTAAAGAACAGTCTAATCCTAAAGGTATACTGTACGTATAGCTTGAGGCACATTATAATTAAGTGTGGTTTCATCTCTCCCAGTCTCCCCTTCTTTTTTTATTCATTGATTGTTTCTTTCTTGATTTTTTTCTTAAATAATCATGTCCTACTCTAAGCCATAATTAATTGTGTTTTTGTAATTTCATTCTATTATTGGCAAATGATGATATATTGCATGCTTTGGAGATCTTGGTTTGAGATTCATAGATCATGAGTTCTTGAATTATTGTTTTTTACTATATTATTATTTATAGAGAATTGCCAAAGTCACACTACAAGAAAAAAATCTATCTTGCTCAAGAAATTCATGAACAGTTATATAGAAAATCATACACATAGACCACAAGAAGAGACCCCTCCCTCTATTCACCAACTAAAAGAAGAAAAAAAAGAAAAGAAATATATAATAAAATAAAACTAAATCCAGTCAGCTTGTATGTCCTAAAGATACTCTTATCTATTGCTAGAGTGGAAACTCTACTGGAAGTAATTAAACAGTTGGGGTAATAAAAACCGGTGGTGGGAGAAGGGGCTGGTGGTTGGGAGGCGGGGATAGTGCTGGGCAGACTTATATGGTCTGTGCCCTGAAAAGGACAGGTACAAATCAAGGTAAGGTATACACAAAAAGTAGCACATATGAGTTTATCTTGTTGGGCAGACTGGATGGACCGTGCAGGTCTTTTTCTGCCGTCATCTACTATGTTACTATGTTATTTTAAGGACCCAATTACAACCCATTCCCAGAGCAAAACTAACTAGGAAAGTGGAGCTAAATGAAACTTCATAGCTATTACTTTGAGAAACTTCACTAAGAGTTCTGGTCCATCAGGTCTGTCTGGTCTAATGCCCTTGGTTTCTAGATGAAACAGAGGCAGAGTCTATGAATGTCAAGTCAAGTTTCAAGTTTCTCTTTCATTTGATATACTGCTAGGGGTATGTACCATCATAGCGGTTTACAGTACAAAATCAGAGAAATATAATAGAAAGGAAATACAATATATATAGTACAGTCTTAGAGGAATAGGGGAAAAGTAAAGGACGGTGAGGGAAGAGAGTGGACATGGAGAAGACAATAATATGGGGAAGGGGGATACAGAGTCCAATAGGCTAAGTGTCAGGAACGCGCTGCATCCGAAAGAGAGACTCTAACACCCCCCCCCTGTTTACAAAGCTGCACGGCAATGCCGATACAGCTCATTCAAAGTGAATAGGCTGTGCTGGCATTAGTGCACCAGCAGCCACTAGCAAGGCATAGAAACAGGGGGGTAAAATTCAAGTAATGGTCCCACAGTCTTGTTGAAATAGGTAAGTTTTAAGGGCTACTCAAAATTCTGAGAGAGAATATTGTAATCGTAAATCTGAGGGCAGAACATTCCAAAAAACTGGCCAAGCAACTGAGAACATTGTTTTCCAAAGGGTGACCAGTGACACCAGTTGAACTGATGGGACTACTAGGAGGCGTTGATCCAAGGAACAGAGTGTCTGATTAGAAGAATAAGACAGTAAATACTGCAGTAAGATGGGCGGTTGGTCAGAATGAAGAGTTTTATGGATCAACATCAATATCTTGTATGGGATAATCATATACACAGGAAGCTAATATTCCTGCCTCAGGAGGGGAGTTATATGGTATTTAAAAAAAGCATGTGTGTGCCCATGCTTTTCATGCTTTTAACCCAATAACAGAGGACAGGCTTGACAAAATCCTGAGACCTTCTACCAATCCAGGTATTTGTGCTTATACCCTACGTTGTCTACTAAAATGTTCTATTACGTACTGTGTTGACATTGTAAGTAGTGTTCTATGCTATACTTTATTGCTATTTGAATATTTTTACTGCTTAAATTGTCTATTGCTTATGTTTGATTTATTCTTACTGTGCACTGCCTTGAGTGAATTCTTTCAAAAAAGGGGATAAATAAATCCTAATAAATAAAATATGACATTTGTACTTGATCCTGACCAGGTGGAAATGTCTGCAACTTTAATATTGCAGAGATTTCTGGCACTTTGCCTTTTCTTTTTTATAAAAACATATAGGCACTTATAATTCTTTAGAAAATAGGCTGGAAATATGTGTCTACCTGGCCTTCACAAATAGACCACCTACTGTAAAATTGCCCTCCACAAATATGTCTAGTTACATGTGGAGCATGTGTAGGACTAGAGAGACAAAGCGGGGTTCACACTCTCCACAGCAATCG
Organism: Microcaecilia unicolor; assembly: GCF_901765095.1. NCBI lineage: Eukaryota > Metazoa > Chordata > Amphibia > Gymnophiona > Siphonopidae > Microcaecilia > Microcaecilia unicolor. The sequence goes on along the minus strand of NC_044033.1, from coordinate 37,448,168 downwards.
AACACAACAGAAATAGGGTGGAGAAGGCCCAATGTCAAAAGATCAGTCACCACACACAAGGGTAAGATGCTCCAAAAAACCAAAAAACCTTTAATCAGGGTCCTGATTAAAGATTTTTTGGAGCATCTTACCCTTGTGTGTGATGACTGATCTTTTGACATTGGGCCCTCTCCACCCTATTTCTGTTGCATGTGTAGGACTTCCATGAAGTAGATTTTGGAGCTGGGATGGTGGAGTTGGATGCACACTTTTACACTTGTAATTCACATCCACTCATTATTTTTTTTAGACCTCTATCATATCTCCCTTCAGCCATCTCTTCTCCAAGCTGAAGAGCCCTAGCCAATTTAGCCTTTCCTCATAGGGAAGTCATCCCTTCCCCCCCCCCCTTTTTTTGAGATGTGGTGACCAGAATTAAACACAATATTCGAGGTATGGTCGCACCATGGAGCGATACAAAGGCATTGTAACATCCTCAATTTTATTTTCCATTCCTTTCCTAATAATACCTAACATTGTATTGCTTTCTTAGACGCTGCCACACACTGAGCAGAGGGTTTCAACGTATCATCAACAATGACACCTAGATCCCTTTCCTGGTCGATGACTCCTAATGTGGAACCTTGCATTACATAGCTATAGTTCGGGTTCCTCTTTCCCACATGCATAACTTTGCACTTGCTCACATTAAACACCATCTGCCATTTAGATGCCCAGTCTCCCAGTCTCGTAAGGTCCTCTTGTAATTTTTTCACAATCGTCTTGTGATTTAACAACTTTGAATAACTTTGTGTCATCAGCAAATTTAATTACCTCACTAGTTACTCCCATCTCTAGATCATTTATAAATATGTTAAAAAACAATGGTCCCAGCACAGACCCCATTATCTACCCTTCTCCATTGAGAATACTGACCATTTAACCCTACTCTCTGTTTTCTATCTTTAGACCAGTTTTTAATCCACAATAGTACATTACCTCTTATCCCATGACTCCAATTTCTTCTGGAGTATTTCATGATGTACTTTGTCAAATGCCTTTTGAAAATCCAGATACACAATATTGACTGGCTCACCTGTAGTCACATGTTTATTCACCCCTTCAAAGAAATGTATAACTCCAAAGAGGAAAAGTAGGAATAGAGCCAAGAATAATCCTTGGTTTGTAGAGAACATGTTGGTTTTAAAGAAAAGTCTTTGAAAACTGAAGAGACTCTGGAGAAAGGCCAAAGACTCAGTGGTCCTTTTACAAAGGCACCCTAGTGGTTTTAGTGAGTGCTAATGATTAGCATGCGTTAAATGCTAGAGATGCCCATAGAAATATGTGGGTGTCTCTAACGTTTAGTTTGTGCTTATTTTTAGTGCGCACTAAAAACGCTAGTGCGCCTTTGTAAAAGGACCCCTCAGAGTTTTATCAAAACTGGAGACTGGAGATTAAGCAATATCAACTGGAAATGCAGGATGCTAAAAATAAGTAGTTTGAGCAGCAAATTGATGAGGTCACTAACTCATCTAAGAGTTTTATTTGAAAGTTTTTCTACCTTGACCTCGACAGAATCAGCTCTTTCAACATCTTTAGAGATTCAACCTAGTGTAAATGAGTTAGCGGAGTTCGTTCATCTCAAAGTGAATAAAATTAGGATTAAGTTTTCACAGAATTTACAAAATATTTGTCATAAAGGGAAGATACCAGGTGACAGACATTGGTCACAATTTTCAATGGTATAATATTTTCAAACTTTCCAAAAAAATCTTGTGTTCTAGATGTTTGTCCATCATAGCTGTTAAACAATATTTCAGAAAGTTTAGTATTACGGTTAACTAAGGGTTCCTTTTAAAAAGCTATGCTAGTGATTCTGACACAGCAAAAGCAACGAAGTCCATTCAATTCCTATGGGCTTTGTCACATTTGCCACACCAGAATCTCTAGCACAGCTTTGTAAAAGGAGCCCTTAGTTTACCGTAATTTACAATTGACAGACTATCTTTACCAAATTATTTTCATTTTTCTCAGCAAGGTTTTAGGTCTTTGCACAGTACTGAGATTCTGTTAGCGGAACTGATTTCTGAAATTAGGATTTTATTTAGTAAGGGTAAGCAGGAAGTACTTTTACGGTTCAATATTTCTGCTGCCTTCGATGCAGTTGATCATTCATTACTGCTGTATAGATTAAGTGAGTTAGGAATTCAAGATAAAGTATTGACTTGGTTTGAAGGATTTTTGCAGGTCTGGAAGGGAATGGTACATCTTCCTCATTGCAGGCATTTTGTGGGGTACCTCAGGGTTCCCTGTTTTCACCCGCTTTGTTTAATATTTATGTTAAGGCGTTAGGTGGAGTGCTCTCTGAGTCAGGTGCAAGTTTGTTTTACGTATGCTAGTGATATTTTTTTTATTATGTCCAGTGCAGGGTAAAACTGAAGATACTATGACATTTTGAAACAAATTATAATTGAGGTAGATACTTGAGTGTATAACAACTTTCTGAAACTGAAACCTAACTGGATAGAAGCAGAATATAAGAACCAGAACAGAATGATGTGTATATATCTGCAGATTTGATCAAGGCTTACCGGTTTAGACAAGAATGAGTTTAATGCACATGAACTTTTACTACAATGTACACAGAACCCATTACACTGACAGCAGACCATTCGAAGATGGTTTCTTGTCTACTGATGGAATACAGTATTCTAAATTCATTCTAGGAAGGGAGATCGTGTTCTTGCCATTGCAGACCATGGATTACCCCACTTAGGGCTTCTACTGGCAATATCGTTGAGTTGCTTGTTTCTCTATGAGGGAATGTATATGTTTAAATGAGGGGGGAGAGAAGATTATTCACACTTGTATTCATATTGGCATTGAATGTCCGTAAAATGAGTCCAATACCATGTGCATGGAAGTGTCTGTGTGTTTGCATTTGTGTGGGAGTTGGAGTCTCTGGGTAGTCCTGTGACTGGTTTCACAAATGACTTCTTCTAGGTGGTAGTATAATGAACAAACTTCTGTCTTTTAATGTTACCGGTCTCAATCACCCAATTCAAAGAAAAAAGATATTGACATATTGATTTGTCCCAGTGCTGCATGTATCAAAGAAGCCTAGGAGTGGAGGAGTAGCTTAGTGGGTAGTGCAGGAGACTTTGATCCTGGGGAGCTGGGTTTGACTCCCACTGCAGCTCCTTGTGACTCTGGGCAAGTTACTTAACCCTACATTTTCCCAGGTACAAATAAGTACTTGTATATACTATGTAAATCATTTTGAATGTAGTTGCAAAAAAACACAAAAAGGCAGTATATCAAATCCCATTCCTTATCTTACTGGTACTGAATTTTGAAGGGCTTGGATTAAAGAATGTGTCTTCTCTGTTTCATTTCAGCTAGAGTGTTATACAAAGAATTAAGGAACTCATTCTCCTAAATCCAGTGGCGTTCCTTGCCTGGATGGCACCCGGGGCGGAGCGCCGATGCGCCCCCCCCCCCCGGGTGCAGCGCGCCCCCCCCCCCCACTAAATTACACCTTCCCCCCCCTCCGGCAAAATGACCCCCCCCCCGGGTGCACACCGCTGGGGGGGGGTGCCGCGGCGCGCGCCTGCTCCGAGTTCACTAAACTTCTTTGCTCGTTCGCTACAGCTCCCTCTACCCCGGAACAGGAAGTAACCTGTTCTGGGGCAGAGGGAGCTGCAGCGAATGAGCAAAGAAGTTTAGCGAACTCGGAGCAGGCGCACGCCGCAGCACCCCCCAGCGGTGTGCACCCAGGGCAGACCGCCCCCACCGGCCACCCTTGATACGCCACTGCCTAAATCCCATGCAGCTATTGTCCACCTCCAAAATGAAACCACAATAAAATTGTGGTCTCACTACTTAGCTGTACTCACACATGGGACAACTGTATGTGAAAGGCTCAAAATGTACACACAGAATTAGTGAAAGCAACACTTTCACATGTAAGTACTGACACCTCCATGAAGAAGCAGCGGAGTCCATGTCGTTCATTTTTTTCAACATGTATATTTGTAAAATGGTTACTCCCACCACACATGCCGCCAAATACACATACGCTCCCTCATGTATTTTAGAAAGGACTACATTGGCAGATCCTTTGCTGCAATACCACCGGAAAGGAAGCAGACATTTTGACCCCGCTGGTTTGCCCTAGTCCTGCCAATTCAACCCCTCATTTAAAATCAGTTTAATAAAAGAATAAATGTTAACATTTGATTACATTTTTACAAACGGCACGAACAGCATGATAAGGGTATATTAGAGGTTATTCTAAGGGGTATTGTGAGCAACAGAAGAAACAGTATGCCTATGAAAAGAATGTGTACTTGTGTTGTAAAAGTGGGGAGCAAAGAGGGAAGGGAAGGAGGAAAAAAGGAGAGAGAGGAAGAGTGTGCTGAGGGAAGAAAAAGGTGCGGTCAGATTGGAAGGTTCAAAATGACGAGGTCAAAGTGGCAGGGGTCTAAAAGTGCTGTAGTACACTGGAAACTAAGCATGTCTTGACCTGGACATCTTGGGGTTGATGTTCATAGTGATGTAACTGATGAAGAGAGGCTCCTGCTCGGTGAAATCATCTGTGCCCAGCTATCAGGTTGTGCCGCTGAATATCAGCACTGACCTCTCCTGCACTATCTGGGTAGTGCTGGGGCAGTCTGGGGGATGGAGTCTCGGAAGAGCTGGCACTTCTCTGGACACTGGCAATATTCAGTGCCACGCTCAGATAGCTAACTAGGACCGCGTAAAAACAGCCCTGTCTTTGCCGGTTACCTATCTTGTCATCAGCACTAAATGTTGGCCAGTGCCCGGATAACTTCTGGGTAGCGGCATGAAATCCTGTCTTGCATCTCACTTGACTGCCCCCTGAAAGTATTGCCATCCCCCTCCCTCCCTCCCTCCCAATCTGCCCTGAAAATCATTGGATCGTCCTGATTCAGATCTCCCCCCCCCCCCCAAAGAACAGTACCATCTCCCTCTCCCCCTTGGAAAAGCATTGGGTCCCCTGATTCTGATCTCCCCCCCCCCTCCCCTAAGCCTAATCTAAAAAGCCCTGGTGGTCCAGGGGACAAAGAGCAGGAGAAATGTCCACTCTGGTCTGTGACCTCAAGCTGCACTCTTGTGGCCAGTATCTTATGTGGGTGTCCAGCTGAATACTGGTTGCTTCCTATCCAGTCAGGCCTGGCACTTGGCCTGGCATTCAATATCCTGGTTCTGTGTAAAATGGGGCTTTAAGTCCATGTTCTCTGTGTTAACTGCATGGACAGATGTAGGAAGCACCCCAACATTTAAAACAAAGGTGTTACAATTACTGCACAGTAATTCTGGCGATTACTATGCAGTAACTGTAAAACTGTACCATACGACCACCTGAATATCACTAGGTGGCTAAATTTAGCTGCTCAACAAATTGATGGTCATGAAGGTGAGGTTAGATCAAGGAAAGAAAATTATTATTTTCAGAGATCTCTTTTCTCTCAGAACTGTGATCAGCTATTCTTCTCCCCTGGATGGCTCACTTTGAATAGCCTCACTGTCCATCCCACTTTTCTCCCAAAGACCAATCTGAAAGAAATACTTCCCACCTGCAGCTGATCCTCCTGGTCTCTTCTCAAACCCCCAGGTTTAGATAGAGAGAGGTAGCAGATTTGCTGAAAGGGTGGGAAAGGATCAGTTTTGGGGAAAGAAACTGTTAACTGATATATGTGGTGGAGATGTTTCCGTCAGATTGAACTTCAGAGAGAGAGAGAGCGAGAGAGAGATGCTTTGGTTGTACCACAGAAAGGTGATATATTCAACCCGTGCCCCCTCCCCATGACCCTTGAGAAATGTGAATCACTAGCAAGAGGGTGGAGGCTTTCTGTCAGACCAGAGGATCCTCAAGACAGACAAGAGCTGCAGCATCAGTAGATTCCCATATATCAAACATTCAATGAGAGGCAGATTGTTAGCATGGAATATTCGGGTGAGGGGGGGAGGGAGGGTTGGAGAAAAGGAGGACACATGGGAAGGTTTCTGTCAGACCAGAGCTTGGGAGAAAGACTGAGAGAACATTTTCTATTAGAGTGGGGCTTTGAGGACAGAGACAAATGGGTCACTGGAATGAATGGGGAGCAGGGGGAGGAAATGGTTTGACTGATTTATATTTACTAATAGTACATAAGTACATAAGTACATAAGTCCATTGTGCATGAGCATAGTGTGTAGGTTACTGCACAAATTGGGACGTGAAGTATCATGAATTTGTATTGCATGCTTTAGAAAAGGAGGGATGAATATTTGTGAAAGAATTTTCATATTGTATGTGTGGAAACCGTGCTGCTTAAAAATGTCTGAGAGGTCACAGAAGAGTAGGGATGTGATTGAAATGAAAATGCATCATTATTATAAGATAATGGTCTAGAATAATGTAGCTGTTAGATTGGGCTAAACCTGGTTTTTAAAGGCAAACATTACAGTCCCCTGCAGGAAAGGCAGCATTTGCTCATTAAAAGTGGATTTTGCACAGGAATACTTAGCAAGTGTTTAAAAATAGGAAGAAGGCTGCCTACATTTTTGCATGAATATTATCTAAAAGGGTAAAAGAAGCAACTTCTTTTCCCAGTTACCTTTCCTACTTTTTTAAAGTGTAAAAAAAAGAAAAGTTTGGAAAAAGCACCATAATCACATTCCTGAAAACTAATGGGAGAAGCACACTGACTCCTGCTTCAGGCAAGAATTATTATTTTCAGGTCTAAGGACTCCTGGAAGCAAACAGAGCTCATGCATGTTTTGGGGTGGATCAGTGTTTGTCATGCTTCAAACATCTTTTAATCAGGTTGTCCAGAATATCTGTGTTGTTGTTAAATATCTTCAGAGTGTGTGCTTCTGAATCCACTGCTTTTCAGAATTTTGACTCCAGAGGTGCCAAAAATAATTTGGATGAATCCAGTTCTTTGCTTATCCCCCATCCGAGATGTCAACTTATAATGTGCATTGTACTTATATACTAACCTATCTTTAACTGAATGGTCAGGGGTTTAATTGACACCAGATCTGTCGAGGAACCCTTGCAGAACTCTGGCAACAATTCCCTTTGGAGAGCAAAGGTGAAGGAGTCAAGCAGCTGGCTGTTCTAGCTTCAGCTAACAGGCTCTCTGAGACCCTGATCATCAAAGGTAAAATGTGGGCGCTAGAGGCCACTAGCACTGGACTAGTGTCTGCATTTACCTGTGGCCCCAAGATCATTGGGCAAACAGTGCCTGAGCAAGGCAATAGCGCAAAGGTCATTTAAATTAGATTTAAATGAGTTCTGCTTGTATTCCGCCCCTAAGATCAGAGAACAGCGCTTGATCATAGGTGTGGAATAGCGCCTTAACCCTACACCAGCTCAGAGCTGACATTAGGGTTAAGGCTCTGTTCCCGTCCCCCCACGACCTCCATGAGTAAGGCAGCCTGGGCTGCCACCATGTCCTGGGGGTCCATTGGATTCCCGAACCTTCCCCCCCCCCCCTCTAAAAGGGCATGGGGGACTTGAGGTATAGTGAATCTCCAGCTCCCCAACCCACCCCACACCCAAAAAAACATACCTGGTTGCCCAAGTGGGCTGCCCCCCACACTCCATGGTGGTCTAGTGGTCAACCCTCCCCCGTACCTCCCCGTTGGAGGAGGGAGTAGCACTCTTTCCAGCGCCACCTTCACAATGGCGATGCCTTGCCCTTCCCAGTGCATCCTGGGATGCGCTAGGTGGGGCTTCCCTGCCATATAAGGGACCATCTCCTACCTAGTTAAGCCCTTTTGAATATCAGCTTTTAAATTAGAACGTTGGGGAAGGCCGACAGTCATTCAAAAGTACCTGGTTCGAAACAAGTTATCTTTCAAAGATATCACCAAAACAGGGAAGATAGGGTATCCCGATAGCAAGGTTGCAAGAGACCATAGTAGACCAGATGTCTTTAAATAAATACAGACAAAAGATTGCAAATTAACACTGTCAACTGCTGAGCAAGATGTACATAGGAACAACAAACATAGTTTGAAATGTCTGTATACGAATGCCAGAAGCCTAAGAAATAAGATGGGCGAGTTAGAATATATTGCACTAAATTAATAATTAGATATAATAGGCATCTCTGAGACCTGGTGGAAGGAGGATAACCAGTGGGAGACTGTCATACCAGGGTGCAAATTATATCGTAGTGATAGGGTGGAGGGCTAACATTGTATGTTAAGGAGGGCCTTGAATCAAATAGATTTTAAAAAAGGGGAAAAGGATAGTGATAGGAGTGTACTACTGTCCACCTGGCCAGGATGAACAGACAGATGTAGAAATGTTATCAGAAATTAAAGAGGCTAACAAACTGGGACATAAAATAATAATGGGTGATTTCAATTACACTGATATTGACTGGGTAAATGTAACATCAGAAAATGCTAGGGAGGAAAACTTCCTTGATGAAATCAAGGACATCTTTATGGAGGAGCTGGTACAGGAACCAACAAAAGGAGGAAAATTTCTAGACCTAGACCTTAGTGGAGCATATGATCTGGTGCAGGAGGCCGCTTGATAACAATGATTATAATATGGTCAGATTTGATATTGGCTTTGGATTACATATAAACAGGAAATCCAATATGTTAGCATTTAACTTTCAAAAAGGAGACTATGATAAAATGAGAAGAACAGTGAAAAAAAACTTAGAGGAGCAGCTGCGAAGTTCAAAAATTTACATCAGGCGTGGATGCTGTTCAAAAATACCATCCTGGAAGTCTAGCTCAAATATATTCCATGTATTAAAAAATGGAGGAAGGAAGACCAAATGACAGCCGGCATGGTTTAAAAAGTGAGGTGAAGGAAGCTCTTAGAGCTAAAAGAAAATCCTTTACAAGAGGGAAGAAGGAGACGACTGATAATAAGAAAGCATAAGGAATGGCGAGTCAAACGCAAAGCACTGATAAGAAAGGCAAAGAGGGACTTTGAAAAAAAGATTGCATTGTAGGCAAAAACATGTGGAGGGGCATAATCAAAAGGGACACCCAAGTTTTGCTGAGGAAGTCCTCACAAAACGTCCCGGTGGAGGGGCGGAGAAAAACGTATTATCGTTTCGATAATACGGTCAGGGACGCCCAAATCTTGAAATTTAGGTCATCCTTAGAGATGGTCGTCCCTAGACTTGGTCGTTTCTGATTTTCGGCGATAATTGAAACTGAGAACGTCCATCTCAGAAATGACCAAATGCAAGCCCTTTGGTTGAGGGAGGAGCCAGCATTTGTAGTGCACTGGTCCCCCCGACATGCCAGGACACCAACAGGGCACCCTAGGGGTCACTGCAGTGGACTTCAGAAATTGCTCCCAGCTACATAGCTCCCTTACCTTGTGTACTGAGCCCCCCAAATCCCCCCAAAACCCACTACCCACAACTGTACACCATTACCATAGCCCTTATGGGTGAAGGGGGGCACCTAGATGCGGGTACAGTGGGTTTGTGGTGGGTTTTGGAGAGCTCGCTGTTCCCTCCACAAATGTAACAGGTGGGGGGGTATGGGCCTGGGTCCGCCTGTCTGAAATGCACTGCAGTACCCACTAAAACTGCTCCAGAGACCTGCATACTGCTATGATGGACCTGAGTTTGACATTTGAGGCTGGCATAGAGGCTGGAAAAATAACCCTGAGCATATAACATCTTAAATACCATCCTAAGTACCTTAAATTCTGTCCTGGCCTTTATTGGGAGCCAGTGGAGCTTAACTAAGTTATGGTGTTGCATGTTAATTCCAGTTGCCTCCCAATATCAATTTTACTACCGAGTTCTGACTCACTTGGAACTTTCTTATGGGCTCTTTTTCCATAGCTAAGCATGCAGCATGCACTGGGGGGGGGGGGGGGGGGTCATCAAGATGAGGTAAAAGTGTGCCTTTTACTGCGTCTCAATTACCCATGAGATTCAGTAATCTGAGGAATCCCGATACTGAAGGTTGCTGAATCCTGTCTTAGAAGAATAACGCTGCTTGCGAGCCACCTCATAAGCAGTGTTTATTCCAGCAGCCCAGAACGGATTAGGCCTCAAAACAGCCACTAGCTGAGAGTCCTCCCACACTTCCAGCGCCCCCCCCCCCCCCCCATCAAGCATTTCCCCACCCAAGTACCACCCCAGAGTTTAAGCCTTCCATTCCTCTCCCCCACCTGGAAGGTTGGTGGTCCAGTGTGTAGGGGTCTTCCAGGGTCATATTCCCTTCTATGGAATATGACTACTAGTGGTAGTAGCACAAGACTCAGGAGTCCATAATAACCATACAGTGCCATAATGATGTCTAGAAAAGGGGAGCTGTATTGGATACCAAATTAATATGAAGTGCAACCTTCAGCACAGTATCCTTGGTACAAGTGAAAAAGGATACTGCATTGCATGGTTATTATGGATTTCTGAGGAAGGCAGTGTACTGAGTTACATTTTACAAGTTTGTACAATAGGGAAAAGGGATGGGACTTGATATACCGCCTTTCTGTGGTTACAATCAAATCGGTTTACATATTATATTCAGGTAAATATTTTATACCTGGGGCAATGGAGGGTTAAGTGACTTGCCCAGAGCCACAAGGAGTTGCAGTGGGAACTGAGCCAATGTGAGAAATGAGTTATCTAGGATACGACATTCATAGGAGCCAACGTTTCAAAATTATTGGGGGTGCTAAGCCCAGTGGAAATAACCCCTCCTTGGACACATACAAGGGATGTTCTCAATACTGGGGGTGCTCAAGCACCCACAGCACCCACAGAGTCGGCTCCTATGATGACATTTGTATTTCTCCAGTATTTTAGAAAAGGCTCTGCAAAATGTGGAACATTTTGTAAAATATGTATAAGGTTGTTGGCATATATACCTGTATTTGCTGGAACATACAATGGGAGGAGAAACTCTGCAAAGAGCCTTTGCAGAAAACTAGAGTGGCATCACTCAGCAGCCTCCACATATAAATATCATCTCTAATAAAAGTCTCCACACATAAGCACCGCCATACTGGGAGAAGACCAAGGGTCCATCAAGCCCAGCATCCTGTCTCTGACAGCGGCCAATCCAGGCTTCAAGAACCCGGCAACTCCCCCCTCCCAAAAAAAATAATGTTCAATGGACTTTTCCCTCAGGAATCTGTCCAAACCCCCCTTAGACTCCGCAAGGCCAGCCGCTGCCACCACATTCTCCGGCAACAAGTTCCAGAGTCCAACTACATGCTGAGTAAAGAAAAACTTTCTCCTATTTGTTTTAAATCTACCATATTCTAGCTTCATCTTGTGTCCCTTGGTTCTATTATTGTTTGAAAGTGTAAACAAACTCTTCACATCTGTCCACTCTACTCCGCTCATTAATTTGTAGACTTCTATCATATCACCCCTCAGCCGCCTTTTCTCCAAGCTGAAGAACCCTAACCTTCTTAGCCTTTCCTCATAGGGAAGTCGTTCCATCCCTTTTATCATTTTCGTTGCCCTTCTCTGCACCTTCTCCAATTCCTTTATATCTTTTTTGAGATGCGGCGACCAGATTTGGACACACATTCGAGGTGCGGCATTATAACATCCTCGTGTTTGTTTTCCATCCCTTTCCTAATTATACTCAACATATAAGCACATATAAGCAGAGTGGCCCAATTTGAAAAAAAAAGTACTCATGTATTACCAATTAGCAACAGAAGCTGCAAACGAAGTTTCTTTAAACTTTAAAGACAATAAAATTCATAAGGGCCAGAAATTTCATTTTTGGCACGCGCCCAAAACACACGGTAGAAAATATTTTCTACTGCAGGGTCCTTACACTGCACACTTACCACCCGGTTAGCTCGTTTGACCTTACCACTAACTCAATGAGTGGCATTAAGATCTCAGGCCAAAAATGGACGCACGCTGGGTTTCATTTTGCCGCACGTCCATTTTCCGTCACATTAAAAAATCCCCTTGTTTCCAAGTGCACTCAGGAAATGGACCAACGTGCGTCCAAAACATGCACCTACACCAGCACATGCCACTTTTGGGCATACCTTAGTAAAAGGGCCCCATAGTAATTAAGCACGCCAACCCCTCACTTCCTTGTGCAAACCCCAAACTGAAATGAACATTTAGAAAAGCTGTGCTCACTTCAGAGCAGGTGCAAAGACTGGCGGGCAATTATTCGGCATATGCAGTATTCTCATTGTAACATGGGAAATAATGTCAATAATTTTTCATGCCACCCAAACACACCTACAGTACACCCCCTTTGAATCTCAGCACTCCAGCCATCTACATATGCAGACAGCAACTAATCTACAACCGATCATGGCTGGTTCTACCACAGAAAGGCGGTATGTCACATCCATGAGAAGAGGAGTAGCCTAGTGGTTAGTGCAGATGAATTTGGTTTAGCTTACACTGCAGCTCCGTGTGATTCTAGGCAAGTCACTCTCCTCTTCAATCTGTTTAAATTCTGCTGCATGACTAATATTCCGTCAGTGTTGTTATGCTCATATTAGCCTTCTCCTCAAGTCACTTCACTAGTTTCCTATCCGTTTCCTCATACAGTTCAAACTCCTCTTATTGACCTATAAGTGCATTCACTCTGCAGCTCCTCAGTACCTCTCCACTCTCATCTCTCCCTACATTCCCCCCCCCCCCCCCCCCCGGGAACTCCGTTCACTGGGTAAATCTCTCTTATCTGCACCCTTCTCCTCCACTGCTAACTCCAAACTCCGTTCCTTTTATCTTGCTGCACCTTATGCCTGGAATAGACTTCCTGAGCCGGTACATCAAGCTCCATCTCTGGCCGTCTTCAAATCTAAGCTAAAAGCCCACCTTTTTAATGCTGCTTTTAACTCCTAACCCTTATTCACTTGTTCAGAACCCTTATTTTATCATCCTCACTTTTAATATTCCCTTATCTCTTATTTGTCCTGTTTGTCTGTTCTAATTAGATTGTAAGCTCTGTCGAGCAGGGACTGTCTCTTCATGTTCAAGTGTACAGCGCTGCGTACGTCTAGTACCACTATAGAAATGATAAGTAGTAGTAGTAGGGGTTCTTTTACAAAGGTACGCTGAAAAGTGGCTTGCGGTAGTTTAGGTGCGGGTTTTGGGCATGCACCGATCCATTTTTTTAGCATGCCTGTAAAAAAGCCCTTTTTTAAACTTTTTGCCGAAAATGGACGTGCGGCAAAATGAAAATTGCCGCACGTCCATTTTGGGTCTGAGACCTTACCACCATCCATTGAACTAGCAGTAAAGATTCACACGGTAACCAGGTGGTAATGACCTATGTGTTCCAAATGCCACTTGGCACGCGTCCATTAGGTGTGCTCGAAAATAAAAAATATTTTTCAGGCGGGTGTATTGGACGTGCGCCAAAAATGAAATTACCACAAGAGCCATGCGGTAGCCGGGCAGTAACTCCATTTTGGCGCACATTGGGCACACATAAATGTCACTATTCATACCCGTACATGCTTTAAAAATGACCTCCATAACCTAGCAAGCTCTCAAACAATGTAAAAAATGTCCTTTTGGTTTTTTGTTTGTTTTGTTTCTAAAACATTAGGCAAAGTACTTGAATCAAAAGCCAGAAAAAAAAATACTTCAGCTTGAATTGGGCCTCTCCAAGACAGGGGCCTAGCCAGACACCCAATTTTGGGTGGGCCTGGGCCTGGGCCCAAGATGGGTGGGCAGAAGAACTCTACCTTGTCCCACAAGTGATTTGGTCTCTCCCTCTCTCACCTGCATGGTTCTCAAACATACCCCCTCCCCTGCATACTTTTTAAATCGCAGATTTTCACAAAATTCTGGCTGTGAATACACACTGCTCATGTTGGCCCCACAGCCTTCCCTCTGATGCAACTTCCTGTTTCCACATAGGAGGGAATACATCAGAGGAATGGCTGTGGGGCTAGTGAGAGCACTATGTATCAGTTGCTGCTCGCTGCAGGTGAAGATCTGCTATTTAAAAAGTGTGCAGGAGGGACAGTTGTTAGGAGTTTTTGGCTGGTAGGGCTTGGGGATCCCTGCCAGCCATATCATAGGTGTGCTGCTACTGGGTGGGCCTGAGCCCAAAGTGCTCCAAGAATGACAGAGGTCCTAATCACAAAAGATTAATTTCAAAGAGAGATTAAGAAATAGAAGGCATGTTAAACATGAGGGTCTTCACTGAAGGGGTGAGGAGGGGGCTTTAAATGTCTGTACTACTGCTATTAAACATTTTTATAACACTAGAGGATGTGTGTAACTCTCCTATGGGGGAGGAACAATTGGTACAGGAGGATTTAATGCAGGGAATCACCATCTCCAAGCCAATCTCTCTTCTCTATCCAATAACATTTCTGGAGATTATTGGACCCTTTTACTAAGCTGAAGTAACCATTAGCACGTGCTTACCGGAGGGTGAAAGGCAGTACCCTGGGGTGCGCTCAGGTGTCCTGCAGTAGTTTTGTGTTCAGTGCTTTACCCATGTGCTACAAAATGGAAAATATTTTTTAGCACTGGAGGCAGGTCTGGGGGCGGACAGTAGGCATGCCTAGAGCTAAATTGTTAGCGCAGCTACATCGCCGTAGGCTAACTGATTAGCGCATGGTTAGCGCAGGAGCCCTTACCGCCTAGAAAATAGGTGTCAGTAAGGGCTCACACACTAATAGCTACGTGCTAAGGGGGAAATTAGCGCATGGCCATTAATAGACAAAATGGAAAATAGGGCCATTTTACTGCCACGCTAATATGGCCTCGGTGCTCGGGAAAGATCTGTGCTGAGGATAGAGCTGGCTACTATTTAGCAAAAGGGAATGGGACCCGATGTACTGCCTTTTGCAACTACATTCAAAGCTGTTTGCATAGTATATCCACTTACTTATTTGTACCTGGGGCAATGGAGGGTTAAGAGGCCCTTTTACTAAGCCACGTAAGTACCTATGCATGCCGAACTCACGTAAAAATGGAGTTACTGCCCGGCTACCGTGTGGCTCTTGCGGTAATTTCATTTTTGGTGCATTTCCATATCGGACGCGCACCAAGAGGCATTTGACAAGCGTAGGTCACTACCGCCCGGTTACCATGTGAGAATTTACCGCTAGGTCAACGGCTGGCGGTAAGGTCGCAGACCCAAAATGGATGCGCAGCAATTTTGATGTTGCCGCACGTCCATTTTCGGCAAAAAGTTTAAAAAGACCTTTTTTTTTTTTTTTTACAGGCGCACTGAAAAATGGACCTTCCCGTGCCCAAAGCACATGTCTACACTGCCACAAGTCATTTTTTCAGCACACCTTAGTAAAAAAGGACCCCTTAGTGACTTGCCCTGAGCCACGAGGAGCTGCAGCGGGAATCAAATCCAGTTCCCCAGGATCAAGGTCTAGTACGCTAACCATTTAGGCTACACCTCCTCTAAATTTCTAATGTAGAACAAAGACTACCTTTTAAAAAAAAAATCCATATTTTCCATTTGCTGGTTTATTTCTAGTTTAAGGTTTTGTTGTAAAAATAAGATATATCTCTTCTATGTATGTTACCATTGGTCAAAGGTATGCTTGCATAGTTTCCCAAATAGCATTTAATGAATGCCATTTTTTATTGTTTATTTACAACAGCTAAGACCTAGTTATTTACCTAGCTAGCAGAAAATAAAAGAGAAACTTTTATTTGCTTATAGGTATTATGTCTGTTTGTCACACCTCTTAGCCTGCTGCTGCATTACATGAGTGCCCATGTGGAACAAATCACTGATGTGAAGGACAGAGCGGAATTACCAAGGGAGACAGCATGGAATGGTAAATGTATGATTTAATCTAAAATGATATGGAAATGTTTCATCTAATGTAAGCCTGCTGTTTAAAGAACCTGAGTCCCATTATTCAGGACTGTTCAAGTTAATATATTACCACAGGAAAAAAAAAACTTGGCTAGTGCGGATGTGTCAGTCTGCTCATGGTCTTAGGTGGATTCTGTTTCATTTGGGTGCCTGACACTGACCATGCATTCCAAGTTTCAGACAGTCAACACGGAAATGGACTTGTCAGTGTTCCTTTAAATAATTATATTAGCCAATTATCTAACCATATAATTTTGACAATTTTTATATTTGTATTTTTAGCATTTTTTGCTATTTAAGGAGGTGTATTTAGTATATTTATGTTCTTATTCAAATTTTCTTGCTGTATTTAATTGTATAAGTTTGGCTGAACCCATGCTGACTCTGTCCCATTAAACCACTTTTGTCTATGCAATTTTATTCTTTCTAATAGTTTCCACTATTTTTCCTGGCACTGAAGTCAGGCTTACCAGTCTGTAATTTCCCAGATCACCCCTGGAACCCTTTTTAAAAATTACGCTAAATTGGCAACCCTCCAATCTTCAGGTACTACAGATAATTTTAAAGACAGGTTACAGATCACTAACAACAGATCAGCAATTTTATGTTTGAGTTCTTTCAGTACCTTGGGGTATATGCCATCCAGTCCAGGTGATTTATCATTCTTTAACTTGTCAATTTGTCTCATTATGTCTTCCAGGTTCACTGAGATTTCTTTCAGTTCCTCCGCATCGTCACCCTTGAAAATCATTTCCGGTACAGGTAGACCTCCTACATCTTCTTCTGTAAAGAATTCATTCAATCTCTCTGTTATGGCCTTGTTCTCCCTGAGTGCTATAGTTATATAGCCCTATCAGTATACTCTTTCCCTTCACATATGGGAATTTCTATCCCTAAGGATTCCATGCTGCTACTGTTTTGTGTAGAATATTTATTTTGTTTGACCTAATTCCCTCTTTAACATATAGCGCAACTCCCCCTCTAATTTAATCCACTCTCATTGCAATATTATTTGTACCCTGATAACACACTGTCCCATTGATTGTCCTCCTTCCACTGGGTCTCTGAAATACCTATTATATCTACCTCTTCATTTAGTGCTATATACTCCAACTCTCCCATTTTATTTTTTAGGATTCTAGTATTTATATATACACACTTCAAATTGTGTTTTTTCCTTGCATCTACAAGCTGCTTTGAAGTTCATGGGGATAATTTGCATCCTTTCTCTGTTCTCCCATTAAATACTCCTGGCTTCTTCCACCATTATTGAAACCTCTCTATTGGGATTCCCTAAAGATCCTGTTTCAATAGTATCCTTTGAGGACACTCTACACTGAACCATGAGCTCCTGGGTGACTGTCGCCCACCCCCACCCCCAGTTTCATTTTAAAGTGTCTCTGCCTCCTTTTTAAATGTTAGCACCAGCACCCTGGTTTCATCCTAGTTAAAGTGGAGCCCATCCTTTCGGAACAGGCTCTCCCTTCCCCAGAATTTTGTTCTGTTCCTAACAAATCTAAATCCCGCATCCTTGCACCATCATCTCAACCACACATTGAGACTAAGGAGCTCTGCCTGCCTCTTAGGTCCTGCGCTTGGAACGGGGAGTATTTTCAAAAATGCTACCCTGGAGGATTTGTATTTCAGCTTTCTACCTAAGAGCCTAAATTTGGCTTCCAGAACCTCCAACTCCTTGTTTTTACCACTACTGTGTGTCTGCTTTTTAATTTTAGAAATTTATGTGTGATTATCAGTAATTTTTATATAATTAGAATCAGTAGTGACCTCTGACCCCATGCTAGCAACTTTTAGAGCCACAAGCTGCACTGATAAAACAGATTCACCACAACTTGCTACTGCTTTGGAGTTAAGGTAAGATTGTGTTCTTCATTTGGCGGAAATTATTCATTAATAGCCACAGCTTTTTAGTGAGGCATTATGCTATTTATTATAAATGTAAATATTAGTGTGGCTTGTTGTTATATGGGCTTATTGGCCAGCTACACTACTTATGTTGTGCACTTTGTGTAGGCAGTAGTCTTACTGGGCAGATTAATGATGCTTATTCAGATTTCTCACTCTTCAGTGTTTTATATTTAACAAGAGACTTAGGGAGACTGGTTTTGTTTTTGTTATTTAATACTGAATGGGGATCTTTTTATTTTTAGCTTTTACCATTAGATGATACTTTTGGAATATAACTTTTGGGCATGTAAACTTTTATTTTCATTTCCTTTTACTTGCATGTATATTTGAACACTATTTATCTGTATGTATGGTTTTTACATATTTATTATTTATACATATTGTCTTTTACATATGTTTTCTGGCATCTATTTGTGACTCATGATTTTGTTTACTTATATGAATTTTAAATTATATTTACATTAATGTGTTTTCTTTTGCATTTATTGGCAGTTTTTATAGACCGTGATGCAGCCCTAATTATTTTATTTATTTATGTTTTTACATGGCCATGTTGGGCTTCTAATTATTTATTTATTTATATGTTTACTCTGTGAATTTATTTAGTTTTTTACTTGGACCATTCTTTGCACCATTGATCTGCTGTCTTGTTGTTTTTTCCAGGACAAATTCAGCCCACAGAATCCAGTGTTTTAATGGTAAAACAATTTTTATTGAGAAACAACGTATCAAACTAATCAATAAAGAGCATCGTGTTTACATGAACCCCCCTCAAACCCCTACCCCCACCACCCTTCCCATGCCTGTCCCCCCAACTCCTTCCCCCACACCCCGATTCCTGTCAAAATCAAACTCGAGAGGCCTGAGTTCTGATGGCCTCCCGAGTCACAAGCGCCCCTTTGGGACATTGAATGAGCCTACCCCTCCTCCCCACCACCACCACCACCTCATACAGGAATGTGGCCTAAATAAAAGAAGCTCTTATGGACAACCACCATAGAGAGTTATAAGCTATTAAGAATCAAACTCTGACTTATGGGACCTAGTATTTGTGGATAAGGAATGCAAATCAAAGTAAAATGTTTCTTGCACTTAGGAGATCCACGTGCCTTCCTTGCCTCCCAAGACACCAGGTGCAGTTGATTCCTCCAAAGCCTGGAGAGACAGGAGGAACAGAGAAAAACAAATCAGAATAATCAAATTGAATGACAAAATAAAATGCTCAGACTACAAATGTAGAAAAAAGTATTTTATTTTGAGTATATTGATTGTAACATGTCAGCTTTGGGACATGTGCATCTGATATCTTACATTTCAGTTTCTAGTTCTCTAATATTGCCATATTTACAAGTCTGGCTTCTTGAGGTTTATATGTTTTTGCCTTTGCAAATCCATTACTGACCTGTGCTCCTTTGTTTCATATTTGCCAAGGGTTTGTCTGCATTTTACGCATGTGAACAAGGTGCAGTATTGTGCTAACATGAAGTTTCTGTGTAGAGATCTGTAGCAGTTCAGTTTCTTCTGTTTTCTCCCTAGATAGTATATTAGGTAGAGGCCAACCAAAACTGTTTTTTTTTTTTCCATTTCAGCTGAAACCATAACTACTACTGAAACTGGCTAGAAGAGAGGCAAAAGAAGGACCAATCTCCACAGGTCAGAAACGGGGACTTTGTAGATGAGAAATGCTGTTGGACTGAGCCCATTAAAGGCTATGACCGTTTGTATCTGCCTTTTACCATCCCGGAGAAAGTGCTTTTTAATATACCCTATAGGTTTGTTGCTACACTTTATGAGCTCAAAAACAACTCTGTGCATTTGATGTATGCACCTTCAGAATTATTTACTGTAAGCTCCTGATGTAGGCACTCTAGCCGAAACATAGCCCGTGTTGAGTCTCTGCAGTGATTGTGTACCAAGACTGTTTAACCATTTTATTTCATCTAAAACCGAAACTTATCACCTGGTTGCTGGTTGTGTGGATATGAACCAATGAGGCCCACTGGGGATTGTCAGAACTTGCAGTTGGCAGCCCTAGGTGGAGGAGTGGTCTAGTGGTTAGGGTGGTGGACTTTGGTCCTGGGGAACTGAGGAACTGAGTTCAATTCCCACTTCAGGCATAGGCAGCTCCTTGTGCAGGACGTCAGACTCACAGAAGCAGAAGCCTGCGCGGCCACATTGGTGATCTGCAAGGGCCGACTTCTACATGGAATGTTGGAATAGCAACATTCCATGTAGAATCTCAAATAGTAGTAACAGTGGAGGAGTGGCCTAGTGGTTAGGCTGGTGGACTTTGGTCCTGAGGAACTGAGTTCGATTCCCACTTCAGGCACAGGCAGCTCCTTGTGACTCTGGGCAAGTCACTTAACCCTCCATTGCCCCATGTAAGCCGCATTGAGCCTGCCATGAGTGGGAAAGCACGGCGTACAAATGTAACAAAAATAAAATAGATACTACTGGACATTCTACATGGAATGTTGCTATTCCACTAGCAACATTCCATGTAGAAGCCTGCGCGACCACATTGGTGATCTGCAAGGGCCAACTTCTACATGGAATGTTGCTAGTGGAATAGCAACATTCCAACATTCCATGTAGAATCTCAAAAAGTAGCAACAGTGGAGGAGTGGCCTAGTGGTTAGGGTGGTGGACTCTGGATCTGAGGAACTGAGTTCAATTCCCACTTCAGGCACAGGCAGCTCCTTGTGACTCTGGGCAAGTCACTTAACTCTCCATTGCCCCATGTAAGCCGCATTGAGCCTGCCATGAGTGGGAAAGCACGGCGTACAAATGTAACAAAAAAAAATAAAAGAGAATAACTCAAATAAATACATTGGTGCCAAAAGGAAAATACAGGAATATACAATAAATAATCAAACAAATTCTCAGATTTTAGGAGGAAAAGACCTCATAAAGACCATTGCTAATAATGAGGCTCACTAGTGTATGAATCACTAAAGAGTGCACACGGTCAAAAAGTAACCATAGGTCTAAAAACTTCCCCCAGCTGTCTGGTAGCTCCAACAAAAAACTCACAACTTTATTTTTCTTCTATGGAACTGCCAACAAATATAATCAGGGAGTGGTGTTGAAGTAAGTTGCAGAAAGAAAGTGTTTCCCTGTGGAGAATGATAACAGGGGTGGAGGCTGGGTTTAATAAAAGATGTTGTAAGTGATGCGTTGATTACTGGTTGCAGAAGTTCCAGTAAAATTGTTTAAATCAAACTCTTGGAGTACAGAGTGATTTTTTTCGAGACAGTGAAAAACACTTGATCACAGATTGAAAGTAAAGCAGTATCTTAGTTCTCAAACTCCCTACACCCCGGCTGACCCAACTGAGGGTGGTGTGTGTGGTCTCCTGACACATATGGTGGTGGTAAAAAGTAAAATTGTGCTTTGTGGCCCGGTTGGGACATACACTAGCAGGGACTATGAGACCCAGGCTACATTGGGTAAAGGAGTCCAGACACTGGTCTACACTGTAAACCCTGCCCCCTGAGACTCACGGCATAACGGGTGTGTTCCAGGATACCTGATGTTAATGTCTGTTGTCGAACTGAGTGTATAGAATCACACTGCCGAGAGCAGAGGGAGGGTGCACATTAAACTTAACTTCTACTCTCACACACACAAGGTACGAGCGTAAAAGTTGAATCAATTTCAGTTTTTTTATTTTATAAAGTCAAATACAAATACTCAATTTTTACTTTTTTTTATTTTCCCATAACGTAATCTAGTAAGTATTTAACCTTCTTCTTAGTAATTTAATAATATATATTTTTAGAATGTTTAAACATAAATCTTCTATGTGCCTTTATATTCATTTACTAATGTTTATTTTTCTATTCCACAGAGTTACTACAGAAACCCTAGCACCAAGTATATATATGTGTGTGTGTGTATATATATATATATATATATATATATATATAACATTAGAACATATCAATTTTCTTTATACATTTGTAACTTTCTTGCTTATCGTTAGAATTTGATTCTTTGTGTTTTTTTATTTCACAGAGTTCGCCTCAGAAAACCAAGCAATATTCAGCTTAACTTTTCTTGCAGTCCTTACTTGCAAGCTACAAGATGTTAGTTATCCTGTTAACAGTTGCTGCCTGGGTTAAAAGCTTCAAGAACATTTCTATAGCTGTAGCAGGACATGTGGTAGTTCAGATGAACACGGAAGTGCAGAATTCTTTCCTGCGTGGGGGCCCAAAGGAGCCTCCAGACAGTGCTTTGCAACTTCCTCTTCTTTCTCCTTGCAATCTTCTTCCTAAACCTCCCTTAATCAAACCAAATTTGAAGAAAAACCCTATCTCCCTGTCACTGTTCATAAAACTCCAATAAGTGACGTTAAGGGATTATTAAAACGTGGAGGGGCATTTTCGAACGGGGACGACCATCTCTAAGGGCGCCCAATTCTAAGGACGGTGCCACGAAGGGGCGGGGCAATGCGTATTATCGAAACAAGATGGACGTCCATCTTTTTCGTTTCGATAATACATTCAGAGACGCCAAAATCTTGACATTTAGATCGACCTTAGAGATGGTCGTCCTCGGTTTTTGGCGATAATGGAAACCAAAGATGTCTATCTCAAAATCGTCCAAATCCAAGCCCTTTGGTTGTGAGAGGAGGAGCCAGCATTTGTAGTGCACTGGTCCCGCTCACATGCCAGGACACTGACCGGGCACCCTAGGGGGCACTGCAGTGGACTTCAGAAATTGCTCCCAGGTGCATATCTCCCTTACCTTGGGTGCTGAGCCCCCCAGTCCGCCTGCCTGAAGTACACTGCACCCACTACAACTGCTCCAGGGACCTGTATACTGCTGCGATGGACCTGATGAGTATGGCATTTGAGGCTGGCAAAAAAGTATTTTTAAACTTGTTTTTTATGGTGAGAGGGGGTTAGTGACCACTGGGGGAGTAAGGGGAGGTCATCCCCGATTTCTCTCCGGTGGTCATCTGGTCAGTTGGGGCACATTTTTGAGGCTTGGTCGTGACAAAAAATGGACCAAGTAAAGTCGGCCAAGTGCTCATCAGGGACGCCCTTCTTTTTTCTATTATCAGCCGAGGACGACCATCTCCTAATCACGCCCCAGTCCCGCCTTTGCTACCCTGCCGACATGCCCCCGTGAACTTTGGTCATCCCCGCGACGGAAAGCAGTCGAGGGTGTCAAAAAATTGGCTTTCGATTATGCCGATTTGGACGACCTTGCGAGAAGGATGCCCATCTCCCGATTTGTGTCAAAAGATGGGCGTCCTTCTCTTTCGAAAATAAGCGTGATAGTGGCCATTTATACTAATTAAAATAAAATTAATTCAAATATACCCTTTCTTCCAGGCCTACTGCTTTACATTTATTTCCCTGTTCTGAGGTGGGCAAAAAAACACAGAAGCAGTCACTCTGTCACTTTACCAACACTCTAGCACTCTTACCTCTTCTCTCTCAAACTTTCACTCCTTTCACCAAAAATCTTCAAGTCACACACACTCCAGTAATTTAATCCCACCCCCCTAACCTGTGAGATCACCTTTAACAATGCTTTACATCAGCCTTACTCACTCTGCCATACACAGCAGCCAAATCCATACAAACTCTTTTAGAACTGCTGTCATTTACCAGTGTGAATACCAACACTGTTCACAGCATAGGAGGCAACTTTTCAAAATTATTGGGGTTGCTAAGCCAAGTGGAAATAACCCCTCCCTGGACACATACAAGGAATTTTCTCAATATTTGGGGTGCTCAAGCACCCACAGAGTCGGCTCCTATGGTTCACAGGATCACTATTTCCCTGTCTAACACAAAGATTTCCCTTCAAATACTTCCTAACTGCTACTCCCTTTCCCTGCCACAGGCACTCTGACCATACATCCTCTCTCCTCAGCTGCTCCCTGCTTCTCTCAGCAACTGACAGAGAAACCGTTGCTAAGGCAACAGAGACTCAGTTTGAACACCTGATGTATCCTGGCCAATGAAGTGCCCAGCTCTTCCCAGGAACATTCAGCATGGCCAGTAATGGCCAAAACAGCAACCAAGGAGCCCAGATAAGAGTTATTTATTAAAAAAATATATATTAACCCCTTAGGGTTACATACACTGCAGACGCTATACAAGTCTGATGCACAATCCAGAATAAAAAAGCCCATTGATGTTACTGAATGCGAGGACTATATGCTCTGAAAAACTACAATCAAAAGCAATACATTTCTTGAATTATTTTCTAATATATAAATTTCATTTCATTGTAACATTTCCCTACTAACACTATAAGCTTGACCAGTACTTGTGCTTGAAAACCGAAGCTATGCAGATAAAGGATTTTGGGACAGTTTCGATACCATAACTGAAAGCAAAACCAAAATTTGGTCGGCCTCTTCTCCCACTCCCACAACAGTCCTTTGCCTGCCCCTTACCTTCCTGCATGTCGCCCATAACTTAAAAGTCATCTTACCGCCCTCATTTCCTGTTTCCGCAAGGGTGGGACCAGAGGCAAAGCTGAGAGCAACGAGAAGGGAAGGCAGGCTGAACTTAGCACCGACTCGCCGAGCCTGCTCGTGCTCGCCTTTCACTACTGCTGCCATCGGGACCCCAGTAAGATGACTTTTAAGTTATGGGCGGCATGCAGGAAGGCGAGGGGCAGGCGAAGGACTGTTGTGGGAGTGGGAGAAGAGGTCGGGCAGCGGGCTGGCTCCTGGGGAACTTCGGGTTCCGGCGGGGAAATATTGGGGGTGCTCGAGCACCCACAGCACCCACGGAGTCGGCGCCAATGCTACTGGTGAAACTTTGCAGCTTCTGCACCCCAGGAATCAGTTCTGCAAAGGCTGAGTTTAAACTGAATTCTTCAGATGCAGATTATTCTTGCCTGCTGCCGGCAGTCAAGTTACACACCGACAACAAAGCTTCATCTACAGAGTACCTCCACAAGAGAGTCTGTACCTGATTATATAAACTGTCAGCACAAGTCAATAAAGATGTTTCTCTCCTGCTCTCTTATCCACACAAAACCTTATGAGACAGCAAGAATCTTGTTCTTTCTAATCTGGTCAAAAAGCCAGATTTGAAGACTACTCAGCAAACCATTATCCACCTGTTCTATTCTTAGAGAGTTTTTTTTATATCAAAGCACTTACTGTAAGCACATTTAACCGTGCTGTGAAAGCTACAAGATGTTAGTTATCCTGTTAACAGTTGCTGCCTGGGTTAAAAGCTTCAAGAACATTTCTAAACACACTCACTGTTTTGTACCTACTGTATATATCCTTTGTTTTACTAATGTCAGTGAACTATATGTTTACATTTCAGCTGGAAAGAAAATAAACCAAAGTAAAGGTTCAGTGTTTGGCTTATATCATGTCTGGTGACTCCTGTGATAAATCATGGTACGGTAAAAGCTTGCAATGATAATCCACCCACCCACATACACTTAATATACTGCAGCAAAAATTTGATCGATCTATTAATCGATATTTTCCATGGTAACAATTGCAACATGCAGTTAAACAAGCTGTCCAAAATCTTCATGAATCACCTGATGACTGGCCTTGAGAGTTGGCAGCCATCAAAATGTCACCTCTTCCTCAAATTGTATCCAATTTTTATTAAACTCTTTGGATGATTCAGAGATAGAGGTACGTGGGCCCAGAAAAGATTTGGTGAATGGAAGTTGGGAGCACACCAGATGACAAAACTTAGGGAGGATTTTAGGTTAAATGCCCAAGGTCATCGTTTTTTACCTCTACGATCCAATCATTATTTTTTCTCTATCACTGAGCCCTATAGACCCCACTAAAACAAATGTATAGGAAGCCAAATGCTGGAAACAAAGGTTGGAATTGCAAGCAGGATATTGGTAACCTTTCTCATTTACTCTGTTATTGCCCCGTGGCCGTGGGCCACCCATTCTGTATGGATGTCTGGTGCAATGTTTCTGATATTCTGGCAATTAACATTGTTCTTTCCTTTAAAGAGTTTATGCAGAAATATTTTGGTTTAATGGAGAACATTCCTTCTGATGATATGTATCTATTTGATCTGTTAATATCCTGTGCCTTAAAAATCATCCTAGTTTACTGCAAGGACTACTCCAAGCTACATGTTTCTGAATGTTAGAACTGGATTTCTCTTACATGTAAATATGAAGAATTTATTGCCACTCTAAGGATAAATAAATTGTTAAACGGAATGAGCTGGATTGATAAACTAGTTTGGAACTCTAGTGCAGTGTTTCTCAACCTTTACATAAGTACATAACTATTGCCATACTGGGAGAGACCGAAGCTTCCAACAGTGGCCAAACCAGATCACAAGTACCTGGCAAGATCCCAAAACGTACGATACACTTTATGCTGACTATCCTAGAAATAAGCAGTGGATTTTCCCCAAGTCACTCTAATAATGATCTATGGACTTTTCATTTAGAAAGCCACCCAAACCTTTTTTAAACCCCACTAAGCTAACTGCTTTTACTACATTCTCTGGCAATGAATTCCAGAGTTTAATTACACGTTGAGTGAAGAAATATTCTCTCTGATTTGTTTTAAATTTACTACTTTGTAGCTTCATTATGTGCACCCTACTCCTAGTATTTTTGGAAAGAGTAAACAAGTGATTCACGTCTACCAGTTCCACTCCACTCATTTTATAGACCTCTATCATATCTCCCCTCGGCTGTCTTTTCTCCAAGCTGAAAAGCCCTAGCCACTTTAGCTTTACCTCATAGGGAAGTTGTCCCATCCCCTTTATCATTTTCGTTGCCCTTCTCTGCACCTTTTTTTAATCCTACTATATCTTTTTTAAGATGCGGTGACGAGAATTGAACACAATATTTGAGGTGCGGTCCTCATTTTTGTTTTTCATTCCTTTCATAATAATACCTTCTAACAATTCTATTTGCTTTCTTAGCTGCCATCACACACTGAGCAGAGGGTTTCAACGTATCATCAAGATGACGCCTAGATCCCTTTCCTGGTCAGTAACTCCTAATGTGGAACTTTGCATTACGTAACTAGGAACCCCACTATCTACCCTTCTCCATTGAGAATAATGACCATTTAACCCTACTCTCTGTTTTCTATCTTTTAACCAGTTTTTAATCCATAATAGGACACAACCTCCTATCCCATGACTCTCCAATTTCCTCTGGAGTCTTTCATGACGTACTTTGGCAAACGCCTTTTGAAGATCCAGATGCACAATATCAACTGGCTCACCTTTATCCACATGTTTGTTCACCCCTTCAAAAAAATGTAATAGATTGGTGAGGCAAGATTTCCCTTCACTAAATCCATTGTATCTTCACTAAATCCAAGGTATCTTTCAAAGATATCACCAAAACAGGGAAGATAGGGTATCCTGATATCGAGGTTGGAAAAGAGACCATAGTACATCCAGTGCCCTTAAATAAAAATCTGACATAAGATTGCAAATTAACACTGTCAACTACTGAGCAAGATATAAATCGGAGCAACAAATATAGTTTGAAATGTGGATATGCAAATGCAAGAAGCCTAAGAAATAAGATGGAAGAGTTAGAATATATTGCACTAAATGAAAAATTAGATATAATAGACATCTCTGAGACCTGGTGGAAGGAGGATAACCAGTGGGACACTGTCATACCAGGGTACAAATTATATCATACTAATAGGGTGGATCGAATAGGTGAAGGGGTAGCACTGTATAGTAAGGAGAGCCTTGAATCAAATAGATTGGCAATTCTGCAGGAAACAAAACATATCTTGGAATCCCTTTGGATTGAAGTTCCATGAGTAAAGGGGAAAAGGATTGTGATAGGAGTGTACTACCGTCCACCTGGCCAGGATGAACAGACGGATGTAGAAATGTTATCAGAAATTAGGGAGGCTAACAAATTGAGCAACACAATAATAATGGGTGATTTCAATTACCCCGATATTGACTGTGTAAATATAACATCAGGGCATGCTAGGGAGGTAAAATTCCTTGACTAATCAAGGACAGCTTTATGGAGCAGCTGGTACAGGAGCCAACAAGAGAAGGAAAAATTCTAGACCTAGCCTTTAGTGGAGCGCATGATCTGGTGCAGGAGGTAATGGTGTAGGGGCCGCTTGATAACAGTGATCATAATATGATCAGATTTGATATCAGCTTTGGAGTAGGTACACACAGGAAATCCAATACGTTAGCATTTAACTTTCAAAAAGCAGACTATGATAAAATAAGAAGACTGGTGAAAAAAAAATTAGAGCAGCTGCGAAGGTCAAAAATTGATCTCAGGCATGGATGCTGTTTGAAAATACCATCCTGGAAGCCCAGACCAAATATATTCCGTGTTTTAAAAAAGGAGGCAGGAAGAGTAAACAACAGCCGGCATGGTTAAAAAGTGAGGTGAAGGAAGCTATTAGAGCTAAAAACAATCCTTCAGAAAATGGAAGAAGGATCCAACTGAAAATAATAAGAACCAGCATAAGGAATGGCAAGTCAAATGCAAAGTGCTGATAAGGAAGGCATAGAGAGATTTGAAAAAAAAGATTACGTTGGAGGCAAAAACACATAGAGGGGCATTTTCGAAAGAAACATCCAAGTTGTGATTTGGACGTCTTTGTAAAATGCCCAAATCCGGGGGTGGGGAAAACCGTATTTTCGAAAAAAGATGGATGTCCATCTTTCGTTTTGAAAATACCATCAAAGATGTCCAAATCCAAGGACATCCTTAAATTTGGACGTCCTTGGATTTGGACGTCTTTGACTTTCGGCGATTTTTGAAAACAAAGACGTCCAAGTAAAAAACGGCCAAATGCAAGCTATTTGGATGTGGGACAAGTCAGCATTTCTAGTGCACTGGTCCCCCTGACATGCCAGGACACCAACCAGGCACCCTCGGGGGCACTGCAGTGGACTTCATAAAATGTTCCCAGGAACATAGCTCCCTTACCTTGTGTGCTGAGCCCCTCAAAACCCACTACCCAGAACTGTACACCACTACCATAGCCCTTATGGGCGAAGGGGGGCACCTATATGTGGGTACAGTGGGTGTGTGGTGGGTTTTGGAGCGCTCACTGCTTCCTCCACAAATGTAACAGGTAGGGGGTATGGGCCTGGGTCCGCCTGTCTGAAGTGCACTGCAGTACCCACTAAAACTGCTCCTGGGACCTTCATGCACTGTCATGGACCTGAGTATGACATCTGAGGCTGGCATAGAGGTTGGCATGAAATATTTTTAAAGATTTTTTGAGGGTGGCAGGGGGTTAATGGGAGGTCATCTCCGATTCCCTCCGGTGGTCATCTGGTCATTTCAAGCACCTTTTTGTGCCTCATTCGTAAAAAAAAACCACATCCGGGAGAAAACATCCAAGTGTTCATCATGGATGTCCTTGCTTTTTTCGATTATAGGTCAAAGACGTCCAAGTGTTAGGCATGCTCCCACCTTCGTTACACCTCTGACATTTGGATGTCCTTGCGACTGACTGCAGTTGGAGAAGTCCAAAATCGGGTTTCGAATATACCGATTTGGACGTCTCTGGGAGATGGACGTCCATCTTCCGATTTCTGTTGAAAGATGGACGTCCTTCTCTTTCGAAAATGAGCCTTCAAATCTATTTCTTTCTTTCTTTCTTCCTTTCTTTTTTTTGTCTCAACAAAGGAGAGTTTATAAGACACTTTTCTGTCTTATAAACTGTCATAAACTAGTACATAAAATCATCCATGGCGAGGCCCCAGCCTACATGTCAGACCTGATAGACCTACCACCCAAGAATGCTAAAAAATCATCTCGCACATTCCTTAATCTTCATTTCCCCAACTTTAAAGGTCTAAAATACAAATTATTGCACGCATCAACCTTTTCCTATATGAGTACGCAATTCTGGAACGCATTGCCACGCAACCTAAAAGCGACCTATGAACTGACCAACTTCCGTAAACTACTAAAGACCCATCTCTTCAACAAGATATACCACAAAGATCAAAACATGTGAAACTCCCACATATATCCAGCAATGTTAATAATGTCTTCTGTTATATCACTATCATGTATTCCATTACCATGCAACCCAAAATCCTTCTGTAACACCAAATGTCTATTCTCTTCTCATTCCACTATCCATGATGTATTGTAAGCCACATTGAGCCTGCAAAGAGGTGGGAAAATGTGGGATACAAGTGCAATAAATAAATAAATAAATAAAATACAATTGCTTAGGTTTACTGTTTCCTCTATTATTACATCATAGCCATTTTTTCAGTGCAAGTGAATAGTTTGGATTTTTCATGCCTTTTCAATAATGGTTCCTTAAAGTTAAGGTTGCCAACTAGATCCAGATTCGCCCAACAGGGTTGATTCAGGGACTCTCGATCCTCATTGCATGTAGGGACTTGTGTTTCTGATTTCCTCATTGTATTACCTAAGAAAAGCAACGCTAAAGTCCCTGCATGCAATGAGGTAAACCCAGGAATTGATCAAACCTGTTGGGCTAATCTGGATCCAGCAAAAACAACAACAACAACAACAAAACAACATATAGAATCATCCCACTGGAGATATTCAGGAGAGAACAGAAGGTGAGTGGTCTACTATGGCTACCTATTCTTACAATGAAGAAAAAAGAAAGGTGGATATCAATGCCTTTAGTAGAACATGACACAGAAATTGGTGGCAGCCTCCATGGACAAGTTAGCCCATTGATAAGGCTTCCAACTGGATCCAGATTTGCAGGACAGGGTTGGTCCAGTCCTGGGTTTACCCCATTTCATGCAGGGACTTGAAGTTCTGATTTCCCCATGGCACCCCTTAAGAAAAACAAGACTACAAGTCCCAGCATGCACTGAGGCAAACCTAGGACTGGATCAACCCTGTCCTGCAAATCTGGATCCAGTTGGCAGCCTTACCCACTCAGCCCCCAAAGTGAAGGCAAAGCCTTAGCAAGACAGAATATTACAGCGTTATTTATTTTCACATCTGGCAGTCCTGAGATCCTGATAACAGGCACCACACACTGCTCTAGAGCTACTCTTTGGGAACAAAAAGATGGGGGTTGGCAGTCTGATTCTTTTTTTTTTTGTGTCTTTCCACTTTTTCTTACACACACAGTAGAGTATTAACTTGCTTGATAAGGGTCTACCAGGCACATTGTTTCTTAGGACAATGACCATCTTTAACTTGGCTGTGACAAAGTTTGCCTTCCATTGGCTAGGGCCCCTCAGAGGGATTCTCACAGCCAAGAGAAAGAATCTAGCATTTCAGATAGGCTGGCTTTTACATATTTATGTATTTATTTATTTAGATTTTGCTCACACCTTTTTCAGTAGTAGCTCAAGGTGAGTTACATTCAGGTACACTGGATATTTCTCTGTCCCAGGAGGGCTCACAATCTAAGTTTATACCTGAGGCAATGGAGGGTTAAGTGACTTGCCCAAGATAAATGAATACTAACGAGGAAGCAACTGGTTAATTGCGATCATTAATGCTTTTAAGATTTATCTATGCCAAAACTAAACACCAGCTTAATGGGGACACTTCTAATGAGCTGTTATGTCTGTAACATAAATAAGGATTTATATTTAATAGCCCTTCTCCACATAAATATTTGAGTGGATTACTTAGGAAAAATTTCTTTACAGTTATCTGTCTTAATAAGACAGACTCTTAGGAGATTAGTCTGGTTGATTTTCTTTGTTTGTTTCATTTTTGCACTTGTTTTTTCACAATACCAAGTAAACTATTAAACAATATTAGGAAAAAAAATATGTTAGCTTTGGTGAGGTGTTTGTGCTTCTCTTTGGGTGTGATCAAGATTTTACAAGTGTGAATGCTTGGGTGCCAATTGCTTGAAGGTCAAATGTTGCAAAGGTTAGACAGTCACAAGGAGCAGGTGTGATCACAGGTGAAACCAAGCTTCTCATCAGCTAGGTCAGGGACCGAGATGAAAGGTACCTGCGATGAAAGGTACCTGCACCTGGACTCAGTGGTCTCACACTACAAGTATATACATCCAAAATGGTGTTTCAAAAATATCTACAGATGCCATAGTAAGAGGCTCAGGTTTATTCTCCACTCTTCCTGAGGAGGGCAATCAGGGATAGGAAGAGATTTGTTATACCACCTTTCTGTGGTTACAATCAAAGCAGTTTGCCATATTTTACACATATAGGACTAGATTCTATATATGGCGCCTGAAAAATTGACACTGAAAATATTTCCGCCTAGGTGTATTCTATAAATCGCATTTAATCCAGTCATGGTTTATAGAATACTAGCCGTTAAGCCCGTTAAAATGGGCAAGTATTGGTATTTTCTATTTTGATGTCTAACTCCGTCCCTCCCAGCTCCAAGGCCCCAATTCCTCCCCCCTCCCCTCCCAGCTGCAAGGCCCCCCACCCTCCCTCCTTCCCTGCCAGCTCCAAGGCCCTCTGTCCCTCCCTCCCAGCTCCAAGGCCCCACTCCCCTCCCCTCCCAGTTCCAAGGCCCCATTCCCTCCCAGTTCCAAGGGCCCCCCTCCATCCCTCCCTCCCAGCCAGCTCCAAGGCCCCCCTATGTCCATCCCTCCCAGCTTCAAGGCCCCCCTCCTTCTGACCTCCCATGTCCAGCATCCTCCCTCCTTCCCTGCCAGCTCCAAGGCCCTCTGTCCCTCCCTCCCAGCTCCAAGGCCCCCCTCCGTCCCAGCTCCAAGGCTCCCCTCCGTCCATCCCTCCCAGCTCCAAGGCCCCCCCTCCTTCTGAGACCTCCCATGTCCAGCATTTCTCCTGCCCTCCCCTCCCCCGAGGTCGCCACCGCCCCCCCTCCACCCTCCTCTCCTCTCCATTAAACGTACAGCGCCTCACCTCCGAAACCGCAGCAGGCAGATCGCCTCCCGTTGGCCTTCCTTCCCTGCCTGTGTCCTGCCCTCGTGTGACGTAATGTCGGCGAGGGCGGGACACAGGCAGGGAAGGAAGGCCGATGGGAGCTGATCTGCCTGCTGCGGTTTCGGCGTTGTAAGTTCAATGGAGAAGAGAGGGCCCGGCCCGGGTGGACGGGGGCCGGCGGCGGCAACCCCGGGGGGGCGGTAGTGGCGACCTCTGGGGGGGGAGCAGTAGCGACCTTGGCGGTTCCCTCCCTCCCCTTCCGTGTGGTGCACTCCTCAGCGCAGTTTCCCTCTCTGTTCCGTCATCACGTCTTGATGCGGGGGCGGGACAGAGAGGGAAGTCTCTACTGCGCATTTGCAGGTGAGTCGGTCACTTGTCATTTATATGTTTGATGCCTAGCGGCCATGCCTGCACCTAACTCTAGGTGCGTCCATTTACGCCAAGTAAACAGGATGCTGGGCTTGATGGACCTTCGGTCTATCCCAGTATAGCAATACTTTTGTACTTATGTACGTCCATTTAAAAATTACTTGGACCAAAAATGGCTTCACGTGTTGTTTTTACCATTATTTTTAAAATGCATGTGTATCCATAATTTTTCAAAGCAATTGTACTATGATAAATATATGATAAATACGCATAAAAATGATAAATATGCATTATTCGACATATACGTGATCTCATATGGACTGAAACTTTAAATTATTCACATTTTCAGCATCCGTGCCTGGGACTTATTTCTTTGTTTCTATACCTTCTGTACAGCATTTCTTGAGGAGTAATAATTTATCAGTATTATTAGAAGAGAACAGCAGAGACTGAACTACTCACCACCTGCAGGCTGTGAAAATTAGACTGAGTTCTGCTCAATCATTTACCATGGAAATACAAGTTCAGTGCTAGATAAATAAAAAGCTTGTTTCAGATTAAAATTAAACCATACTTAGATGAAACACATAAATCAAATAATTCTACATGAAATTCAGACAAAATAACAGTTGATTTGATGTTCATGCTGTTAGAAAAAAGACACAATAATTTAAATAAAATGGCTTTATTAATATAGGAACTAGCTATCTCCTGGAATTCTACTACTCAGAAATAAAGGCAATGTGTGGAAAAAGTGAAAAGGGAACAGATAAGTAGGTTTGAGTCAGTCACACAAGCAGCGGTGTAGCCAGACCTTTCATTTTGGGTGGGCCCAGAGTTTGGATGGGTGGACCTTCCAAAATCCCCCCCTTCCTTTGTCCTGCATCTTTCTCCCTCTCCTCCACTCCCAGATCCAGCATGCTCCCCTCCCCGAGACTCAGCATCTCCCTCTTCTCTGAAACTACCCCCATACCTCAGTACTTTCGACAACAGTGATGTACATTCACTGCCTGGCCAGCCCCGCAGGCTTCCTTCTGCTGCCTCCTGCCAGGGAGGAAACAGGAAGTGATGTCAGTGAGGGCAGGGCAAAGGGAAGCCTCTAGGTTTGATGGAGGCAGTGGACATACATTGCTGCTGCTGCTGAGGAAGGTGCTGAGGTAGAACAGAGAAGGAAGGTGCTCTGGAGCTGTGGGCAGGAGGCAGCAGAGGGAGGAGGGGAGGGAGAGAGGGGAGTGAAGAAGCTGCTGCTGAACTATTTTGGAGACCAGACAGGGTGGGCTGTGCCCACCCAGGCCCACCTGTAGCTATACCACTGCACACAAGTGGGTGACATCATCCAACAACTCTAGGACAGACTTGCTTTCCAAGAGCACTGAACTTTAAAATTCTGAGTATTCACGGCCTATCGGTGTGAAACAGTCTCCTCAGCTTCCCAGTTTTTCCCACTAAGGAATCCATTTACTAAACTGAGCTAAAAAGTGGCTGGCAGTAGGTTTTTTTAGCGTGGATTTCCTGCGTGCTCCAGCCACTTCATAGTGTAGTTCTAAAATAGCAGAATTATTATTCCTGCCATTAATGGCCACGGGCTAATTTCCAAATTAGCGCACGGTCATTATCGCCTAAGCCCTTACTGCCTCCTATTTAGTAGGCAGTAAAGGCTCAAGTGTTACTCGTGCAGTAATCGAGCAATGCCCACGCTTGCCTGATTTTCACCGGGCATACCTACTCCCAGCTCCCTGTGCTAGAAAATAAAAATTATTTTAGCACAACTGGGTGTGCCCAGTGGTAGTGCTGTTTTGCCGCACACTACCCACAGGGTAGCCCTACCATCATATTTTAAAAAGGTCCCTAAGCCACGTGGGTGTGAAACAAAACTCTCCTTTATGCTTTGTTCCCCAATATTGTTTTCCGTCAAGTTTTATTTCTTTCTTGCTATGTTGACAAACTTGGGCTTTCAGCCATGCCGAAAGTGTGACAGAATGTGTATGTATTAAACCATTTTGGAATGAAGTATGGCTTACTTTAACAGATATGTTTTATTTCACTGGTCCTATGTTATAGAAATATGTGTTGCTTCGAGACCAGTGTTTTCAATCTATGTTAAGTCAAAATGAATGCTTGCTTGTTAATACTTTACTTGCTTTAGCCTTGAAAATTGTATTCTGCCACTGGAAGACTCTGGATCAAGCCACACACATCAAGGCTGGTGGAATTTAGTATTTCAGACTTATAAGTATGAATCATTCCTTGCTAAAAAGTCACGTCGCTATATCTCTTATAAGGAGAAGTGGTCTTTGTTACTAACGTACTTTAGAGATGCATGTTGAGAAGTCCTTTCCCTCCTGGGTTTTTAAAAAAATGTATTTCTTCTTTTTTTTTTTTCTCTTCTCCCTCCCTCACGCTTTTTGGCATTTGTATGATGTTATAATTCTTTTTTAATATGTTATTCTGTTCTTAAATCAATAAAAATACTAAGACAAAAAAAAACAGAATTGTGATATACACACCAAGAGGGTAATTCTCTACAGGTCACCTGGAGTTAGGCATCAGGATGATGTGCGCAAAGCACACATTCTATATCAGCAATTAGGGTGGTATCTCTTAGGATCAGGACTGTATTATTGGGAATAGAGTAGCACCTGTGGAAACAGTTGTTGAAATGTGCCTTATCTAACAATAGTATTGGATTCTAATGTGTATTTGCCAAGAGATATCAAGGGTCTGGGACAGACAAGGTTTTGTCCTATATATGGTAGAGGTTAAGTGATCTTTTTGGCAGGGGTTAAGCACACACACACACACATTATATGCTCCATCTCCAACTAATTAATTATACGGTGGAATTCGTTGCCAGAGATGTGGTAAAGGCGGTTAGCTTAGCAGGGTTTAAGAAGGGTCTGGACGGCTTCCTATAGGAAAAGTCCATAGACCATTATTAAATTGACTTGGGAAAATCCACTGCTTATTTCTGGGATAAGCATCATAAAATGTATTGAGCTTTTCTGGGATCTTGCCAGGTATTTGTGACCTGGATTGGCCATTGTTGGAAACAGGATATTGGGCTTGATGGACCTTTGGTCTGTCCCAGTGTGGTAATACTGATGTACTTATGATAGTATGCTTGCCCACACAAGAATATGGGTGTATGAGCTTAATATGCAGCCTGAATTGCTCACATATGGTATGCTAGGTTCCATAGTCATTGTGCTTGCTAGTGCAATCATTTGGGCTGGCCACATTAAACACAGTTATGACATTGATATTGAAATTCAGTAAGTCACACCTGCACAATTCCAGGTTCCCTACTACCTTAGGTGGGTTGCTCTGTGCATATATCCTGGTCAAGCTCACAACCGTAGGCCATAATATTCTTCTCAACTTACATCTGTCTTAGCTATAGTTTATTTTCTCACCTAATGCGACCGCACCTTGAATACTGTGTACAATTCTGATCACCGCATTTCAAAAGGGATATAGCAGAATTAGAAAAGGTGCAGAGACGGAAGACAAAAATGATAAAGGGGATGGTACAACTTCTCTATGAGGAAAGGCTAAAGAGGCTAGAGATCTTCAGCTTGGAGAAGAGATGGGTGAGGGAAAATAGAGGTTTATAAAATAGTGAGTGGAGTGGTACGGGTAGACGTGACTTGCTTGTTTACTCTTTCCAAAAATACTAGGACTAGGGGACCTGCAGTGAAGCCTCTAGATGCAGCATCTCTCCAAGTTCATAGATCACCATTTGTTATACCACAAATTCTATGATACTATCTAATTGGTTTATATCGATATTGTATTCTTACTAAGAAGGTAATGGGACCATTGGTGACTCATCGTGTGGAATACAAACATGTATATAATCTTGGAGCAAATGAGGACATCTAAACATAGAGGAAATATCAGATGTTATCTTCGGCAGCGTGAACAGAAAATGGATATTCTTAGTGACACCTAGAGGCTTGAATACATCTTTCCAATGGAAAGCATTCTTGTAATGTGCTCCAATAGGAATGATTTGATTGGCTGGAGATGTATGACTGTTTAAAATATTGGCATCTGCGTGCTGGTGGCAGCCATTTTGAGAGCCTTGAATGTTTGGATTACAACTCTGGTCTTCCCCTGAGGCAGTGGTCTTGAATTGCAAAACAGGATTCCTGTCAAGATGAGAGTACAAATGTGAAAGTTGAAAGAGATAAGTAACATTGACTCTGGGCAAGTCACTTAACCCTCCATTGCCCCATGTAAGCCA
The DNA here is from genome assembly GCF_901765095.1 of Microcaecilia unicolor. Taxonomy (NCBI): domain Eukaryota; kingdom Metazoa; phylum Chordata; class Amphibia; order Gymnophiona; family Siphonopidae; genus Microcaecilia; species Microcaecilia unicolor. Next base: position 37,411,025 of record NC_044033.1, on the reverse strand, counting down.
CATTGAGCCTGCCATGAGTGGGAAAGCGCGGGGTACAAATGTAACCAAAAAAAAAAAATTAAATGGTGTGTTTGCTGGAGACTGAATATCTGAAATAGAAGTTATGGTGTACAATGAGCAATAAAGAGACTGGACATTTGTTCTACAATTTAATTTTTAACGATCAAGTTCACTGTTTGGGAACTATTGAGTTTTTATCATTTTGTTAATAGTAGACTTTTTTTGACCGATGGCTGATTATGAGCTTGCTATTTCAGTAGTTGAAGGTATTGCTTTCTTTGTGACTGAGGTCTTTTCTCGCCACTATTTTTTCTAATAGCATGCATTGGAGATCGAGTTAATGATCTTAAAAAAACACACCTCACAATATTCAGCCTCATTTGACTGGGCAGGATCAGCACCTGGCAGGTTAAATGTGGGATAACTATCTACCAGTATTCAGCGGTATATGGCCGGCCATGAACTGCTGAATATTGCTGGTTAGCAGCTAGCTGATAGTCTGTTAAATCGCCCGACATAACAGGCTATCCACTGATTTTAAAAGTCAGACTTGTCAAGTTTGGCAGCCATATTTGGCCATGCAAAACCCTGAAATATCTTTGGCTGGCCTGCCTTTAACCAGCCAGTGCTAAATATCTGCTTGGACAAAGTTAAACCGGACATTCAATGTTGGTCACCAGAAATAGCCCAGCATTGAATATTAGCTCTCAGCACTGACTGCAGGAGTTAGCCAGTCTAACTCCCGTGGTCTGAAAATTGGCCTCGTAGTGTTCCACAATGAATTTGATCTGATGGGTATAGATTTGTATTTGTGCAGTTGTGATTTCAATTACCCCAATATTGACTGATTAAATGTCACATCAAGGAGTGCCAGGAAGATAAAATTCCTAGATGTAATAAATGACTACTTCTTGGATTAACTGGTCCAGCAATTGACTAGAGAGGGAGCTATTTTACAACTAGTCCTTAGTGGAATGCAAGACTTAGTACAACAGTGTTGGGTCTGCTGGAAAACATTGATCATAACATGATCAAATTTGACTTAATAACTGGAGTGCAGTCACTAAAGAGGAATTCTACTGTAGCAGCATTTAATTTTTGAAAGGTTAACTATGATAAAATGGGGAAAATGGCTAAAAAAACTTGCTCAGATGCAAAGGTTAGGACTTTAAATTAGGCATGGGCACTGTTTAAAAATACCATTTTGGAAGCCCAGACCAGAAGCATTCCACATATTAATAAAGGTGGGGGGAAAAGAGCAATTGACAGCCAGCATGGTTAAAGGGAGATGTGAAAAGGCTATTTGAGCCAAAAGAACATCTTTTGGGAAATGAAGAAAACAATATGCAACTTATTTATTTTATTTATTTATTGCATTTGTATCCCACATTTTCCCCCCTCTTTGCAGGCTCAATATGGCTTACAATACTTCATGAATGGTGAATGCACTGGCAAGTTAAAGAACCCCACAAAAGACAACTTGCCTCAGACACAAAAACTCATAGTAATAACTTTTTCAGGTATATCAGAAGCAGAAAGCCTGTGATGGAAGCTGCGGGACTGTTAGATCATCAAGGAGTAAAAGGGGCACTCAGGGAAGACAGGGCCATAGTAGAGAGACTGAATTAATTCTTTGCAGTGATCTTTACTGAAGAATATATAAGTGATCTTCCTGTACCAGAGATGTTTTCAAGGGTGATGATGCAGAGAAACTGCAAGAAATTTCAGTGAACCTGGAAGATGTACTGATCCAAATTCACAAATTAAAGAGTAGTAAATCACCTGAACCAGATGGTATACACCCCCAGGGTACTGAAAGAAATCAAATATAAAATTGCAGATCTGCTGTTAGTGATCTGTAATCTGTTGTTAAAATTATCCATAGTACCTGAAGATTGGAGGGTGACCAATGTAATGCCAATATTTAAAAAGGAATCCAGGGGTGCTCCAGAAAATTATAGACCGGTAAGCCTGACGTCAGTGCTGGGCAAAGTAGTAGAAACTATTATAAAGAATAAAATCACTGGACACATAGACAAACATGGTTTAATGGGACAGAGTCAACATGGATTCAGCCAAAGGAAGTCTTGCCTCACCAATTTGCTTCATTTCTTTGAATGCATGAATAAACATGTGAATAAAGGCAAGCTGGTTGATGTAGTGTATATAGATTTTCAGAAAGCAATTGACAAAATCCCTTATGAGAGACTCCTGAGAAAATGAAAAAACCATGGAGTAGGAGGCAAGTAATCTGTTATGTTTTAGGAATTGGTTGATAGATAGATAACAGAGGGTAGGGTTAAATGGACAATTCTCTCAGTGGAGGAGGGTGAATAGTGGAGTGTCCCAGGAATCTGTACTGGGATTGGTGCTATTTAACATATTTATTAATGATCTGGAAATGGGAATGATGAATGAGGAGATTGAATTTGTAGATGATAAAAAACTATTCAAAGTTGTTAAAACGGATGCGAATTATGAAAAATTGCAGGAAGACCTTAGGAAGTTGGAAGACTGGGCATCCAAATGGCAGATGAAATTTAATGTGGACAAGTACAAAGTGATGCACATTGAGAAGAATAATCCAAATCATAGTTATTTGATGCTAGGTTGTACTCTAGGAGTCAACACCCAAGAAAAAGATCTAGGTGTCATTCAGGCTTATTTTCGAAAGGGATCGCTGGCAATCTATTTCGCCGGCGCCGTTCGATTATGCCCCTCATTGTGGACAAAACACTGAAATCTTCTGCCCAGTATATGGTGTAGCCAAAAAAGCAAACAGAATGCTAGGAATTATTAGGAAAGGGATAGAAAATAAGACAAAGAATATTATAATTCTTCTGTATCACTCCGTGGTGCGACCACACCATAAGTATTGCGTGCAATTCTGGGCGTCATATCATTAAAAAGATAAAGCAGAATTAGAAAAAGTTCAAAGAAGAGCAACCAAAATGATTAAGGGGATGAAACTCCTCTCATATGAGGAAAGGCTTAAGAGGTTAGGACTCTGCAGCTTGGAAAAGAGATGGCTGAGGGGAGATATGATTGAGGTCTATAAAATACTGAGTGGTGTAGAATGGGTAGAAGTGAATCAATTTTTTAGTGTTTCAAAAAGTACAAAGACTAGGGGACACTCGAGGGAAATTACATGGTGCTACTTTCTAAATGAACAGGAAGAAATATTTTTTCCGCTCAATGAATAGTTAAGCTCTGGAACTCGTTGCCAGAGGATGTGGTATCAGCAGTTAGTGTATCTGGGTTTAAAAAAAAGGTTTGGACAAGTTCCTGGAGGAAAGTCCATAGTCTGCTATTGAGACAGAAATGGGGGGAAAGCCACTGCTTGTCCCTGGGATCAGTAGCATGAATCTTGCTACCATTTGAGATTCTGTCAGGTACTTGTGACCTGAATTGGCCACTGTTGGAAGCAGGATACTGGGCTAGACCCTGGAAAGAATTAGGAGAAAACAGAAAACCAGAAAAGAGATACTGTGACAGACATGATTGGAAAAATAAAATGCCAAACCAACAAAGGTAGAAAGTATTTTATTTTAATTTATTAATTGGAATAGATCGGCTTTGTGAAACGTGCATCTCTGATGTTCTTGTATTTTGTACAATAAAACGAGAGGAAATGAATTTCTGTTTCTGTTTTGCCAGAGTTGCACTGCATGCAGAGTGATTTCATGGGGGTTTCATTTACATTTTTGTCTGTGTATTTCTATTTTTAATTTGTGGTGCCTTGTTCTGTAATTTGATGAGGGTCTGTCTGTGTTTTGCCTGTGTGACTGAGGTGTGATATTCTGCTAATGTTATTTGCTCTAGAGCCCACTTCCAAGGGATACAGGAAGAGGTCAAACAGGGTGCAGAGCAGGATCTTGAATTCTGAGGCAATATAGTGATTCTTTCTAGTCAGAGTTTCTACTGTAATTTTAACCACATGATAGCAGTTAGCACTGTTAGCGGCTAACAGCAACTTATATGGATGTCAGTAGTCACTAGTGAAACATGATTTAGGAAGGGGTGTGAGTATTTCGCTGATCAGTTAAAGGGGTGCAGTAGCTAAAAAAAAAAAGGGTTAAGAACCTCTGCTCTAAAATAAGACTTCAGATTTTCACCACAGATTTCAATTTGTAATCGTTTATTTTGTATGTGGTGAGGCTGTATTCATGTTAGGTGTATGTGACCCAAGGTGAGGTATTCTGCTGATGTGTACTTTCTAAGCAGGGAATCCTGCTTGTTCTGTTTTTACAATCATAGGAATGCTGGTGTTCTAGAGACAAGTGTAATATTTGCAATGCCGCTTTGTTATGTGCTCTTTGGCAGGTAACAGGGACTGTGTGGCTGTTATGAAAACAGTACCATGGATAGTCAGTCTGCCGTCTAAGGTTGCCCAATTTACTAGAAAAAAGGATACTTTATGTAACACTCTAATTCAATCAAATGCACAATTTTGGCACTACAATTGGTATATTAAGACAGTAATGAGGAGTGGCCTAGTGGTTAGGGTGGTGGACTTTGGTCCTGGGGAACTGAGGAACTGAATTCGATTCCCACTTCAGGCACAGGCAGCTCCTTGTGACTCTGGGCAAGTCACTTAACCCTCCATTGCCCCATGTAAGCTGCATTGAGCCTGCCATGAGTGGGAAAGCGCGGGGTACAAAAAAAAAAAAGTTCTTTCTAAGTTATGGCTATTAAGTAAATTGTAACAAAATATTTTTTATAGAATATACAAACTTTTTTTTATAGTGCTATAAACCTTTACATTTAAAATCCACTCTCAAACTACGGAAATGAAATGAAGGAATCTGGTGCACTATTTATTTATTTATTTACTTGTTACATTTGTACCCCACATTTTCCCACCTATTTGCAGACTCAATGTGGCTTACATAGTACCGAGAAAGCGTTCGCCATTTCGTTGATAACAAATACAAGGTTATATTGTGGTCGACAATCTCACTGAAACCTAACCACAAATATGTTCCTAAATCAGTGAAGATCAAGTTTTCAAGTCTTTCAAAGTTAGGGGCAGTGGTGTGCTGGAGCAGGCTCTCACAGGCTCGCAAGAGCCGGTTGTTAAGTTTTTAAGAATTTTGGGAGCCGGTTGTTAAAGTAGGGCCCTCCATGGCTACTTTAACAACTGGCTCCCAAAATGTGGGCTTGTGCCCCTGCCGAATTATCTTTTATTTTGCTGGTGGGGATGCTGAGCCCCGCCAGCCAAGTAAATAGACTACTGCTGCTCCCCGCTCCTTGTTTCCAGCTCTGGGCAGCAGGCTGGGACTTCTCGAGCATGTGAGAGAAGTTCCAGCATGCTGCTCAGAGCAAGACATTGGGAGTGGTGGCAGTCCATTTATTGGCTGCCAGCAAAGGTATGCCTAGTATGCCCGCATGAAGAGAGGGAGGAGAGAGAGGCAAGTGTTGCTCCCCCCACCCCTCCCCCGGCCACCCCTGGCCCTTCCAACTGCAGAGCTGGCTATGTCTGGAGAAAGAGCCTGTTGTTAAAAATTTACCAGCACACCCCTGGTTAGGGGTATGTTTACTAAGGCGCGTTAGCGTTTTTCACGTGCCTATACATTTCTATGGGCACGTTAGCTTTTAACACGGGTACACCATTTACGCACATTAAAAACGCTAATGCGCCCATAGCGCCGCTTAGTAAACCTAGCCCTAAATGTCTTAAAGTGGCTTAAAGCATGCCAAAATATTATCATTTGTTCAAGGATATCCAGACGCAAACCTCCTTGATCAGGGCTATATGAAAAAAGCTCATCAGGGAATTCACCCTCTCCTTTTTCACCCACCAAAGAATAAGAATTTCGCCAACTCTTCTTTTATCGGCCCCAAATAAGTTTTCTTCTATGATGACATCTACAGAGAAGAAGCATTGGCTCTTGATATTCAAAAGAAAATCATAGAGGACACCACTAATATATCTGCAGCTCACTGATACAGACGAAAATTCATTAAGGGATCCTTATACTAAGGTGCAGTAACAGATTTAGTGCATGCGAAATGATTAGCAAGTGCTAAATGCTAAGAAGCCTATAGGCATAAGATGGGCTTCTTACCATTTAGCGCACACTAATTATTTGCATACACTAAGGTGCTCATTTTCAAAGCATATAGACTTACAAAGTTACATGAAAGAGCATTTTCAATATGACATCCAAATACGACTTTGGACGTGTTGCCGAAAACATCCAATAATCCAGTAGCGAACATGGCCATTTTTAAACCTGAAAAATGTCTTTTTTTTTTTTTTTTCAAAAATGGCTGTTTTCTAGACATTGTGCTCAATGCTTCTATCTTTTGGACTATTTTTGAAAAAAAAAAAAGAAAATGAACAAGTGTAAAATGCACAAAATCAAGCCATTGGGATGTAGGAGAAGCCAGCATTCTTATTAGACTGGCCACACAGACATCCCAGGAGAGCAGTGGGGCACTGCAGTGTACTTCACATAAAAGGTCCTAGGTACACGTATCACCATTACCCCTTATACAGTGAAACCTCGGTTTTCGTTGACTTCGGTTATCGTCGGTTTCGGTTTTCGTTGATTTTTTTTTTTTTTTTTTTTTTTATAATCTTTATTAATAAATTCAATTTTTCACAACAAAGTGTAAATATGCAATCGGCATTATTTTACAATGAAATTCAAAATACAATTAAATAATTGACAGAAAATATTCATCCGCCTATTTGTCCACAAAACAAAGAAATTAGATTCCAGGATTTCAAAAGTACCAAAAGGAAATTAAAAAAAAAAAAATCTTAGCGGTTGCCACCTCGGGTTATCGACCCTAGCCTGCTTGTTAGGGTGGGCATACTACATTCACTTCGGCTCTAGCATCTAGAAATTCTTTAAACTGTTTTGGGTCTACAAACTGAAACTGTTTACCCTCCAGCAATACATTACAAATACAAGGAAAACGTAACACAAAATTTACTCCCAGTGCCAACGCTCTAGGGCGCTGCTCCAAAAAAGCCTTGCGCCTTATTTGTGTAGGCCGTGAGAGATCTGGAAAAACTCGCACCTTTGAGCCCAAAAACAATTTTTCTAAATGTCTCAAGGAAAGTCTTAAAACAGCATTGCGGTCAGGTTCCAATGCAAAAGTGACCAGCATAGTTGACCTCTGTGTAATTATATCCAATGAACTTTCCAGGAAGGAAGTAAGATTCATTCCATCCCCTACTACTGGGGGGTTTCCAACAGTCCCCTTTGAATTCCAGATATAATAGGCTCGAGTAATGGGAGGTAGTGAGTCCTTGTCCATTCCAAGTAAGTCAGTCATATATTTTTTAACCATCTCAATAGGAGAAATTAAAGGAGATTTGGGGAAATTTAGAAACCTAAGGTTAGATTTCCTAACCTGGTTCTCCAGGTATTCCATACGTTTATGCATGTAAGTATTATCTTTAACCAATACGGTTTCCAAGTTCCCCATTTCTTGAAGTTCATTATTCACTTTATCTATTTTCAAGGATTGTTGTGCTGACACTTGCGCTTGGAGCAACGCAGCTTCAGACAAAAGTTTAATATCACCAGTATTTTCTTTCAATGTATGCTGCATAGAGGCCTGAATGTTGTACACCATGTCCCATAGTGACTCAAGTGTCACTACTGCTGGTCTAACCACGCCACTCAAAGCTGGGAGAGATTGAGGTTGGGCCTCAGCTCGAGATAATTTTGATACCATATCTTGAGGAAATACCTGTAAAGCTGATTTGAGTAACTGTTCTCGTTCATGAGGTCCTCTCTCTGTAGCTGCAGACTTGCCCTCCAACAGGTTCGGTTGAGCCACTTCGGTTTCCGTCGCTGTACTGACTGCAAACAGCTCTCTTCCCGGCTGGGGCGGAGCAATACGATCTACAGGGCTCAAGGAAGCCCCGTTAGGACTCTCGATCAGCTGCTGCACGTCGAGAGTTGCAGTAGGGGTCGATGTTCCCCGAGGCCCCGATGGTTGCCTCGAAAATGGCAGGGTCGACTGTTTCAACGCTGGGATGGTCTCGGGAACCGAGGGAAGTTCCCTGACCTTTCCCCTCCGCTTCCCCATCCGAAAAAACGAGGCGGCAGAAGCACCAACGGAACAGAAAACCCAAGCCTCCTCAGGAGCAAACACAGGTGCGTCCGTCTAGATCGCCATCTTGGAACCTTGTCTCCTCCCTTCGTTGATTTTTTCAGTGAAAACTTTGTCTCGGATTTCGGCGGTTGCCTCGGATTTCGTTGGCGTGCCCACGTGACCTCGCTGCTAATTTTGCGAAAACAAAGGGAGACCCACGCGTTCTCCTGCTCATTGTGGCATTGTTTCTCGTTGTGTGAGCATCACACCGTGCGTTTAACGCAACGTAGGCAAGATAAAATCACATCTGCTCAAATCTCATTTTCTCTGTTAAGTGTTTCCCTTGCTAATAAGTTAACCTTTTCCCTTTAGCTCCATCATGGGACTATATTTATTCTCTATAAAATGTGTTTTTGGTATGTATTTTGGAGTGTCTAGAACGAATTAATTGGATTTACATTGATTCATATGGAAATAATTGCCTTGGTTTTTGTCTGTTTCGGTTTTCGTTGATTGTTTTCGGACGGATTATCAACGAAAACCGAGGTATCACTGTATTGTATGATATTGTATGATGAGCCCTCCAAACCCTACCAAAAACTTACTGTACCCAATTGAATACCACTTCAGTAGCCCTTATTCCTGCAAGTGTCGCCTATGTGTGGGTACAGTAGGTTACTGGTGGGTCTTGGAGGGCTCACACTTTTCACCACAAGTGTAACAGCTAGAGTGGGTTATGGGCCTGAGCCTCTTTCTCTACAGTGCACTGCACCTACCACTAGGCTACTCCTGGGACTTGCTTGCTAACATCTGAAGCTATCATAGAGCCTGATATGTACTGTTTCCTTTACATCTTTGGGGAAGTGGGAGGGGATCAGTGATCACTGGGGAAGTAAGGGGGTCATGCCTTAATCCCTACCGTGGTCATTTGGGGGCACCTTATTGTGACATCGTTATTAAAACAGGTCTAGCCCAAAACTTCTAGGTTTTAGCCTTGGACATTTTTGCTATGTTCTATTATGGCAGAAAAATATCCAAGTGTTAGGAACGCCCAAATCCTGATCTCAAAATGTTTCTGACACACTCCCTTGTGATTTGAACTCCCTGCAGATGAACTGCATACAAAAAAAAAAAATCTAAAAAGTGTGTTTCGAAAATAGTGATTAGGATGTTTTGCAAGAAAAGTGTCCGTCTGCCGCTTTTTGCCAATTCGGGACATTTTTCTGTTTCAAGAATCAGCCCCATAATAACCTATGTGATTTTTAAGTCTATATGCTGTGAAAATGAGCCTCTTGATCCATTAGTACACCTTAGTAAAAAGACACCTAAGTTAGCATATTCCTTCTCCAAGATACTTTCATAATTGGTGTGTGCCATTTTTTTTTCCTATTGGGCAAAATATTATGTATTCTATGCATTTATCAGCAAAAATACAGAAAAAATGAAGTGTTTTTTTTATAGCTTTGTGACGCATCAAGTGACCTTAACAGTAAAAAACCATACCAAATAAAGTTTATCATCTTTTTCCCAAGTGGGTCCTACTATATATGCTTCTTTACTAGATTTTACGGGGATAACAGAGAAGATAAGGAGTCATGTTCTATAGAAATGCTCTGTTTCAAATAAGAAAGGGAACTTTTAACTCTTTTAAATTAGTCCACTTTTCCCTGTTGCCTTGACAACCTCTTCCAGAATTTCAGCTGTAGATTAAACTGCGAAAGATATTTAGATATTTGAGGTAAGCTGATGTAACTGATATGTGGATGACAGTCTGATTCCTAAGTCATATTTTAAGTAAGTGTGTGATCACCCTAGAAATCCATCATCAGAAGGAATGATTCTTGAACCCACTGGGCTCTTTCCCAGAACCAGCACATTTTTTTCCCTGCAAAGTGGAAAGGAGTATGTGCTTATTTAGGTACATCCCAAACCCTTCCAACCAGAAGAAGAAATAATTCCATGGGCCTGGAGACCAAGGCAGTTGGTGGGGAAAAAAGGGCAGCCAGGGTAAGGGTTGCTTTCATCAATTCCTTTATTAGCCGCATGTGCTCACAGATTTCACTGACTGACTTGAAATAGCAGTGTGGTACCCCTCCAGCTTGGCACCAAGCAGGTGCATAGCCAGACCTCGGATTTGTGTGTGGGGCGGGGAGAGGGGGCTGGAGCCCAAAGTGGGGGGAGGCACAAAATTGTGCCCCATCCCCTGCCACTCTGTCCCCCACCCCCGTAACCACACATACCTGAGCTGGTGGGAGTCCCCAAGCTCTGCCAGCAGAAGCCCTCCTCCATCTGAAGCCTGGCAGTTAACGACGCTTTTCTTGGGCTGCAGACGCGCCGGCTGTTCCCTCCGCACGTACTCGGTTTTGTGAAACTGAGCATGTGTAAAGGAGGCCCCCCCCCCCAACCAAGCATGCTTAGTTTTCACACTTGTGCAGGAGGCGGCCTCCCTTATGCATGTTCAGTTTCATAAAAGCCAAGCATGTATGGGGGAGGGGGGGCGGCCTGGCAGCAATCCAGGAAAGGCTTTGCACAGAGAAGTGCTTCTGCTGATGTGGCTTGAGGACCCCCACCAGCCAAAGTGGCAGACAGTGCCTCAGTTTGGCAGGGGACCCAAACTGGGGGGTGGGGGCCAGGCTTCCAAGGCTGACTGTGAGCCCTCTAGGGACAGAGAACGTACCTGCATATATCATGTGCAGTGCAGCTGACGCCTAGTAGCACTATAAAATTTATTAGTAGTAGTAGTAGTAGTGCCATTGGCAACAAGGGTAATCAACCTGCTTGCTCACCCCTTGCAATGGTCCTTTTGGTGTCTGCACACAATTCTTTCTCATGTTAGATAGAAAGACACTTGACACCATTCAAACTATTCACATACAAACACAGACATCTCAACACAAAGATTGATCCCAAAGTACTGAGGCTCTGCCTCTTGGACAAGAAGGCCTTGTACTTTCTTGAGAGACGCAAGAGATATCAGAAAATATAGATTTTGTTAAATTCAACATGCTGATACTCTTAAATTTAAAATAAAACCTAAGGACCTTATATCCTATACAATTTAATTAGGCAGAGACTATTGTTGAGCCTGGTTCTTGAAACATACAGAAACTCCAAATTACTGTTCAACCCAGGAGATGCCTTGACAGAACGAGAGTGCTTATTTAAGTGGCCCTGTAGAGGGATGAAGTTGGCAGGAAGGAAATTAGCGTCTTTTCCCTCAATTTATGTACACTTCAGGTGATGTGAGGACAACTTGAAATATCTGGCCCTAACTGAAACCCTTGAATCAAGTGTCTTTTCATCTTTGATGTGTTATATTACAATACATCAAGTAGTCAGAGCAGAGGGCTGAGAACCAGGGATGCCAGGGTTCAAATCTCACTGATGCTCATTGTCTGACTTTAGGCAAATTACTTAACCTGGAAGAGCGTGCATCCAAATGGCAGTGGAGAATTGAAAAGTGACCACTTTAGCAACCAAGTGATTGGAGGAAAAAGGCCTCGGATTTTGCATGGAACTTAAAATAAACCTAATGTGTCCAAGGCTTTGTCGGTATTGCTGCACCGAGAACTGCTAGCACAGCTTGATAAAAGAGGTCCTAATTTATTTTGATTCATATAAGTGAATCTACCCTGTGCACTTGGTTGCTAAAGTGTTAACTTATATTGTTTGTGGGAGGTTTTTGCCATTGATTGATATAGGAAGTGAAAAGTGATCCATATTAGAAAGAATAAAGTTAATTATAGGTAAATAATGCTAGGGTTCACATTGGGAGTCTCCACCCAGTAAACAAATCTCACAAAAAATGTCCAAAGCGTATAATCAAACAAAAGAAAAAAAAAGGTCCAAACCGAAAATATGTTTAAATCAGGTCATTCCCAAAGGGGGGCATTTCAGGGGCATAGATATGGGCATGACATGGGCTGTCTTACACAATGAACGCTTGTGGCAGGAAGAAAAATGTTTGTAATTAGATTTGCTTTAAAAGTTATTAGGGTAAGAGCAAAACTGTCTTTACACTCATTTGCGATTTTGTAGAGTTGGAGAGTTAAAAGCTGGAAGTGGTTGTTTGTGAAAAAGAGTGGGGAGTGGTTGAGTACTGTCTTACCATTTGTCTGTTTGCCCAGTCTCAACCTTATATTCTCTGACATGTTTCCTCTGTGTCTCACCTCCTCAGCTCCTTGCCCATACCTGCTAGCCCCCCAGCCACACCCATCTATGGAGGCATAGGGCCCCTGCATAAAGTAATATATACAACACTGTATGTTCCTTTATATCAAAGGTATATGGAGTTACAATATCAGGCTTATTTTCGAAAGTGATCGCCGGCGATCTTCTGACATAAATTGGGAGATGGCCGGCTATCCCTCAAAAGCGGCAAAATTGGTATAATCGAAAGCGTCTTTTTTGACACCATCGCCGCTTTCCCATCGCCACGCCAGCCAAAGTTCAAGGGGGCATGTTGGCGGCATAGCGAAGGCGGGACATGGGCGGGCATGGGTGTGGTTACCAGATGGCCGGCTTTCGCCGATAATGGAAAAAATAAAAGCAGCGTTAAGCAGTATTGCGCCGGGTTTACTTGGTCCTTTTATTTTCACAACCAAGCCTCAAAAAGGTGCCCCAACTCACCAGATGACCACCGGAGGGAATGAGGGATGACCTCCCTGTAGTCCACCAGTGGTCACCAACCCCCTCCCAAACTAAAAAATAAAAATAAAAACCTTTTTTGCCAGCCTGTATGCCAGCCTCAAATGTCATACCCAGCTCCCTGACAGCAGTATGCAAGTCCCTGGAGCAGTTTGTAATGGGTGCAGTGCACTTCAGGCAGGCAGACCCAGGTCCATCCCCCCCCTACCTGTTACACTTGTGGTGCTAAGTGTTGAGCCCTCCAAACCCCCCCAAAACCCACTGTACCCACATGTAGGTGCCCCCCCTTCACCCATAAGGGCTATGGTAATGGTGTAGAGTTGTGGGGAGTGGGTTTGGGGGGGGGGGATTTGGGGGGGCTCAGCACCCAAGGGAAGGGAGCTATGCACCTGGGAGCTATTTGTGTACTTTTTTTACATTTTTAGAAGTGCCCCCTAGGGTGCCTGGTTGGTGTCCTGGCATGTCAGGGGGACCAGTGCACTACAAATGCTGGCTCCTCCCATGACCAAATACCTTGGATTTTGCCGGGTTTGAGATGGCCGGCATTTTTTTCCATTATCGCTGAAAAACAAAACCAGCGATCTCAACCCTGGCGAACTCTGGCATTTGACCGGGCTAAACCGTATTAACAAAAAAAAAAGATGGCCGGCCATCTTTTTCGATAATACAGTTACGGCCAGCTGTTGCGCCGCCACCAAAATAGTTTGCTGGCGATCTATTTCGCCGACGATGTTCAATTATGCCCCTCTATATGGCACTATGCAGCATTACCAGCCTGACACTAAGGGGTCCTTTTACAAAGGCGTGCTGAAAAATGGCTTGTGGTAGTGGAGGCACGGGTTTTGGGCACGTGCCAATCCATTTTTCAGTGCGCCTGTGAAAAAGGCCTTTTTTTGCCGAAAATGGACATGCGGCAAAATCAAAATTGCTGTGCGTCCATTTTGGGTCTGAGACCTTACCACCAGCCATGGACCTAGTGGTAAAGAATCCAGGTGGTAATGACCTACACGCGTCATATGCCACTTGGCGCGTGTCTGTTATGCATGTCCGAAAATAAAAAATATTTTTCAGATGCACATATTGGACGAGCGCAAAAAAATGAAATTAGCGCAAGAGCCACGCAGTAGTCGGGTGGTAACTCCGTTTTGGCGCACGTTGGACACACGTAGATGCTTACGTGGCTTAGTAAAAGGACCCCTAAATGCAGACTCTAGCTGATCGCATTTTTCATGCAAAGGAATGTTGTCTAATAAGCCTCAGCCTTGCATACAGACAAGAGAATGCTGCCAAGGGTGCCAGTGTACCAGAATAACAATGTTGTTATCAACACTGACATAATGGCCAGACCAGCAAAGGACTATTGGAATTTTCCTTGCAGCTGGAGAGGCACTGTGACTAGAAAAGCACTTCACATTGTTTATGAAAACCTGTCTCATTGTCAAGGTGACCCTTTTCACGAGAGTCTCCATTGCCAGTGAGACAATGTTGTGGCCCCTCAAATCACAACATCTTAGACATTTGTTCATCAAAGGCCAAAATGCATGTCACTAACTTATACTGCAGCTTGTGACTTCTATATAAAAGAGGCTCATATCTGAGGTAAAAAGGCTGTTTGTATTGCATCTGAAGTGCAGCCCCTGCTCTGCTTCTGACTGACCTGTCTGAGAAATACTCAACCACCTGTTGGATGTTTGGAACTATCTCCATTCAGGTTTTAGAGTTGCCATGTATAGTTGTTTTGTAAGTGTTGTGGTTTTAGAATAACTGGCTGAATTAGGAACCTACTTTAGGGATCTATGTGCATTTATTCTGTGCTGTTTTCATGATATGACCATTTCTGTTTCATGACTCTTGCATTTATATTTTGTTCTTGCTGCTATTGTAAATAAATAAATAAACTATTTTTTACAATGCACTTGGGTGTGTAGTTAATTCTGTTATTATTTGGGTGTTATGAATTCAGGTCTATAGATAAAAGGAACACAATTTCTTTAGACAGTACACTGCCTATTACCTGAACATGGCAGAGTCACATTCTTCTGTAACATAGTAGATGACGGCAGATAAAGACCTATACGGTCCATCCAGTCTGCCCAACAAGAGAAACTCAATACATAAGGTATGATGTGATATTTCATAGATATACCTGAGCACATGAAGTGAGCTGTAAGGGATACAAAACAGCAAGAGTACTTGTCAATTGGGTTTCTTGAGGCAGCTCCTTCATGAAACATGGTCCATGTTGGGACCCAAAAGAACTGTAAAGTTAAGTGTTTTTGCCTTTTAATAAGAGCTTGATTACACATGGTGGATATTTGTTAAGGTTTTTGGTAAAATGGTGTGTAATGATTAAAATATTGGGACTAGTTTAGACCGATCTGGTCTGTGAGTATCCTTTAAAAATATATAAGCACACACAAAAAAATAATTTTTCATAATTTAAGTATAAAGTTAAACTAGAAGTTTCTGCTAGTTAAATTTTTCTCTGTGGAAGAGTTGTAATGTGGGTTATCCAGGACCAGGAGCTGGGTCTCCTCAGGGGAGTGATTAGACTCTTTTCAAAGCGACATCCCTACAAGTGATGGACATTCCTCCATGTGCAGAGCTATATATGGATGTGTTGCACGTGGAGAGAACATCCTACCGCTACCTTGGAATTTTTCTGGATGTGGGGACAAGTAGTGAGATTGGATGTTTTGTACAGTGTATTTTCTATTTCTGGGCATGTCTATCAATGAACATCTCTGGTGGTATTTCTAAATATCGGAATACATTTATCTATTTTTTTGCATTATGGGCTTCCATTTTTGGATGTTTTGTGATGAACGTTTATCTCGCTATTTGGACATCAGATTGAAAATGACCCTCCTTGTGAACACAACATTGAAGTCTTCTGCTTAGTGTGTGGCAGCGGACAAAAAAAGCAAACAGAATATTAGGAATTATTAGGAAAGGAATAGAGAATAAAGCAAAATGTCATAATGCCTTTATCACTCCATGGTACATCTGCACCTTGTGTATTGTTTGCAATTTTGGTTTCCACATCTCAAAAAAGTTGTAGCAGAAATAGAAGGGTGGCCAAAATGATTAAAGAGATGGAATGACTCTCATGAAGGAAGGCTAAAGAGGTTAGCTCTTCAACTTAAAGAACAGATGATTTAGGGGAAATATCATAGAGGTCTATAAAGCCTTGAATGGAGTGGAACAGGTAAATGCAAATCTATTGATCGTGGCTGAATAGATATGGATGGACTGGACTGTAACTTTTAAAGGGTTTTGAAATTAGCTTTAGAACTTAGTACAAGAACAGTACTGGGCAGACTTCTACGGTCTGTGCCCTGAGAATGGCAAGGACAAATCAACTCGAGTATAAAGTATCACATACCATGTAAAATGTGTTTATCTTGTTGGGCAGACTGGATGGACCATACAGGTCTTTATCTGCCGTCTTTTACTATGTTACTATTGGGCTCATTTTTGAAAGAGAAAGACGTCCATCTTACGACATAAATCAGAAGATGGACGTCCTTCTTTTGGGTGGGAGGGGGTTGGTGACCACTGGGGTAGTAAGGGGAGGTCATCCCCGATTCCCTCTGGTGGTCATCTGGTCAATTGGGGCACTTTTTTGCCACTTGGTCCTAAAAATAAATGGACCAAGTGCAGCCAGTGAAATGCTCGTTTGAGCCGGCCATCTTTTTTCCATTATCAGGCAAAGCCGGCTATCTCGTAGCCCCGCCCCGCCTTCTGTATCCTGCCTTGAAGTTTCGCTGGCTCCACATCGGAAAGCAGTTGGCGCTGGCCAAAATCGGCTTTCGATTATACCAATTTGGCTGGGTTCAGGAGATCGCTGGCCATACTACTACCACTACCACTTACAGTGGGGGAAATAAGTATTTGATCCCTTGCTGATTTTGTAAGTTTGCCCACTGACAAAGACATGAGCAGCCCATAATTGAAGGGTAGGTTATTGGTAACAGTGAGAGACAGCACATCACAAATTAAATCCGGAAAATCACATTGTGGAAAGTATATGAATTTATTTGCATTCTGCAGAGGGAAATAAGTATTTGATCCCTCTGGCAAACAAGACCTAATACTTGGTGGCAAAACCCTTGTTGGCAAGCACAGCGGTCAGACGTCTTCTGTAGTTGATGATGAGGTTTGCACACATGTCAGGAGGAATTTTGGTCCACTCCTCTTTGCAGATCATCTCTAAATCATTAAGAGTTCTGGGCTGTCGCTTGGCAACTCGCAGCTTCAGCTCCCTCCATAAGTTTTCAATGGGATTAAGGTCTGGTGACTGGCTAGGCCACTCCATGACCCTAATGTGCTTCTTCCTGAGCCACTCCTTTGTTGCCTTGGCTGTATGTTTTGGGTCATTGTCGTGCTGGAAGACCCAGCCACGACCCATTTTTAAGGCCCTGGCGGAGGGAAGGAGGTTGTCACTCAGAATTGTACGGTACATGGCCCCATCCATTCTCCCATTGATGCGGTGAAATAGTCCTGTGCCCTTAGCAGAGAAACACCCCCAAAACATAACATTTCCACCTCCATGCTTGACAGTGGGGACGGTGTTCTTTGGGTCATAGGCAGCATTTCTCTTCCTCCAAACACGGCGAGTTGAGTTCATGCCAAAGAGCTCAATTTTTGTCTCATCTGACCACAGCACCTTCTCCCAATCACTCTCGGCATCATCCAGGTGTTCACTGGCAAACTTCAGACGGGCCGTCACATGTGCCTTCCGGAGCAGGGGGACCTTGCGGGCACTGCAGGATTGCAATCCGTTATGTCGTAATGTGTTACCAATGGTTTTCGTGGTGACAGTGGTCCCAGCTGCCTTGAGATCATTGACAAGTTCCCCCCTTGTAGTTGTAGGCTGATTTCTAACCTTCCTCATGATCAAGGATACCCCACGAGGTGAGATTTTGCGTGGAGCCCCAGATCTTTGTCGATTGACAGTCATTTTGTACTTCTTCCATTTTCTTACTATGGCACCAACAGTTGTCTCCTTCTCAGTGCTTTTTTTGTAGAAAAAAAGGTGCCGGTACTCATTGTGGGCGGGGTCACCACACATGGCACCGCCCCTATTATAGCCACACCCACATTAGCCACACCCCTTATACCAGCCATGGCGCATATAAACAGACATCATTGAAAATATTATACTAGTATAGGAGAAAAAATAATGTGATTTTTTTTTCATTATAAATAATTTCTGTAAGCTGTTACAGCTCCAGTATACCCAGTGCAAAATAAGACAAATTCCAAACACTAAAATGAAAATAAAATGATTTTTTTCTACCTTTGTTGTCTGGTGACTTTGTTTTTCTATCCATATTGGTCCCAGTCTCTGATTCTGCTGCTCTCTATCTGTTCTCTTAACTCCGTTTCCAGGGCTTTCTTTCCATTTATTTCTTTACTTTCCTCCTTTCTTCTTCTTTTGTTGCCCTGCATCCATAAGTAAAAGCTGGGTCCTCCTCCATGGAATTGACTGGAGGAGGTATAAGATGGATCTAGCTTTTGCCTATTTTCTCCATCCATGTGCAGTTTTTCTCCTCTTCCCTTTCCCTCATCTCCATCCATGCGCATCTTCTTTTTTCTTTCCTCCCCTCCATTCATGTCCAGCACTTCTCTTCTCTCTTTCCCTCCATCCATGTCCAGCATTTCTCATCTCTCTTCCCTCCTCTGTATCCATATCACGCAATAATTCTCTCTCCCCTCTCCTCCATCCAAGTCAGCATTTCTCCTCTCTCCTAGCCAACTCCTCCATCCATCCATGTCCAGCAATTCTCTATCTCCTGCTCTCCTCTCCATCCATTTCTAGCATTTCTCCTCTCTCCCCTCTCATCCATGTCCAGCAATTCTCTCTTCCCTGTCCTCCCCTCCCTCTCCAGCGATTCTCCTCTCTCCCCTCCATGTCCAGCAATTCTCTCTTCCCTGTCCTCCCCTCCCCGTCCAGCGATTCTCCTCTCTCCCCTCCATGTCCAGAAATTCTCTCTTCCCTGTCCTCCCCCTCCCCGTCCAGCGATTCTCCTCTCTCCCCTCCATGTTCAGAAATTCTCTCTTCCCTGTCCTCCCCTCCCCGTCCAGCGATTCTCCTCTCTCCCCTCCATGTCCAGAAATTCTCTCTTCCCTGTCCTCCCCTCCCCATCCAGCGATTCTCCTCTCTCCCCTCCATGTCCAGAAATTCTATCTTCCCTGCCCTCCCCTCCATGTCCAGCAATTATCTCATCCCTGCCCTCCCATCAATGTCCAGCAATTCTCTCTCCCTTGCCCTTCCCTCCCAGCCCATCCCATGTCCAGCAATTCTCTCTCCCCGCCCTTCCCATGTCCAGCAATTCTCTCTCCCCTGCCCTTCCCTCCCATCCCATCCCATTGATTTCCAGCAATTCTCTCTCCCCTGCCCTTCCCTCCCATTATTTCCAGTGATTCTCCGCCTCTCCCCTGCCCTCCCATCGACGTGCAGCGATTTTTCCGTCCCTCCCCTGCCCTCACCTCTCCCATATCCAGCGATTCTTCGTCCCCCAGCGTCCTCCTTCACTGCCTGCCAGCCAGCGTCGGACTCAGAAGCGAACGGTGCAGGCAGCGATTGGCTGGCAGCGTCGTAGCTTCCCTCTGCAAGTCCCGCCTACAACTTCCTGTTTACGCATAGGCGGGACTTGCAGAGGGAAGCTACGACGCTGCCAGCCAATCGCTGCCTGCACCGTTCGCTTCTGAGTCCGACTGGCTGGCAGGCAGTGAAGGAGGACGCTGGGGGACGAAGAATCGCTGGATATGAGAGAGGTGAGGGCAGGGGAGGGACGGAAAAATCGCTGCACGTCGATGAGAGGGCAGGGGAGAGGCGGAGAATCGCTGGAAGTAATGGGAGGGGAGGGGAGGAGGAGAAAAAGGTGCCGGTACGCCGTACCGTTGCGTACCGGCACAAAAAAAGCACTGCTCCTTCTCGCCCAGCGTCTTACTGATGGTTTTGTAGCCCATTCCAGCCTTGTGCAGGTGTATGATCTTGTCCCTGACATCCTTAGACAGCTCCTTGCTCTTGGCCATTTTGTAGAGGTTAGAGTCTGACTGATTCACTGAGTCTGTGGACAGGTGTCTTTCATACAGGTGACCATTGCCGACAGCTGTCTGTCATGCAGGTAACGAGTTGATTTGGAGCATCTACCTGGTCTGTAGGGGCCAGATCTCTTACTGGTTGGTGGGGGATCAAATACTTATTTCCCTCTGCAGAATGCAAATAAATTCATATACTTTCCACAATGTGATTTTCCGGATTTAATTTGTGATGTGCTATCTCTCACTGTTACCAATAACCTACCCTTCAATTATGGGCTGCTCATGTCTTTGTCAGTGGGCAAACTTACAAAATCAGCAAGGGATCAAATACTTATTTCCCCCACTGTAACATTTCTAGAGCGCTCACAATCTATCTCCCGATTTATGTCGGAAGATGGCCAGCGATCTCTTTCAAAAATAAGCTGGTAGTGCACCTTAGTAAACAAGGTCCTTAGCACAGAAAATACCTATTTTCCACCCCCAGACATACCCCAGCGCTGAGGGTAGTGCGTACTGATCCCAAAACTACCAGTAATAAGCATGCATTATTTCTTACCGCAGCTTAGTTAAAGAGTCAGTATGAAGCAGTTTTATGCCTCGCAATGTAAGGAGTTTTTCAATTGAACTGCATTTAACCCTACCCTCTGTTTTTTGTCCAATAACCAATTCCTAATCCACAACAGGATATTTTGCATACAATGAAAGTAGCATGAGTGCAAATTTCTCTAATGAATATTTATTAGTAATATTCTGAAAAACCTGACCTTTTGGTGGCCCTCCAGGACTGGTAATGAAGACCAAGTACTTATTGCATGCTAGTGAATTGTGGGAAGTACATGAAGATAATTGTAATTTGCATTTTTGAAATTTATAAGCACTGTTAAAATTTCCCTGATGCAAATGTTTGTTCAATGAGTAACATTACTGGCCTAAATCTGTCAGGGAACCAGCATTTTTAAAAAAATTCCAAATTTAACCTAAATTACAATTTAATTTCATCTTTTATGGAAATGATATGTATTTTCTACACATTAATTTTCAAACTGATTTACATGTACAAACAAAGCAATAGGTAATGGTAGAATAATTGAAGATTTAACTAACAATTATTGGGATTAAATCAACATTGAGAAATTAATGATTTGATTATTAAAACTGTCAGGAAAAGTACTAACATAGCAATGAAAACCATTGATTACTACTGAGAATTAATGATTTAGCTTAATATGGCAAATTAATATCACCAAGCTAGATGCATTGCTAAATGATCAGGACAGAACTACTGCAGAGAAAGGCCAGTTGGTTACCTGTTTTTTAAAACTCTGCCTAAATATGTACCAGCCAGCTGTGGTCAGTGTTTTTTTAAATGCTGATCATTGCGGGCACTGAAAGTCTAGGCTTTATTGTAAGGGCTCTGGCTGCCAGAGTTTATGCAAATCACAGCCGATATTCAGCCGGGGCCCGCATAAGACAGGTTCCTGGCTGTCTCCACTTATAATGCCACTCTCTCCTCTGCTCTGGATGCCCTTGCACCATCCATCTCCCGTCCCACAAGGCATACTAATCCCCAGCCCTGGCTGACCCCTTGCACCCGATACCTTCGCTCCTGCGCCCAATCGGCTGAACGCCTCTGGAGAAAATCTCGCACCCATACTGATTTCATTCACTACAAATTCATGCTATATTATCTCTCCCACCGTACCTTCAGAGTACATTCTCATGGCTCTTCCTCCACCCCCATCCTGCTCTCTGTTGGAGTTCCTCAAGAATATGTCCTTGGACCCCTTCTTTTTTCAATCTACACCTCTTCCCTGAGCTCCTTGATCTCATCTCATGGTTTCCAGTATCATCTCTATGCTGACGACACCCAGCTTTATTTCTGCACACCAGACATCACTGCGGAAACCCAGGCCAAAGTATCGGCCTGCTTGTCCGACATTGCTGCCTGGATGTCCAACTGCCACCTGAAGCTGAACATGGCCAAGACCGAGCTTATTGTCTTCCCACCCAAACCCACTTCTCCTCTCCCTCCACTCTCTATCTCAGTTGACAACACCCTCATCGTCCCTGTCTCATCTGCCCGCAACCTCGGAGTCATCTTCGACTCCTCCCTCTCCTTCTCTGCGCATATCCAGCAGATAGCCAAGACCTGTCGCTTCTTCCTCTACAACATTAGCAAAATTCGCCCTTTCCTCTCTGAGCACACCACCCGTACTCTCATCCACTCTCTCATTACCTCTCACCTTGACTACTGCAACCTACTCCTCACTGGCCTCCCACTTTGCCACCTATCCCCCCTTCAGTCCGTTCAGAACTCTGCTGCACGTCTTATCTTCCGCCTGGACCGATATACTCACACCACCCCTCTCCTCAAATCCTTCACTGGCTTCCGATCAGGTACCACATACAGTTCAAGCTTCTCCTACTAACCTACAAATGCACTCGATCTGCAACCCCTCCTTACCTCTGTACCCTCATCTCCCCTTACGTTCCTACCCGTAACCTCCGCTCTCAAGACAAATCCCTCCTTTCAGTACCCTTCTCCACCACCACCAACTCCAGGCTCCACCCTTTCTGCCTTGCCTCACCCCATGCTTGGAATAAACTCCCTGAGCCCATACGCCAAGCCCCCTCCCTGCCCATCTTCAAATCCTTGCTCAAAGACCACCTCTTCAATGTCGCCTTTGGCACCTAACCACTCTACCTCTATTCAAGAAATCTAAATGCACCAACTTGTCATTTCGTCCTTTAGATTGTAAGCTCCTTTGAGCAGGGACTGTCCTTTTTGTTAAACTGTACAGCGCTGCGTAACCCTAGTAGCGTTCTAGAAATGTCAAGTAGTAGTAGTAGTAGTAGAATATTGGCCGGGACCTGCATAACCATTTTTTTTGCTCTTTTAAGCTACCTCGATCCTCCTTCTGATCCTCAACCCCCTCCTTCTCTTTTCTCCCCCCCCCCCCCCCCCCAGCTAGTGTGAGATACAATCCCCCTGGCTGCCTGCCCCTGTTCTTTTGAGTCTTCTTCAGATGATCCCTGTTCACAACTCCAGTGCGCTCAAATATTTGAAAGATAACTTTTGTGTGTACCATCCTGCCAGGCGTTTGAGGTCAGAGACAACAATGTGTCTGTCATCTGATGCAGTGTCTCATATTAGATATTGTAAGACTGAGGGCCCCTTTTACCAAGCTGCGGGAAAAGGGGGCCGGCATTGGCGTCAGTGCATGTTTTACACGCACGCCGAGGCCCCCTTTTCCCCACAGCTGGTAAAAGGGAAGTCTCGCATTCCTACAGGAAATGGCCGGGTGGCGGTAAGGGCTCCCGTGTTAACCTGTTGGTAACTGGGCAGCATGCGGCACTGCCCGATTACCGCTGGGTATGCTTCGGCACTGCAAAAATAAATACATTGTTGTAATGCCGGAAATGATGGCGCGCTAGGAGTTGGAAGTACTACCAGGCTGCTACAGTAGCTGGTGGTACTTCCTCTATAGCGAGTGGTAAACCCACATTGGGCTTACCGCCACTTAGTAAAAGGGGCCCTGGATTTGCTGCTTTTTCTGTGCCTGGGGTGCAGCTGGGGAATGCATTAAAAGGTCAATTGAGATTATGCACTGAAATTTCCCAGTTCTGGTTATGATACAATAATGGCATGTATTTTGTGTGTGGGGGGAGGGGGGAGGTTGGTGATTTTATTTTGTGTGTTTTTATTGTAAACCGCTTTGATTTAAGCGGTCTATAAATGTGTAAAATAAATAAATAAAAATAAATATTTTTTTCTTTCCATCTGGAAAACTGACCCTTCAATGCGCTGCTTTCCCAAGGCTTTTGAATTTCCTCGAGAATCTCTTTTATTCCCCTTACCCCCTATAAAAATAAAAAAAGAGGACAGGCTCTTTCCACTTCCACCCCTGCAAACCCTCCTATTTACCAAAAATCATCCATGGCCTATCATGAACAATATTGTTTTATGTTTATCCTAGCTTGGCATCTAGCATTTCTCTCATAATTCTAACTCTTGAAAATGTAAGCTTTTGTACTTAAATGTACAATTTGAACACAGAGTAAGAAAAAAGCTTTTTTTTTTTTTGGGGGGGGGGGGAGTCTCAGAGCTCTTCCTCCACCTCAAGAGGGGATTGAGAGTGGTCTGGGCCCCTGAGCATTGAGGGTGGTCTGGGTCCCCCGCCAGTCGCTGCCCAACACCCCTGTACCACCGCTCTGCTGCCCTCTACCGCCGCAGCCGATGCTTCTAGATATGACAAAGTAATGGGGGTGGGAACTACTCCCGGGCTGCTGTGGTAGCCTGGCGGTACTTCCATTGGACTTACCGTCGGTTTGTAAAAGGGGCCCTATGTTGCCAAAACTCTGCTGTCCCTCCTTACCTCTCCACCCTCATCTCCCCCTACATTCCTACCCGGAACCTCCGCTCACTTGACAAATCCCTCCTTTCTGCTCCCTTCTCCACCTCCGCTAACTCCAGACTCCGCCCTTTCCGCCTCGCTTCACCTTTTGCCTGGAATAGACTTCCTGAACTGATACGTCAGGCCCCATCCCTACCCATCTTCAAATCCTTGCTCAAAGCTCATCTTTTCGACTCTGCTTTTGGCACTTAACCTTACCATTACTTCTCTATTCAATACCACTACCAATCTGTCTGTATTATGCATTTGCATACCTTAATTGTCTTTAGCTGTTTAGATCTATTAGTCTGTCCCTATGAACTATTGTGTAATCAGATGTACTATGCTGTCCTAATTTGATTGTCTCTATTGTTATGTCCTTTAGATTGTAAGCTCTTTTGAGCAGGGACTGTCTCTCTTCATGTTTGACTGTACAGCGCTGCGTAAGTCTGGTAGCGCTTTAGAAATGTTGAGTAGTAGTAGTAAAGCTTAAAATGGTTTATTGCAGGATGCGCTCAGGCATCATGAGGTAATTTTGGGTTCTGTCCATGCAAACCACATACTAACATTTTTTTTTCCACAGAGAGAGGGCATTTCTGGGGGCAGATAGTGGATGTTTGTGCGCTAATCAGTTAGTGCATCTATACTTCCACATGCTAACTGATTAGCACAGGATTAGTGCATGAGCTCTTACCCACAGAATTGATGTCATTAAATGCTCACATTCTAATATTGTTTAATGGCCACATGGCAATGGCAAAATTAGCACATGACAAAAACCAAAAGTACAATCCACAGCATGAAAATGTTCAAAATAGCTTAAAGCAAGGGAAGGAAAAAGCCTCAAAGAGCTCAAGGATCAAACAAATCTAATGAGCTGAATGGATCCGCAGATCCTCTGTTCATCATCGGCAAAAAAACCTTCCACAGCGAAATCATTTATACAATTAAATTCCAATCTTTAATAATGATAATAAGTCTCTTTTTGTTTGTAACATCAGTGTACATCCAGAGCCAAACATCACTAGAATTTATCAGTATGATGCATGTACTTATCTGCATGCTGCACTCAGTGAAACTTTCTGCATGCGGCATTCAGTAAACCCTAATACTGAAATGATGTCCTCACTCCACGCCCCAGGTCAACGGTGGGCAGCGTTTTGCTTTGCTGCTTCAGGGTCTGCTGGGCGGGATCCCTCTGGAAACACAGGAAAAATGTATCAATAACAACTCACACAGCCGTTCATCCATCGGTACAGCACAAATAGTTTCATACTCGAATCAAGAGCACATCAGAGTTCAAGTGCCTCAGCTCTACATGGCCATTAATTCAAAAAATAAAGTGATGTGGTAGCCGTGTTGGTCCACTTTTAAAGGTAAGAAATAGAAATGTCAAAACAGAGAAAAGAAAATAAGCCAGATGCTTAAGACATGGCTCAGTTTACACAGACACAGTATTAAATACTCCAATGCCAACCAGGATGCCACCTCTATGGCACAGCACTTTACAAAACCAGAACATTGCGTCAAAGATCTTAAGGTAAGAACACTAAAAGGAAATTTTAAGACAATCTGGGAACGGAAGTCCTTTGAAGTCAAAATGATGAAATATTTTGACACCAACCAGACAGGACTTAACAAACATCTGGGTTTTCTATCCCACTATAAACCATAAAATTCTACTGCTTTGTCACTTTCTTATCTGCCATACATCTTTCTCCTTCTCTCATCCACCCAACTCTCCCCGTTTCCCACCTAACCTACCACCCCTCCCTTTTCTGGTGAGACTGTCAGAATTCCTCTGTGTTTCACTTTACATTCTGATACTTGTCAATATTTGCTTATTTCCGATCTGAAGAAGGGTTACCTTCGAAAGCTAATCAAAAGATGTATTAAGTTAGTCCAGTAAAAACAAAGGTATCATCTTATTTTCATTTCTATGTTTTGATTTATTTCTATTTATTACCTTCAAAAAATAAAAAAAATAGCATCCATTTTCTGCTTATGGTAAAAATGGCCTTTCCCAAACTGTGCACCGTGGCACCCTGGTACTAGTGGCGTAGCCAGAAGGCAATTTTTGGGTGGGCCCAAAGGCTGGATGGGTGGGCACTAGAGAAACACCTGCCACCTGATGCACCCATGTCCTGCCCACGACCCTACCCCTATTGCACACCTACCCCACTCCCAATAACTTCAATGGGAGTAGCAGTGCTGGCCTTAGTGGCTGCAGGCCACATTGAGAGCTAGGGGAAATACAAGAGGGTGCACTCTTCATCCTCCACTGATCCACAGTCCTCCAACACACATATGCTTCCCCCACGACCTGTGTTGCCGGGGGGGGGGGGGGGGGGAGTATGACCTGTGTGGTGCGGGATTGATTTTAATCACTGCTTCGCTCAAAAACCTTCAATTTGTGTTTCAGGTCTGTAATCTTCCCCTCCCCCTCTACATAATGAGTGCAATTTCAAAAGTCATTTACCAAGTTAAAGGGCCCTTTAACTAAAGGGCATTAAACATTTCTCCCTGGATTCTATATAATTCACCCAAATTTGCACACTCAAATTTGGGTATGACCCTGAGATGCACGTGCAATTTAATAGGTTAACAATCAGTAATGGGATGCTAACCAATTATTTTCGTTAATTGGCACCTGACTATGTGCTATTCTGTAACATAGGGCACCCAAATCCTATACTGTGCAACCCAACATGGGGCATTGCCATGGGAGGGGGATGGGCAGGACATGGGCGTTCTGAAAAGCTGTGTGCAGTTGTTATTCTGGACGTGAGCCCTTCAGCCCAGGCCGAGGCATAGTATAGAATTTAGGCCAAGGCCTAGGATGGACCGAACAGGCCCTATGCACCACCCCAGCCACCAAACCCCACACACTCACAGTAACCAACAGGCACCACCAGAAAGGGGAACACAGAGCATTCAGGTAGGCCTCACGGCCTATCGGGAACATAGTGGCATTCCTAGGGGCGCTGACACCCGGGGCGGATCGCCGATGTGCCCCGCCCCCGGGTACAGCCCCCCCTCCGGAACAGCGCGACCCCCCCCCGGTGAAATAACTCCCCGGGTGCAGCACGACTCCCTGGCGAAAGAACCCCCCCCCCCCGGTGCATGCCGCTGGGGGGGGGGGGTGCCGCGCGCCTGTCGGCTCTTCATTTCCATGCTCCCTCAGCCCCGGAACAGGAAGTAACCTGTTCCTGGGCAGAGGGAGCATGAAAACGAAGAGCCGACAGGCGCGTGGCACCCCCCCCCCCCCCAGCGGCATGCACCCAGGGCGGACCGCCCCCACCGCCCCCCCCCCTTGGTACGCCACTGCAGGAACCCACTCACACAGAGACCAAGCAAGCGGGCCTCACAGTCGACCGGGAACCAAGTCACACTCTGGGAAGGGGGAAAGAATAACAAGGGTTCCACACGGAACTGCAGCGCACACAGTGCAGGGTAAAGCCACAGAAAAAAAGGTGAGAGGCAGAAGCCTCTACGGGAAAACAAAGCTGTGCCACAGGCGAACAAGAGTACAGGAAGCCCCAGAAAAAAAACACTTTAGGCTTAAACAGCACAGCACTCAGGGAAAAGGAAACCAACTATAGGGATATACTCTAGGCTGAAACAACACAGCACTCAAGGAAACAAGGCTGTACTTACAGCACACAAAGGAAAAGGGAGAACTACCTAAGGAATACAAAAACTGGCCCCACAACCCCCAAAGGAAAAAAGGAACTGCTAAAGGGAAAGAACAGGGCAGAGCACTCTACAGACAAGATAAGGGGAGAGTAAAGGAAGCTGCCTTGACAAACACAGTCTAGAACAGGAAGCTGCTCTCCACACACAGAAGACAGCTACAGCAAACAAAAGAGAACTGAACAAACAAACAGGAGCAAAAATACAAGGACAAGGGAACCACAGGGAGCAGAGCAGCAGCTCAGCACTAGCAAGGGAACACTGAAGGAGAAAAAGCTAAACAAATAAACTGAAATGATTCAAGGCAACAGCTTACCCCAGACAGCACAACCTTAGAGCAGGAGAAGCAAACCAGGTGGGGGGAAGTGAGGCAATCAGGCTCATGCTGGGAATACCCAGCACACACACACACACACACACACACACACGCAGAGAAACAGCAAGCATGAGGAGAAAGGCTAAACTCCCAAGCGCCCAAACACAGGCTGGCTTCAGCAAGGCAATCAACGCCAAAGCAACCATTGCAAGGGAAAGGAAGGCTTAAATGGATCAAGCTTCTGAAGTCTGCTGGCTCAGCCCCTGACAAGCCAATCAGAAGTGAGTCCCAAACCTTCCCCTGCCTATCCAGCAGAATCATAACAGCAGTATTATAGAATTCTGGGGATACTACCCAGCTTGAGTGCCAGTTTTAAACTGGTGTAAGTCTTGGCACCCAAAGTTGGGTGTGGGAATTGGCACTATGTGCAATCGGCACTATGTGCAATTCTATAAAGAGTGCTCATCTAGGAGCAACCTCTATAGAATAGCGTTGTCTGCCAATTTCTCCAGGTGCCTAATTTTCAGCACCATGTACTGAATCCAGCCCTTACCCCCCCCCCCCCCCACCCCGATTCTACAAACTTGGGTCTACAATTGTACAACTAGCATGCAAAATTGCATATGCAAGTTATGGACTAGCACCTAACTTGGTTGTTTAAGTGGGCGTTAATTGGCTTTAATTGTCAATAATGACCCTTAAGTTACATTAATTGGTACCATGCAGTTACACCTGTATCTGTATTTAGGCACTATTCTATAAACTTACCCCCCCCCCCCCCCTAACCGCAATATTTAAAAACATTTGATGGCAAAGAATGGATCCTGGCCGACATTTAACCAGCTATCTAGCAATATTCAGTGGGAGATAGATGGTTATTTACTTTCAGCACTTAATGTACTGCAAGTGATCCCTGAGCAACTATGTGGTTTACAATTTCTATTACAGGTACTTTGCACTGTCTCTATTGGGCTCACAATCTACGTTATTTATTGTACCTGGGGCAATGGAGGGCTAAGTGACTTGCCCAGGGTCACATGGAACTGCAGAAGGAATTGAACCTGGTTCTCCAAGATCTCAACTCTCTGCTAACTGTCATGCAGCACTAACCGCTGCACTAGCCTTTAGGCCACTCCTCTACTCCTGCTGAGTCTTGCCGGTTAGCACTTAGTGGTTCTATTGCACGATTTAACCAACTATCTGCCGATATTCAGTGCATCACCAGCTAAGTATGGTAGCCAAATTAGGCTGCCCAAATAGCAGGCTTATCTTTGGCCGGTTTCAACTTAATCGGCCAGTACTGAACATTGGCTTGGCCAGAAAACACCCGGATATTCATTGCCGGTCTCCAGAAATGACTGACGTTGAATGTGAGGGCCTGGTCACCCCCTATGGTCTGAATATCGGTCCCTATATGGCCTATCCAGTCTGCCCATCCATGCCATCTCTCTTAGAGATCCTATGTACTTGTCCTAATCTCTCTTGAGTTCATATACTGTTTTCTTCTCCACCACTTCCACCAGGAGACCATTCCATGAATTCACCAGAAGCATTTCTTCAGGTTCTTTCACCTTCATCCTATGCCCACTCAATCCAGAGCTTCCTTTCAACTGGAAATTGCCTGTATAACT
Source organism: Microcaecilia unicolor (assembly GCF_901765095.1). Taxonomy (NCBI): domain Eukaryota; kingdom Metazoa; phylum Chordata; class Amphibia; order Gymnophiona; family Siphonopidae; genus Microcaecilia; species Microcaecilia unicolor. The sequence continues at coordinate 37,381,233 of NC_044033.1, read as the reverse complement.
GCAAATTAAGGCCAATTAATACCAATAACTCTCAGAATTGCCATTTATTGGTTGTTAGCATCAATTCACAGCTAATTAGGCAATTCACTTATGAGTGTAACTGGTACTAGTCTGTATCTGGCCTGTGCAATTTTGCATGCTGAGTGTGAAAATGTACACACAAGATTACACACGGAGTGGCCTAGTGGTTAGAGCACCAGTCTTGAAATCCAGAGGTGACTGGTTCAAATCCCACTGCTGCTCCTTGTGATCGTGGGCAAATCACTTAACCCTCCATTGCCTCAGGTACAAACTTAGATTGTGAGCCCTCCTGGGACAGAGAAATAGCCACCATACCTGAATGTAACTCACCTTGAGCTACTACTGAAAAAGGTGTGAGCAAAATCTAAATAAATAATGAACAAGGAACACATATACATGGAAGCCACTGAGTGATGGCACTGTCTTTCTACTTATCCTTTTTGTTTTTGCTTTATGTGTCATCAGGAATTTGCTGGAGTCCTTAAAAAGGCTTTACGGAAGACTCCATGTCCCGCACAGCCTTTTGTATAACACTCAGTAAACGTGAATGCCTCAATCTAGAAACCCCGTTTCCTGCGTAATAGGGTGCCATGTGTTCTGGTATCAGATTTCCGATGGTCAATGTGATTTTTTTTTTTTCAATGTAGTTTGAATTTCAACGCAATCCCACGCGATGAAGCACATTCCTGTTCTAACAAATAAAATAAGATTAAAGGAAGGATAAGCAGAATCATTTCATCAAAAAAAAGCAAATGAAAGTCAATATTTGGATCCTGGGACAGTTATAATGAACTTTCAAACACATTGCTGCTGGATAGTCCGTGGTTATGCGATTTCCAACGTGATTGCATAACAGTGATTTTATTCCAGCATTCAGCCTGGATACTGCCTCAAAGTGATGCCATATAATTTGGATTATTAATTTAGACCTTTTTTTTTTTTTTTAGAAACAGTGAATTGCAGCTCCGCTTTTCTTTTTCTTTTCTACAGATACTGTGCAGATCTATGAATATTGATGAGAACTATTGTGCAAGTTTGCAGCAGTGAATCAATGCCAGCTGCTCTATCTTTAGTGAACAGATTTGTACCAACACTCCACTGAAAGGTAAGACCATTAGAGACGGGCAGTACCTGGTATTATTACACCTTTCACACCAGCAAATCGTATTCATTTTTTTTTTAATGTTGTTGTGCTGGGGAAATTGCCACAGAACTAATAGAAGCAAACAGAAGCAGCTTCACTGCCAGTCACATGTACATTTACGTATGTAAATTTATGACCATACCTATTATCATTTTCTGTTTTTATTGCATTCAAATGCAGAATTCATAAGTCTGAGTGACAGGAACAAAAAAAAACAAACCCTTTTTATTTGCTTATTTTCCATTTTTTTTGGCACCTTTCTATGAATTCATGTGTAGACTGGACTTGCTGCTGAATCTGAAATCAAATTTTTTTTTCCAGACTTCTAGTGAGTGCTGTAGTATGGGAGCGTTAGTAAACTGTGAAAAATAGCCACTATGTTCTGTAAAAGTAGCGCGCTCCAATAAAGCTAAACACATGAATAAGGAGTCCGTAGATTAGAGTACTGCATTGTGTATTCACAAGGTAAGAGCTCCGTGGCAGAGAATTTCTGTGCATCAGGGCCATTATTCTAGTCTTCAGAATACGTTTTTAGGGAATGTTCTCAGTGAAGTACTTTTGAAGAGAGCTGCTGTGTATAAAATAAGTTGATCACTTTTTATAAAGATGACACATATGCATGTTTTTACTTTTGGGTACTGTCAGTATGGCTAGTTCATATCTTTTCACACAGCTCTACAATTGAATTCTTTGATAAGGACAATGTTATGGCTTATGTTTTAATTTATGATTAATTTTAAGCATTTTATATTTATATGTTTTTATTACCACTCATGTTAGTGTTTTAGTATCATCGTTATTATTACTGTTCTGATTTATATTTGCATGTATGTTTAACACAGACCCCTGACGCAGGCGCTGTTCGCTGAAACACGGCCCGTGTTGGGTCCACAATGGAAAATTGATTTTACCAATAAAGAACCTTGTCCCGTTTCTGAGGGCTCCTGGTGTTTTTTGTTGTATTTTATAAAATAAGTTTTGCCAAGTTATTATAGCTTTTATTATTAAAGGGAATGGGATTTTGATATCCTGCCTTTCTGTGCTTATAATCTAAGCTATTTACATATTACATATAGGTACTTATTTCATTCCTGGAGCAATGGAGGGTTAAGTGACTTGCCCTGAATCACAAGGAGCTGCAGTGGGAATTGAATTCAGTTCCCAAGGTTTTGAGGCTACTCCTCGGCTTCTCATTATTGTTATTTAATTCTGACATTGGTACTAACAATTCAAACATTAATCTACTGATAATTAACTTTTTACATCGTTGTATAATTTTGAACAGGAACTAAACGTTATAAGTTCATTGTTTCAAATGAAATTGCAAGACACAGTATCAACTGATTAGTAAATATAGGAAGTAAATTGCTCAACTACAACAAGGAGGGGAAAGAAGAGGATGGGAAGCATCTTAGAGATACAACAGAGGTGGTGGTGGGGGGGGGGGGGGGGGGGGACTGAAACCATCTGTATAAGATGAGCCCAGTGACTCTGTGGCCACCTGGTTATGAAGCCAACCAGCAGCCAGTCCACCCAGCAGCTGCAAATTGCCAATGAATCCTCAGGAGACATGGAAGAGAGAGAAGGAAACCAACATGGCTGCACTCTAGGGAGAAGCCTAAGCCTGGCATAGGACCACCTTCCACCCATCCACAGCCACGAGGTCCCCACAGGCAGAATGGTACACCACCCAGAGCTGAACCAGGTGATGCTCTGGCCCAAACTCTCTCACAGGCCCCTACATCCTCTGCAGAGCCTAATACAGGAGGCAATCCATGAGTTGTAGGGCCTCAGAGAGAGCTACACTTTGCTCTTGACCGAGATGAACTACCTGCACTATATTAGCATTGTGCTTGAGAGAGCAGTGATGGTGCTGCAACTCAAAGGAACCCTGTCCCTTAATGGACTCATGTTCTTGATGGTTCTTTGAGTTTGTGTGGCTGTCAGGATCTATTGTTTTGCTTTGACTCAGTGGCTCTGCTGCTCTAGGTGATATCTAGCCTTGCCTAATGGCTGGACCAACCCTTAGGGTACATAAAACATTTTCGTAAAGTTCTGCCTAAATTTAGGCCCAGACCACTACTACTTCACTTCTCGAGTCTCAAGCAGAAACCTCCATTCCTAAGAGAACTGTATTCAAGCTGGACTGTTTATCCTAACCTCTTTAGCAGCCCTAGTAAATTCCTTATGTGGTTCATTGCCAGTAGTACCAACCTTCATCAAAGGTTCTCTATATTTCGTAAATGTCTTTTTGTTTGCAATATCCAAGCTCTGAGGAATGAGGGTAGATATGCAGGCCCTGACACACGCTGTAGAACTATTCAAAGAATGGTTTAATGCTATTTTCTAGGTAGGCTTATTTTACATTTTGCCCCAGATTTGATTACAATATTGTTTTGTTTTGCATCTGCCTAAATATACCACCCAACAGTCAGCCTGAGGCAATAAGCAGTGTCAGAGAAGCATACAGCCGTGGGCTGAACTGACTCCAGATATTCAATGCTTCAGTCATTAATGCATTTGCAGCTCCCGGCATTGAATGTGCAGGTTTCAATAGTCATACAGAAGTTAACTGGGTGCCAGCCAATATTCAGACTGGCACCTGGTTAGCTTCATTGTATAAAGGGGTCCTTTTACTAAGCTGTGGTTAAAGGGGACCTGCACTAGCATCAGCGTGTGTTTTTTTGACACACTCTGAGGCCCCCTTTTGCTGCAGCGGGTAAAAGGCTGGCCATCTTTTGGGAAAAGAAATGACCATGCGGTAAGTGAACCACTTACCACACGGCCATTTTGGTTGGGAGCCCTTACCGCCACCCATTGAGATGGAGGTAAGGGCTCCCGTGTTAACCGATTACCGCCAGTTAAGTTCCGGTGCTACAAAAATCTCAAAACTTACTGTAGCACCAGAAATGGTGAGAGCTGGGGGTGGGAACTACCGCTGGGCTACCATGATAGCCCGGCAGATTGCCACACACCAAGTAAAAGGGCCCCAAAGTTAGGACAGCCTTTTTGCTGAAAATCGCAGCTAAGTTTGCACTTCTCCCATGCCCCCCTCCTTTCCCATGCTGGTTAGCAGGGCTACTCAGCAGCACTAATGGTTACCTGCTGCTTAATTTGCCCAGATAGCCCCGATCAAGCCATTTAAATGGCCAGAAGTGGATCGACTGTACAGTTTTCATATTTGGATTGTGAGTGTACTTTATCACATACCTTTATGTTCAGTGGCCGTTGTTTTCACTCTAGAACAGGGGTTCTCAACCCAGTCCTCAGGGCACACCTAGCCAGTCAGGTTTTCATGATATCCACAATGAATATGCATGAGCTACAATGGAGGCAGTGCATGCAAATCTATCTCTTGCATATTTATTGTGCATACTATAAAAATCTGACTGGCTGGGTGTGTCCCGAGCACTGGGTTGAAAACCCCTGCTCTTGAGGAACATGTCTGATTCAGGAAAAATAATGGTGGCAAAACCAAAAGATTGACACTGACGGTGTACTTCAGAAGCCAGCACTGGCACCATGTTTGGCAGATTCTAGCAAAGGCGGAATTCCCCATAATAAAACACCAGGAAAGGGAAAGGGATCATGGAATGAAGGAATCATTCATGCCTAAAAAGTTTTAAATTTGACCACTTTTTACAGAAAAATGTCAGTCTGAATTTCAGGTGAATTTTTGAAAGAGAAGGGCGCCCATCTTCCGACACAGATCAGGAGATGGGTGTCCTTCTCGCAAGGTCGCCCAAATTGGCATAATCGAAAACTGATTTTGGACGCCCTCAACTGCTTTGCATCGCGGGGATGACCAAAGTTCACAGGGGCGTGTTGGCAGTGTAGCAAAGGCGGGACTGGGGCGTGCTTAGGAGATGGGCGTCCTCGGCCGATAATGGAAAAAAGAAGGGTGTCCCTGACGAACACTTGGCTGACTTTACTTGGTCCATTTTCTTTCATGACCAAGCCTCAAAAAGGTGCCCGAACTGACCAGATGACCACCGGAGGGGAATCGGGGATCACCTCCCCTTAATCCCCTAGTGGTAACTAACCCCCTCCCACCCTCAAAAAAATCTTTAAAAATACTTTTTTGCCAGCCTCAAATGCCATACTCATGTTCATCGCAGCAGTATGCAGGTACCTGGAGCAGTTGTAGTGGGTGCAGTGTACTTCAGGCAGGCGGACCCAGGCCCTTACAGTTGTGATGGTAAATGTGAACCCTCCAAAACCCACCAGAAACCCACTGTACCCACATGTAGGTGCCCCCCCTTCATCCTAAGGGCTATGGTAATGGTGTACAGTTGTGGGTTTGGGGTTTTGGGGGGGGTGGGGGGCTCAGCACTCAAGGTAAGGGAGCTATGCACCTGAGACCTTTTTCTGAGGTCCACTGCAGTGCCCCCTAGGGTGCCCAGTTGGTGTCCTGGCATGTCAGGGGGACCAGTGCACTACGAATGCTGGCTTCTCCCACGACCAAATGGCTTGGATTTGGTCATTTTTGAGATGGGCGTCCTCGGTTTCCATTATCGCCAAAAACCAGGGATGACCATCTCAAAAATGACCTAAGGATGACCATCTCTAAGGTCAACCTAAATTTCATGATTTGAGCATCCCTGACCGTATTGTTGAAATGAAAGATGGACGCCCATCTTGTTTTGATAATACGGGTTGCTCCGCCCCTTTACAGGACCATCCTGCGAGGACACTCTCAAGAAAACTTGGGCGCCCCATTCGATTATGTCCCTCTATGTCCCCCCCCCCCCCATTTACTAAGCTGTCCTAGCGGCTGCCGCATGTCAATGCATTAGCGCACCACTGCACCACCAGCCTCTAGGGTGACTTACTAAATAGGGGAGTGTATGAATTCTACAAACCATTCAATGAAAAATGTGCAATTTTCAAGTATATTCTGCGACTTCTCACCATCAACACTTATTCCTCTCACACAAGTTACAGAAACTGGTTTATTAAATTCAGCAAACCTCAACTTTTCAAGTGAGATTACTTTTTTAATTCCTTCAACATTTCCAGTGTAGTTTCTCTTTTTGCCCAAGCTCCTCACTTTTTAATTTTTACCTATTTAACCCATTAGTAAATAACCTCTAGGGGCAAACAACGGACAACATAACTAAAGCATCACCAACCTATAAACAACTAATCTGGGAAGGGGCTGGAGACCTGGCCCTTCCCACATATCCCCCCCCCCCCAAAAAGGGACTCCAAACTTCAATGTAATTCAGTACCTTTCTAATTTCACTTTTTACATAGTTTTTTTTTTTTCAAAATACTAAATGCAGTCAAACTGTTGTCCACAGTCTATTTTCACCTTAATCATCTCGATTTCCTCCAATGCAATATGATATTTACAAAACCTTCACCTTTTCCCATAATGCTATGCCTCACAGTTCCTTTCAAACAACCAAGTAAAAGGACTCCTCAGTGAGTTGTTTGCATCTCACAAAACAACTCACTGAGGAGTCCTTTTACGAGGCTGCGACAAAAGGAGGCTGCACTGGCATCAGCGCGTTTTTTCATGTGCGCCAAGGCCCCCTTTTACTGCAGCAGGTAAAAGGCAGATTTTTTTAAAGAAAGGATGTGCATCAAGTGAAGCACTTGCTGTGCGCCTATTTCGGGTGGAAGCACTTGCCGCAATGCCCGATTATCTCCGGGTACACACCTGCGCTACAAAAATTAAAAAATAGCACCGGAAATGGCACACGCTGGAGGTGGGAATTACCGCTGGGTGCTGCTGTAGCCCGGTAGTACTTTTGTTTTAGTGAGCAGTAAGCCCGCATTGGACTTCCTGCCACTTTGTAAAGGGACCCCTACACCTTTAGATTGATTTTGAAAAAAAAGTTGCAAAATATATAGAAAACTGCATGATTTGGGTTGAATATTTTGTAGAATGCATACATCAGGCAAATATTTTTGTAATTTGTAAAAAGTGGTCAGTTTTAAAACTGTATCGGCAATGCATGATTTCTGAAAACTATCTAGTGTGTAAGTTTTAATAACGACGTTATTTTACAAAGAATCCCCACTTTTATGTGTTTTCGCCAAGTATATTCTTGCTTTTTGTGCTGGATTCAGAGCATTTTTCTTTGCTAGTATGAAATCTACACGTTAATGGTGCTATTTACATATGTAGATACCTCTAAAATGATCTCTTGGTGTGGCCACTCAACCAGTTGGGTTTTCAGGATATCCACAATTAATATGCAAGAAATAGATTTCCATGCACTGCCTCTTTGGTATGCAAATCTATCTCATGCATATGCATTGTGAATATCTTGAAAACCTGACTGGCTAGATGTGCCCTGAGGACTGTATTTGAGAAGCACTGTACTAGAATATATAGGAGTCCATATTCAGACCACAAGAGACAATCCGGCTGTCTCCCGTCGTCAGTGATGAGACTGGATAATCAATGCCGTGATATTTCCGGTGACCGGCACTGAATATTGGGGGAGGTTTAGGCCAGTTTAAACTTAACCAGCCAGGTCAATATTCAACGCTGGCCAATTATGTTTAAACAGGCCAAAGATAGGCCTGCTATTTCAATGGCCCGATTTGGCCACCAAACGTAGCCAACGATGCACTGAATATTAGCGGATAGCCGGTTATATCGTACGATATAACCGGTTAGCTGCTAAACACTGACCGGGAATATTCAGTGTGAGATAACCAGTTATCTCCTACTGAATATTCGCGGACAGACAGTTAAGCGCAATTTAACCAGCCAGGAGTCATTCCTGGCTGGTTAAATAGCGCTGAACATTGGAGAAATAGTCGTTAGTGAGTTAGTGATATCCAATTGTCTACTATCCAATTCTGAAGTGAACTGTGAATTCTAAGTAATTGCACACTGTCTGTAAGTACAAGTCTGAGTATAGATGCAGTTTATTTACTGCTTGAAATTTATACCTAAACATGAATCAACACTGAAAATACAATTCTTGGTTAAATAAACTGTCAAAGGCAATGGAGTTTCTACAGCATAGCACAAAAGATCACGCAAAGCATATGCACAAATACTTTAGACCCATACAGCTAATTATATTGTAATTAATCTCTTGAGAATGCATTTTCACTGGTTATATACTTAGACACAGATGGACATCAGAGCCATGTAGTAGGAAGAAAAAGAAACATGAGATTAGATTAATCTCTCTACACATAGCATTATCATTCTAACAGATTTTGATGGTACTGCATCATGCATATCCTTCAGAACTGAAATAGTGCTGGTAAGGGGGAAATCAGCCACAGATAGTAACAACGTGTGGTGGTTCCCAAAGTCAGTCAGGATTTTAGAGTATCTCAATGGGCCCAATATTCAGCTTATGGCTGCAGTGGCATACCAAGAGCAGGGCAGTCCACCCTGGGTGCAGGCAGCAAGGGGGTGCGCGGAGCAGGCACACTGCTGTCAACTCTGCCGGTCCTATGCCCCCTCTGATGTTACTTCCTGTTCTGGGGCAGAGGACCAGCACAGCCAACAGCCGCATGCCTGCTCTGCACACCCCAAAGGTGGTAGGGTGATGTGCCAAGCAGGGCATAGCAGCAACCTGCCCCAGGTGACAAACAAGCTAGGTATGCCACTGCATGGCTGTAAACAGCTTGTAAGTCTCTTACAGTTGTGGGCTAAATTAACCATGGATATTCAGAGCCGGGCCATGCCCTGCTTCCAGTATTGAATGCCAAGGTTAGTGTGGCAACTCGGAAATTAACCGGACACTGGCTGATATTCAGATCAGTGCACGGTTAAATCAGTGGATAAAGTTAAGAAAGTGTTTTTGCTGTCCTAACTTTATCCTCTTATGTAGTTGGTTAGCGGACTGAATGTTGGCCCCAGACCACCCCTAACCTAGCCGGTAAGGGAATGGGTGGTTAGAGCTGATACTCAGCAGCACAACCCCATTAAGTGCTGCTGAATATCTGCAGCTGGCAAGCTCATCTTGGTTTAACTGGACAGGAGCCTCTCCTGTCTGGTTAAATCCCATTGAATATTGACCCCAACGAATATGCATGGAGAAATTAGCTTATATTTGATTTATAATCTCTGCAAATATTTCATGCATTGTCTTTATGAATGCCCTGAAAATTCAATTGGCTGAAGGTCCTAGGGACAGAATTAGGTACTGTTGAACTCTCACAAACATCACCAAATATTTTAGGCAACAACATGCATACAGTATTTATACAAATCAGCTCATTGCCTATGAACAAGGAAATGTTAACACAAAACCTACATCCTAAAGAAGCGCATTAGGATTGTATGTGCTAATGTAAGCATTAACACACTCATTTTAATACAATAAATGTATTTATAAAAGGATTAGTATATGATTAATAGGGTTGTTGACACAAGATATTTTGGACTAGATTCAGTAAATGAACCCAAGTTTGGGTGCTGAACAAAATGTGCACTGGGTGCTATGTAGCACTCCGAGATTATGGCATAGTGTGTATTGCCAGGATCTGCAGCCAAAGTTTGGTGTGAGGATCTACACCAACTGAAACCTGGTGTAAATCCTTGCAGGCAAATTAGGCATGGATCCCCCAAATTCTATAATACTGCGTGCATCTGTAGACAGCTCGATCTGCCCATGTCCTTCCCATGGCCACACTCCCTTTTCAGTTACATACTAAAAGATTTACAAATGCATCTTTATAGAATAACAAGTAGCAAGATTCATGCGCAAATCCAAATTGTTGCCAATTAACGCCAATAATTGATTGTTAGTGCCCAATTATTGGCACTAATTGGCTCATTACTCAATTAAATTATGGGCACCACTGTGGGCACCATATATAGAATCTGGGGATTTATCTGCACCAGTGGCCTATATTATTGCATTTTGGTGTTGACCTCTTAGCTTGAACCTCTGATCTCCAAGACTGCATGGCATGAGGGACAGATGTTATGACCAGGTCCCCCAATATCTCACAATTCAGCAGCCACAGAAAGGGATGCAACATCTGTCCCATTTCCTTGAATTCCCCATTCCCTGCAAAAAATGCTAAAGGAGACCAAGAGCTAGAGCATCCGGACTACCAGAGGCTGCTTTAGAGCTCAACTGAGGTGCTCTGCTTCATGCTTTGTTTTCCTTCACTACTTTACAGCCTGGTCCATTTTAAGCCATATCTTTTAAACTGGATTTGTTAGACTGGAAGAAGTGAGTGAAGATACAACTTGAAGCAGAGCATCCTTGACTCTGCTCAGAAGCAGCCAGAATCTTACCTTCTCCTGGAGCCCTAGAGAAGTGTGAGCAGGCAACGTAGAGACTGGGTGATGAGTGGACAGAAGGCAAGAAAGAAAGTGATGAGAAGGTAGGAGGCCAAAGGAGAGTAAGTGAAGGGTATGCATCAGCAGGATACAAGGAGAGAGTGAGGAGAGGAGGTAGGAAGCAAGAGGGGAGTGAGTTATGTGAGGACGGAAAAGACAAAGAGAGTATGAGAGAGGCGAAGCAACATATGAGAGAACAGTGAATAATGGAGGGGGCTGGAGGCAAAAGAAGAGCAAGTGAGATGGGATGAGAGGAAAGGGGGCAGTGTGTAATAAGCAGTTAAGCAGAAAATGAATGTGAGAGGATAAAGCCTGACACAAAGAGAGAACGAGTGATGTGGAGGAAAGAGACAAGAGAAGAGTGAGTGAGAGAGAGAAAAATCAGTTTGGGAAGAGAGGAGTGAGTTGACTGTTCTTTCCTTTCTGATCCCAGATCTCCTTCCTTGATACTGAATCCCCATATTTTCCTCCCCTCCTATGATCCCTCTTGCCCCTCCTTCCTCTGTTCCCCAATTTCCCCTTTGATTCCCTCCTTCTATCTTTCTTGCTTGAGATCCCTTCTCCTTTTTCTTTATCTGAGATCCAGTCTCCCTCTAATGAAATAATCCCCCTCCCCTTCTATTTCACCTATACTCCCCTCCAAACACCTATCATGAAAATCTTAGCTTTTGGAGGTTAAAACCTCCTTCCTCAGGTCAGGACAATACCTCCAAAAGCTAGTCATAAGCTCCCTAATTCTATTAAGTTGCATAAGCAAGTTACAGAATAAGGACAGTTGTGCGCATACCTTAATTAGCTAATGAGCTACTAATTGGCATTAATGACCAAATATTGACTATAATTGGTGTTAATTAGTGCTCGTTGACACATAACTACCTGTAATAGGTATTCTATAAATTGAGAGCACAAATTCCAGAGCACAGAAGGGGCTGCAAACTTGGGAGGTTGGGTTAGTTGTGGGTCAGTTGTGCACAGGGGTTATAGAATACCTGAAGTTGGATGTCTAACTGTCTACAGTTAAGCACGAGCATTTGCACCAACCATGTGGCTGATGTAAGTGCATAATCTCATATTTTCACTCGTATTCTATAATGGCAGTTACACATGCAATTGACCTTATAGAATCTGCGCCCAGCTCACAGCATCCCAGCACCTAATTTTAGGTAATCTTTTGAGAATTACCCCAAAAGGACTAAATTCTATATATGGCGCCTGGATACTCCATGTGGGAAACATTTCCGCCTCAGCGTATTCTATAAAAGTTCTGTGCGGTTTATAGACTAAACTTACACCCATCCACATGACTATATTTAGATGCGAGGAATTACACTAAGTAGAACCTGGTGTAAATTCCAGCGCCTAAATTAGGCGCAGAGCAGGTATATTCTATAACTGTGCATGTAAATTTTCGGAATGCCCACAACCCAGATTCCACATCCATGGCCATGCCCCCTTTTTCACAATGCACATTAGAATTTACACGTACCATGTTATAGAATGTGCATAGTGAGTTCTGTGCATGTTCTAATTAATGCCAATTAGTGCTGATAATTGCTTGTTAGCATCCATTTAACAGCACTGATTGGCTTGCTAACCAATTAGGTTATGTGTATTGTTATGGAACACGCTTAGATTTCCACATAGAAATCTAGGCACAATATATAGAATTCAGGGGAAAATGTATTAAATTTGTCTAATACAAAGGTATAGGGGCCGATAGACTGTTGGAGGCAGCCCCATTAACTCCAGTCGGTGGTGAGCCTGGATATTCAGTGCTGGTCCATTTCCAGGTTATTGTGGCCAGTTTAAACTTAACCGGCCAAATCAATATTCAGCACTGGCAGGTTAAGTTTATAGCAGCCAAAGATAGGCCTGCTATTTGGGTGGCTCACTTTGGCTGCCAAACTTAGCCAGCAATGCACTGAATATTCACAGCTAACCAGCTATATTGTGCGATATAGCCAGTAAGTTGCTATGGGCTGACCACGAATATTCAGCGGGACATAGCCAGCTATACCCTGCTGAATATTCGTGAATAGTCAGCTAGGTGCTATTAATTGGCAAGGAGTTGTTCCTGGACAGTTAAATAGCACTGAATATTGGGCGGATCATCTTCTTTGGGGGGGGGGGGGGGGTATTCTTATTTATTAATCTTTAACTTGGACTTACATGGCTAGCACATTACTTACTTCCCAAAAGGCATTTTGCTGTCAGGAATGCACAGAATTTCTGTTTTACTAGGGTTCAGAGAGAGTTTGTGGCTTTTTGACCATTGTTGAGTTGTAGTTAGACAGGCAGTCAATGTACTCAAAGATATATGTAGATAGTTTACTGAGTAGAAGTTGTTCTATGATAGCAGTGTAGATGTAAAATTTTGTGTTCATCACCTGATGCAGCTCAGCTAGAGGTTAGAGGTAGATAATAAATAAAGTAGGTAATAGTGTGGATATCTCTGCACCCCACAGGTGTCCAAGGATCAATGGTGTCAATGCGGTTTACAACAATAATAAAAACAGGTTAAGGTAAGGGGGTAAGATGGAGGTGGGAAGGAGGAAAGGAGGGGATTCAAGGAGTAAGGAGTCCAAAGGCTTCGCAGAAAAGATGGGTTTTAATTAGTGTTTTGAATTTCTGTAATGAGGATTCCAGCCTGATGGAGGTTGGGAGATTGTCCCACAATTTGGGGCCAAGGTATCTAAAGGCTGTCTCCCACGAGATGGTGAGATGCAAAGAGGAGGGTGAGAGGAGGGCAAGATGGTTGGATCTAGAGGAGTGAAGAGAGTGAGATGGTATGTGTGGAATAAGGTTATTGATGTAGGCTGGGGTACAGGGGTGAGCGGCCTTTGAAGACAATGCAGGCAGAAATTGGGAGCCAGTGTTCATGTGGGGTCATGTGATCAAACTGGTGCACATGATGAAGCAATTTGACTGCAGTGGACTAGAAGAGTTGGAGATGTTTGAGGGAATGAAGTGGGAGACCAGAGTAGAATGAGTTACAGTAGTCTAAGTGAGTGATGACCAAGGCCAATAAAAGAGTATGGATCAGACAAGTGGATAGGAAGGGGTAGACTGAACGAATGTGATACATAGCAAAGAAAGCAGAGTGGACAATTGCATCGATTTGGGGTTTGAAAGTCAAGGTTTTGGCAAAGAGAACTCCTAGAATCCTCACTGTATCAGTGAATGGTGATGTGATATTGCTGAATAGAATTGACTGTTGTTATCTGACAGATAGGATTTAGACCATGCAAATAATGTGGATTAGCTCACCCTTTTCAGCAGTAGTTCAAGGTAAATTACCTTAAAGTACAATAGGTATTTCCTTGTCCCCTGAGGGCTTATTGGTTGAGGGCCCTGTTTACTAAGCCATGCTGTAGGTGTGTGCTAACTCTAAAGACACCCATATATTCCTATGGGTGTCTCCAGCATTAGCGCGCTAATTTTTACTGTATGCTAAAAACGCCAGCGCACCTTAGTAAACAGGGCCCTAAGTGTCTCTTTTACAAAGCCATGCTACTGATTCTTGGTGCAGCAAATGAGAGGAAGCCCATTCAATTCCTATGCGCTTCCTTTCATTTGCCGCACGGGAATCGCTAGCACAGCTTGGTAAAAGAAGACCTAAGTTTGTAACATGTTCAGTGTGAAAATCTGAGTACTTTGTGCCACCCAAAGACTGCAGTTGCCTGTTGTCTAGTTCAATGGTATCTACATCCAGTCTTCAAAGATTAAAAAAATTATGGGGTATGTTTAATAAATGGCATTGGGATTTGAAGTTAATATGGATTTTGCAGCGTGTTAACTGCAAATCTAATGCTTTTCTTTTTGAGGGTACATTTTATGCAGGTTATGAGCTAAAGTAGTCATTAGCGCACAGTAACTGCTAGGATTTAACGCTGGATCACTTAGCATCTCCTGTGTAGGAGGTGCTAAATGATCCAGAGTTAACTCAGCTGTTATCCCGTTAGCGCATGTTACCTAGAACGTGCTAACAGGATAATGTTCCCATGCCCATGCCACGCCTTCTCCCAGAAAAATTCCCTAATGCACATGCTATCTATACTATAGCACTGCAGTACGCCTTAAGGCTGTCATACAGTACCCCTGCTATCACCAGTTTGTGGCCTTTGAGGACCAAAGCTTAACACCCTTTCGTAAACATAACCCTATACAAGTGTTGAAGATATTCCTAATTTAAAGCTTCAAAACCCATCCTGGGGACCCCACAGCCAACTGGGTTTTCAAGATATCCATAATGAATATGCATGAGGTACATTTGCATAATTTTATACTCCCACTTTATACAGATTTATCTCATGCATATTCATTGTGGTTCTCCGTATCTCATGCATATTCATTGTGGTTCTCCTGAAAGCCCAACTGGCTGTGATGTCTTCAGGGTGGGTTTGAGAATCCCCACCAGGGGAGGACTGACCATTTGGGCCCAGAGACTCTAGGAGGCACAGAGGCTCTGCCCAGTTGCCCGCCGCCACCGCTGCAGCACATTGCAGCTCTCCAGAAGGTTTGAAGGATCTGCAGGGGCAGGAAAGAATCCCACTCTTTTCTGCCCACTGCTGCCAGTGCCTCTGTGTTTTAAAAATGGCTGCCGATACCCACGAGACTACTGAGGTAAGCCTTGGCAGCCATTTTGAAAAACACTTGCAACTGTGCCGCCAGGACCAGGGAGGGTGGCGGCGGTGTGGGAGGGAGGCTGTGGCATGGGAGGAGGGTGGAAGCACAGCGGTGGGGCAGCGGGCAGTGGATGGGGAGCCCCAATGACCTTTATTGCCTGGGGACCCTGACCACTATCAGTCTGTCCCCCGATCCCACCCTAGTAAGTGTGCTTGAGATAGATTTGCATACAACTGAGGCAATGGGCATGCAGGACTATCTCCTGTATAGTCATTACAGTGGAGTGGCCTAGTAGTTAGAGCACCGGTTTTGACATCCAGAGCTGTCCGCTTCAATTCCCACTGCTGCTCCTTGTGATCTTGGGCAAATCATTTAAGCCTTTATTGCCTCAGGTACAAATTTAGACTATGAACCCTCCAGGGACAGGAAAAACCCAGTGTACCAAAGTGTAACTCACCTTGAGCAACTACAGAAAAAGGTGTGAGCAAAATACAATTGCAAATGCTGCCCCAAATACCCATCCAGTTTGTGACCTTTGAGGACCAAAGCTTAACATGATGTTGCTCAATCTGGGCCAGTGTGATACATTTTGATCACGTATCTTCCTGTTTATTGAGACAGTCATGAAGGAGGGTTAGTGAAATAAAGATATAGTACCTGTTCATTCATGCAAGACCTGGATACACTCTATGAAATACATCAGTTGTCTCTTTTCTTTTACTATTACTGCTATGAAGCAATTGTCAGGCAAGTTACCAAAAGAAATACCTAGTTTGAAGGACCATTATTAATTTACTGATTAAGAATTCTTCCTGGTGGCTAAATAATTATTTTAAAGTGAGCATTTAATTAAAAGATGAGCTGATTGACTGATTGTCAAATCTAGTGAGGTTCACATTCTGCATCATTGCTTTATAGCATGTCACTGTGCGAATATGTTATGTTTATAAGATCCTCCTTAACAGTCACCATATATGCCTTAAGAGTTCCTAGAGCATAAATTATTAAGAGAATAGTAAAAAAGGCCCGTTTCTGTAGGCAAGGAAACGGGCCTTAGGCAGGCAATTCCCCCCCCCCTCCGTGCTACGGCCCCCTCGAACCCCCCCTTCCGCGAACCTGTCCTTCCCCCCCCCCCCCCGTGCCAGCGAAAACTGCCACCACCGCCGCCGCCGTTGTTGTGCTACCTTCCCTTCCCGTGGGTTCTTCAATCATCTTGTCTGGAAGTTCCTATGCGTGCGTCTGACGTCAGACGCACGGAGTTAAACTTTCTGAGAAGATGATTGAGGAACCCACCCGAAGGTAGTGCACAACAGCGGCGGGAGGGGGGGTGCGGTTTTCAGCGTTCCGGGGGGGGGGGATCGACAGGTTCACGGGAGGGGTGGGTTTCGAGGGGGCCGTAGCGCGGGGGGGGGGTGACAGCTGATTTCGAGGCAGTAGGAGTAGGGAAACACGCTGTGCGTGGAATCAGCTGTGTTGACGTCAGTGACGTCCATGCGTGTCTGCCTCGCAGACCACTTGCAGCCAGGGAGCCACGGTCCCAAGCATAGAACGTTGGAGGTGAGAATTATTATATAGGAAGCTTAACAAATGGGGAAACCAAGCTTTACATATGAAGAAAAGCAAATTGTAAGGAATGCGGGGCTGATGACGGCGGGGGCGGGGGTGATGACGGAAGGGGTGGGGCTGATGACGGCGGGGGCGGGGGTGATGACGGAAGGGGCGGGGTTGATGACGGCAGGGGTGGGGGTGATGACGGAAGGGGCGGGGGTGATGACGTCGGGGGTGGGGTGTGTGCAGTTTTTGGGCGGGTTTTGAGCGGTTTTGTGTGGGAATTTTTTTTTTTATATGGCAACCCTGGCGCGAGGCGCTGCGCCTCGCCTCCCGATATTCTTTTTAAAGGTAGGGTGCGGGTGCGGGAGCTGGTCGGGGGGGTGTCAATTCACCGAGGGGGGGGAGCTGGCAGGGAGCACCCCCCCTCTGAGCTAACACCCGGAGCGGACCGCCCCTCCCGCCCCCCCCTTGCTATGCCACTGACTACAAGATATCGTCTAGCCTTCTTTTGTTTATCACCTTCACTGTGTTTGGTTAGTTTGTGAGTCTGTGAGGGTTCCTGTTCTTTTGTTTATATTGGCGTGTCATTACCATGAGCATAAGTGTCACACTTTATCATATTCACTTCCTTCAGTTTTACTCTAGTGAAGTTTCGATCATCACACTTGCAGCTTCTCCATTTCAGTTACTGCTACTTCCAGTGTCATCTAAAAGTATTGGAAAGGGGAGAATAGTTTGACCCTTATTAGAGAGAAGAAGCAGTTTAGACTTAAACGGGTTTAAAACTAATTTGTTTGTCTGAAACCCATAACAATACACTGAAGTTTTCCATTGATTTCCGCTATGTCATTTTGCTGTAATTAATCCAATGTTGCAAGAATTTGGATATCATCAGCATATATAAATGACATGAGTCCCAAACTTTGAATTATTGTTAATAATGATGCCATGAAAATATTGAAAAGTGTGGGAGCGAGTATTACATAGTAACATAGTAACATAGTAGATGACGGCAGAAAAAGACCTACACGGTCCATCTAGTCTGCCCCAGATAAACTCATATGTGTATACCTTACCTTGATTTGTACCTGTGTTTTTCAGGGCACAGACCGTATAAGTCTGCCCAGCAGTATTCCCCGCCTCCCAACCACCAGTCCCGCCTCCCATCACCGGCTCTGGCACAGACCCCGTATAGGTCTGCCCTCCCCTATCCTAGCCTCTCAACCACCAACCCCTCTTCCCCCCACCTGCTCCGCCACCCAATTTTAGCTAAGGTTCTGAGGATCCATTCCTTCTGCACAGGATTCCTTTATGCATATCCCACGCATGTTTGAATTCCGTTACCGTTTTCATCTCCACCACCTCCCGTGGGAGGGCATTCCAAGCATCCACCATCCTCTCCGTGAAAAAATACTTCCTGACATCTTTCCTGAGTCTGCCCCCCTTCAATCTCATTTCATGTCCTCTCGTTTTACCGCCTTCCTCCTTTCCTCCAGGGTATACATGTTCAGGTCAGCAAGTCTCTCTTCATACGTCTTGGAATGCAAATCCCATACCATTCTCGTAGCTTTTCTTTGCACCGCTTCCATTTTTTTAACATCCTTCGCAAGGTACGGCCTCCAAAACTGAACACAATACTCCAGGTGGGGCCTCACCAATGTCTTATACAGGGGCATTAAAACCTCCTTTTTTCTGCTGGTCACACCTCTCTCTATACAGCCTAGCAATCTTCTAGCTACGGCCACCGCCTTGTCGCACTGTTTCGTCGCCTTCAGGTCCTCAGATACTATCACCCCAAGATCCCTCTCCCCATCCGTGCCTATCAGACTCTACCTGCCTAACACATACCTCTCCCTTGGATTTCTACTCCCTTGAGTATTGAGCCTTGGGGCACTCCTGAAGGAATTGTGAAAGAGTTAGAATTAGTGTTGTTTGACTTATCATACATCTTCTATCATTCAAGTAAGGACAGAAGCAATCTAGGGCAGAGTCTATTATCCCAATTTCCTAAAAGTGGGTAAGCATGAGGGAATGATCTACAAGGTCAAATGCAGCTGTAACATCCAAAGAAATAAGGGTAGCATGTTTATTTTTATCTAAATGGGTACGAATCACCCAAGAGTGAGGTCTCGGTACTATGGTGACTGCGAAAGTCCGTTTGATTTGAATTTGATTTGAACACCTGCATGATAAATATTAAAGTATGCAAGTCGCTTCATATATTTTTTGACCACAGATATTGTAAGAAGTTTGTATCTGTGGCATTAGAAGGTTTTTTGGCCTATGATGAAGAGAAGACCTTATAGGTCTGTTTAAGCTCCTTAAGATCACATCTGGTCTTGGAGCTCTTTGAGGCCTTTTTCCTTCAAACTAAGTCATTTGTGAATAAGTGGATTTTTGAGTATTTGGTTGATTTGAATGTCGTACATTTGTACTGGACAGAAAATGTGAAAGCCGATGATAAACTGTATATTATATAATTTTAGTGACCAATGGAAGATTGGGCAATAGGTTGGTAATTTGCTGGGTTATCTACTGCTCCTTTTGGATTTTTAATCTTGGGGTGTATTTTTGACAATTTTAGTTCCGACGGTACATGGCCTGTAGAAAGTGTTGTATTAAGCATAGAATGTGGGAATGGTAAGAAAGTAGGTAAGACGTTTTTAATTAAAAAGGAAGGTAAGAATTTTTTAATTAAAAAAGAAAGGTATAGGATCTGTTGGGGCTGCAGTGTTCGGAGGTTCATCTACCTATTCTCACTGGTAGGTGGAAAAGCAGAAAATATATAAAGAAATCACCTTAGGTAGGGTGTCTGTCTCTTTCTTCACCATTCCCATACCAAATTTCATAGCTTTCCTCTTAGGCATTGTACTGAAGAAAAATCCTAGCAAATATCTCTTAATTCACAACATCATACATAGAGGGATCATCCGTTAATGACTTCAATGACCAACAATTGTGCACCGCACAGTATGCCTCCATCGACCTGCAATCCAACTGATAAGGCAAAGAGGGGCTGAAGCCAACATAGAGTCCACATTTAGGCTTTTGCCAGTTCACCCAGAGGGAATCGGGGATGACCTCCCCTTACTCCCCCAGTGGTCACCAACCCCCTCCCACTCTAAAACTTTTTTTATTTTTTTTTTGCCAGCCTCAAATGTCATATCCAGCTCCATGACAGCAGTCTGCAGGTCCCTGGAGCAGTTTTAGTGGGTGCAGTGCACTTCAGGCAGGTGGACCCAGGCCCACCCCCACCCCCCACCTGTTACACTTGTGCTGGTAAATGTGAGCCCTTCAAAACCCACCCGAAACCCACTGTACCCACATGTAGGTGCCCCCCTTCACCCCTTAGGGCTATGGTAGTGGTGTACAGTTGTGGGGAGTGGGTTTTGGGGGGGGTGTGAGGGGCTCAGCACCGAAGGTAAGGGAGCCATGCACCTGGGAGCAATTTCTGAAGTCCACTTCAATGCCCCATGGGGTGTCCGGTTGGTATCCAAATGGCTTGGATTTGGTCGTTTTTGAGATGGGCGTCCTCGGTTTCCATTATTGCCGAAAACCGGGGATGACCATCTCTAAAGGTTGACCATCTCAACATTTAGGTCGACCATCTCTAAGGTCGACCTAAATGTTGAGATTTGGGCGTCCCCGACCGTATTATTGAAAAGAAAGATGGACGCCCATCTTGTTTCGATAATAGTGGTTTCCCTGCCCCTTCACGGGGCCGTCCTGCGGGGACGCCCTTAGGAAAACTTTGGCGCCCCGTTTGATTATGCCCCTCCACATCTTTTTTGAGATGCGGCGACCAGAACTGAACACAATCCTCAAGGTGCGGTCGCACCACGGAGCGATACAGAGGCAGTATATTATTTTCGGTCTTATTCACCAATCCTAATAATTTCTAGCATCCGGTTTGCTTTTTTGACCACCGCCGCACATTGAGCAGAAGATTTCACCGTAGTATCTACGACACCTAGATCTTTTTCTTGAGTGCTGACCCCCAAGGTGGACCCTAGCATCAGGTTACTATAATTCAAATTACTCTTTCCAATGTGCATCACCTTGTATTTGTCCACATTAAATTTTATCTGCCATTTGGATGCCCAGTCTTCCAATTTCTTAAGGTCTTCCTGCAATATTTCACAGTCCACATGTGTTTTAACAACCTTGAATAGTTTTGTGTCATCTGCAAATTTAATAACCTCACTTGTCATTCCGATTTCCATATCATATGTTAAATATGTTAAATAGTATCGGTCCCAGTACCGATCCCTGCGGCACTCCACTGTTCATCATTGAGAGAAATGACCATTTAACCCTACCCTCTGTTTTCTGTCCAATAACCAATTCCTAATCCACACCAGAAACTTGCCTCCTATCCCATGACTCTTTAACTTTCTCAGGAGTCTCTCATGAGGAACTTTATCAAAAGCTTTCTGAAAATCTGAATACACTACATCAACTGTCTCACCTTTATCCACATGTTTATTCACACCTTCAAAAAAAATGAAGCAAATTGGTGAAGAAAGACTTCCCTCAGCTGAACCCATGCTGACTCTGTCCCGTTAACCCATGTTTGTCTATATGTTCTGTAATTTTATTCTTTATAACACTTTCCACTATTTTGCCCAGCACTGACATCAGGTTACCGGTCTGTATTTTCCCAGATCATCCCTGGAATCCTTTTTATAAATCAATGTCACATTGGTCTCCCTACAATCTTCAGATACTACAATAATTTTAACCATGTTACATGCTCTAATGCACATCAATTTGCATGATTTATTAGAGCCCTATTTTATGCAATAAGACCTATAAACTAAAAACAGATTAGGACACGCTGACATAGCTATGCACTATAGTAAATCTAACCTTTACTATGGTGCTATAAATTGTTTATTGTTGTCTATTGTTTATTAAAATTGTTATATACCCCTACACAATACAAATAAAAGCACTGATAAAATCAAAAAGACTAACAACATAAATGTTTTTGCTTTGATGCCTGCTCTCACCACCTATTTCACATATGAAAATGTAAAAATGATTGTTTTGTGGCTCGGACACCATAGCACTGAAGATCCAAATTCAGATCCCTCAGCAAGTCTGGCTGCTCCTAGGTGTGCTACAAAGGTCACCTGCAGGCTGCACAGCCCTCAGGTAAGGAGAAAGATGGTTGCTAGTACAATGGCAGAACCTAAGTTGGCACTAACTAGTGAAGCAGAATGCAAACTTCAAATGAGGTGCTGCTCCAGATCTGAGAACAGAAAGAAAAAGCACTCTCTCTCTCTCATGTAGTCTTCATAGGGAGGAATAGAGGTGGTAGATATGGCTGTGAGGTTACAGGAGAAGAAAGTTATTCCGTTGTTTTCTTTCTCAATTTTTTTGTTTTGTTTCTTATTTATTTATTTTTGTTACTGCTCACTGTGAACATGATGACACCACCAGCCTTAGTGGCATACTGTATCTTACTCTCTGAGTAGTCTCCAACTAGGTTAAAAGTCAAATTTAGGAAATACCCCTTTCAGTAATCATTCTGGGGTCCTTTTACTAAGCCGTGGCAAAATGTGGCCTGCGGTAGTGTGGGTGTGTGTTTTTGGTGCGCGCCAGGCCAGTTTTTATCACATTCGGGGAAAAAGGGCTTTTTTTTCAATGGGCCGTGAAAAGGACCTGTGGTAAAATTGAAACTAGTGTATGCCTATTTATGGCCTGAGCCCTTAATGCTACCCATTAATCTAGTGGTAAGGGCTCACACACTACTCGCATAGTGACTGGTCGGCGTGTGCCAACTGTCGATTAACGCCAGAAATGCCATGGGTGGTAGGAAATAAAAACAATAATTTGTCCCGGTGGTATGGAAATGTGCCAAATCCAAAATTACCACCAGGGGGCACACTAGCCTGGTAGTAGTCGCATTTTGGCGCATGCTGCACGTTCTGTTCCTTTGTAAAAGGGCCCCTCTGTTTTGGAACAGAATGCATTCTCATTGAAGGTCCAAAGTTACCTCCCCACATCTCTCTCTCTCTCTATTTGAAAATATTTTATCAACCAACCTTCGTTCCTATTGTCTATTCGTGTCACATCCTCAGTTTCCTATTTGCCTTCTGCTTTTTCTCTGACCCTTTTCCTTCTTTGTCTATGCTCGGTCCAAACATTCCTATTCAGGAATACTATGACATGATAGATAAATACAAGATGATTGTATTCAGAACTGCTGAGAGGTTGAGGGGCCCTTTTACTAAGCCTCGTAAGCGTCTACATGCGCTCAACGAGCACTGAAATGGAGTTACTGACCGGTTACTGCATAGCTCTTGCGGTAATTTCATTTTTGGCACGCATCCGATACGTGCATCTGAAAAATAATTGTTATTTTTGGATGCGCGTATCAGACACGTACCAAGTGGCATTTGGCACGTGTAGGTCATAACCACCCAGTTACTGGGTGAGTCTTTACCACTAGGTCAATGGCTGGTGGTAAGGTCGCAGACCCAAAATGGACACGCGGCGATTTTGATTTTGCCACATGTCCATTTTCGGTGAAAATTTAAAAAGGCCTTTTCTACAGGTGCGCTGAAAAATGGATCGGTGCACACCCAAAACCCGTGTCTACACTACTGCAAGCCATTTTTCAGCGCACCTTAGTAAAAGGACCCCCTGAAGTTCTTTCTTTTCTGCTATTTAAAAACAAACCATAACCAGATGTTACTGATCCAAGAATGTTATTTGAATATTTAGTGACTTTACTGTTTCAGGTCTTTTTTGGATAGCGTTCAACAGAAATCTCAAGATTGAATGGACTTTTATTATTCTTATTGCACAATCTGTAAATATTTTTGTTTAAATCTGAAAATTCTTCAGATTTAAAAAAAATATATTTACAGATTGTGCAATAAGAATCTTATAGAAAGCAATTTTTATGCATTCAAAGTGACCTTGCAATCAATCAGTCATTAACCTGATAGCATAGAACATGAATGCCACCCTGTGGTTAGTGACAGAAATAATAGTAAATCTGTCATACGTTTACATATATAAGTAAAATGTTGGCATTTACAACATACCAAACTGTGGTAACAAAATAGCCTTAACATGTCCTTCTTACATGGGTCATTCCCATGCACTAAGGCCATTTTTTCCCGCTGGGTAAAATGGGCAATTTTTCTATTTTCTATATTAATGGCCATGCGCTAATTTTTCCATTAGCGTATGGCCATTAGCTTGTGAGCTCCTACTACCTCCTATTTTGTAGATGGTAAGGGCTCTGCCAAAGTCTGAGCAGACTCTGGTCAGCACATCCAACCTCTAGTGCTCAGCAAAGAAATGGAGCCACGACCAATTTCCCAACCCTCCTATCTTTTGCGATACCTTACCCCTTACTCTCAACCTCAAGTTCTGATGTCCTTTCAACTTAACCTCCTGTTAATTCCAACACACCGTGAGCTTTTCCATGAACACAGCAGACACACAATACTAGTTCGGTTTGATTGCATAGATCAGAGACGCTGCTCTGATCTTCTCTGCTCAACAACTTTGTTTCCAGTACCATTGAGCACTATAGCTTCAGTTTATTGACACACATATTATTTTTATATTTGGATAGAATTAATAATCAACAGACGGCAGAGAAGACTCCTGATGCAGGCCAGTACGGCCGAAACACAGCTGTGGTCGAGTCCCCTTTTTCCCTGCTACATTTTGGCTAATAAAGTTGATTCTTCATTTTTACATCCAAAGTGTCGTCTTTTTTATGTAATTTTTTTGATTTTGATGGATTCATCTTTTAAATACATATTTTATGATTCATTTTAAATTTTGACATTTTATATATATATTTTTTTTATTTTTATTTTTATATTTTTTGTTTTTTGCTTTTGTTGGTCATCTTTGCTGTTTTGTTTCTTCTTCTTCTTCTTCTCACAGCAGACACACCACATTCACTTTTCAAGAGCCAAAACTGTGGAATTCTTTACCATCGCACCTCAGACCAGGGGCATAGCCAGACCTCGACCGGACAGGGGGCCAGAGCCCAAGGTGGGGGGCACATTTTGGCCTGCCTCCCTGCCGTCGCCCTCCTGCGACCACTTCCGCCCCCCTCGTGGCTGCTACCTCCTCCCCGCCGCCGCCCTCCTGCTGCCGCTTCCGCCAAGCTCTGCCGCCGCACCCCCCTCCGCCACTGTGAAGGTATCTTGGCTGGCGGGGGACCCCAACCCCCTCCAGCTAAAGCGTTTGTCCCATGTTGGTCTCACATTGCCTGACGCCCTGTCCTGTTTTCAGTTGCTGTGCATTAAAACGAGCGTGCACTAAGACAAGCGTGCACAGCGACTGAAAACAGGACAGGGCGTCAGGCAATGTGAGACCAGTGCGGCACAAATGTTTTAGCTGGTGGGAGTTGGGGACCCCCGCCAGCCAAACCGAGGGCCCCAGAGTCAATTTGGGGGGGGCCCAGGTCCCCGTGGCTCTCCGTAGCTATGCCACTGCCTCAGACAGATCACTTCACTACCTCTCTTTAAAACAGAATTAAAGACATTTCTTTTTCAAGATGCCTATACTTCCGGATGAAGTATCCTAACTACATACTAATCGATTAGAGTGTGGCAAAGTAACTGCGCTAATCGATTAGAACATGACCACTCCATAACAGTAGCCATACTGGGTCAGACCAATGGTCCATCTTGCCCAGTATCCTGTTTTCTAAATAGTGGCCAAGCCAGGTCACAAGTACCCGGCAGAAACCCAAATCGTGGCAACACTCCTTATTACAAATCCCAGGGAAAGCAGTAGCTTCCCCATGTCTGTCTCAATAGCAGACTATGGACTTTTCCTCCAGGAATTTGTCCAAACCTTTTTAAACCCAGATACACTAACTGCTGTTACTACATCTTCTGGCAAAGAGTTCCAGAGCTTAACTATTCGCTGAGTAAAAAAATGTTTTCCTCCTATTTGTTTTAAAAGTATTTCCATGTAACTTCCTTGAGTGTCCCCTACTCTTTGTACTTTTGGAGCGAGTAAAAAATTGATTTACTTCTACTCATTCTACACCACTCAGGATTTTGTAGACCTTAATCATATCTCCCCTCATCCGTCTCTTTTCCAAGCTGAAGAGCCCTAACCTCTTTAGCCTTTCCTCATACGAGAGGAGTTCCATCCCCTTTATCACTTTGGTCGCTCTTAATTTGAACCTTTTCTAATTCCGCTATATCTTTTGTGAGATACGGCGACCAGAACTGAACGCAATGCTCAAGGTGTAGACGCATACAGAGATGACTGCAAAAATCCTGACATGGTGCCATGTTTCAATGAAACTCATCTGCTTCAGCGTTGTACTTCCAGCACTGTCAAAGTCTTTCAAACACAGCTTACATTCCCAAGGAGACTCTCCTCAGGAGGATTGAAACATGGAATCGTATTGGGATTTTTTTGCAATCATCTGGATGAAGATTTCATTCTTTAAGGGGTCCTTTTACTGAGCTGCAGTAAAGAGTGGCCATGCGATTAGCACGTGGGTTTACAGTGCACGCCATCCACTATTAGCATGGCAGTAAAATGGCCTTTTTTTCTTCATTTTTGTAATGACCACATGATAATTTCCCCATTATTCTGTGAGCCCACACTGCTACCAATTTAGGAGACAGAAGGGCTCCTGCGCTAATTGGGTAGCGTACGGTAAAGTGCCCACACTACTCGGTTAGCGCAGGCACGCCTACTCTCTGCCTCCAGATGCACCTCCTGCGCCAAAAAATAAAACATATTTTTGATACAGGATTAGCGCGTGCTAAACCCTCAGCGCATCCCGCGGTACTGCCCTTTTATCATGTAGTAGGCCTGTGTTAAGCCTACTGTGCCTTACTAAAAGGTCCCCATAGTGATCACTTCACCTTATGCATGTTGGTACGATAGTTTTCTAATGAAAGAACATTTTTAAACTAAGAGTGATGGTATACATGGAGAGGCATTTTTGGTTTGACGTCTATATCTGACTTTGGATGTTTTGCGCAAAACATCCAAAAATCCAGTAGTGAAGATAGCCATTTTCGAGCCTGCTCTATGCATTTATCTTTTTGGATTGTTTTTGAACAAAAAAAAAAAAGCCCAAGTGAAAAACACACAAAATCAAGCAATTTGGATGTCAGAAGAGCCAGCATTTTTACTAGACTGATCCCACTGGCATCCCAGGAAAGCAATAGGACACCCTAGGGGGGCACTGCAGTGGACTTCGTAAAATGCTCCCAGCTCCATGTCTCACCATTGCTTCCTTACCTTGTCTGCTGAGCCCCCCAAGCCCACCGTAAACCCACTACCCCCAACTATACACCACTACCATAGCCCTTACGGGTGAAGGGGACACCAATATGTGGGTATAGTGGGTTTCTGGTGAGTTTTGGAGGTCTCACGGTTTCCTCCACAAGTGTAACAGGTAGGGGGAGGTAGAAGCCTGGGTCCACCTGTCTGCAATGCACTGCACCACTACTAGACTACTCCAGGGACCTGAGTATAACATCCGAGAGTGGCATAGAGGCTGGCAAGTAATGTTTTAATCACATTTTTTGGGAGTGGTAGGGGGTTAGCGACCACTTGGGGAATAAGTGGACGAGTGGCCTAGTGGTTAGGATGGTGGACTTTGGTCCTGAGGAACTGCGTTTGATTCCCACTTCAGACACAGGCAGCTCCTTGTGACTTTGGGCAAGTCACTTAACCCTCCGTTGCCACATTGAGCCTGCCTTGAGTGGGAAAGCGCAGGGTACAAATGTAACAAACAAAAAAAAATAAGGGGAGGTCATCCCTGATTCCCTCCAGTAGTCATCTGGTTATTTAGGGCACCTTTTTGCGCCTTATTCGTTATCAAAACATGTCTAGCTCAAAACATCTTCATTTTAGTCCTGGACAGTTTTGTTTTGTTCCATTATGGCTGAAAAATATCCTAAGAGTTAGGAACGCCCAAGTCCCACCCCTCACACGCCCCCTTGCGATTTGGACGCACTTCTGACAGACTTCATAGAAAAACATCTAAAAATAGATTTTGAAAATACTGATTTGGACGTTTTTGTGAGGAAAACATCCAGATGCTGATTTATGCCACTTTTTAGACGTTTTTCTGTTTTTGAAAATGAGCCCAATAGTCATTATTAAAATAGGTCTAGCCCAAAATGTCTAAGTTTTACTCCTGCTTTGTTCCATTATGGCAGGAAAATGCCCCCAAATGCCCCCAACACACCCCTTTGTGATTTGGACACACTTCAGACAAACTGCATCGAAAAACGTCTTAAAATGGGTTTCAAAAATAGCAATTTAGACTTTTTTTTTGGGGGGGGGGGGGGGGGGGGGGAACTGTCCAAATGCTGCTTTGTGCCACTTTTTGGACATTGTTCTGTTTCGAAAATGGGCCCCATAATCATCTGATCTGATAATAATATTGAGCAATGGAAGGATAAGACCTTAACAAGTCTACCTTTGTGATTGATCTCTGCGTTTTAAAGTCCAGCATGAACCAGTGGCGTAGCTACGTGGGGCCTAAGGGGGCCTGGGCCCCCGTAGATTTGGCCCTGGCCCCCTGCCGACAATCCCCTTGAACCCCCCTCCCGCTACTAACTCACCCGCCATCACCACCCATCCCGCCGCCGCATCAGATACCTTGTTTGCTGGTGGGGGTCCCCGAACCCCGCCAGCCGAAGAGAGTCTTCTTCAGCACCGGAGTAGCGCGTTTGTTCAACTAAGTTCCTGGTGCGATCAGCTGTTTCGACGCCTTACGTCCTGCACCGTGCATGTAGCCCCATGCAGGACGTAAGGCGTCAAAACAGCTGATCGCACCAGGAACTTCATTGAACGAAGGCGCTACTCCAGCGCTGAAGAAGACTCTGTTCGGCTGGCGGGGTTCGGGGCCCCCCTCCAGCAAACAAGGTATCTGATGCGGCGGCGGAGCGGGCGGCGACGGCGGGGGAGGGTTGGTGGCGGGAGGGGTGTTCAAGGGGGTCGTCGGCAGGCCGGCAGGGGGGTCCAATGTGGCGGCGGCAGCGGCTCGGGGGGGGGCGGCGGTGGGGAAGCGGCTAAACAGTGCCTCCCCACCTCGGGCTCTGCCCCCCCCTTCCGGCGAGGACTGGCTACGCCCCTGGCATGAACATAGGAGTTTCTCGTCTGATGTGATTTGTGTCCTCCTACAGATGTTTATTAGATCTGCTTAATTTGTGGCATTTATAAAATAGACATAAAATAATCACCTCTATTGACATTTCACATATGTATCCAGTAATAATATTACCCCCATCGTGTGAAATGCTATAACAGGTTGCTTATAAAAAGTTGAAAAAATGCCTATTCTATAAAGGCAACGCAGGCAGAACCTAAGCATCTAGTTTCATTATTGATAACCCAGTATTGGCGTGCCTTGCCTTTAGAGCTGGTATAAGTATGTAACAGACATTATTGATGTTAAAGACGTCGGTGCTTATCACCTCTGTTCAGGTATGGAACCTGTGGGTTGTAATGTTTTGTTGATAAATTTTAAATGTTGTTTATTTATTTTATGTTTTATTATATTTTACAGCAGAAGACGGGAGTGGGAACTAGATCAGCATCAAAAACAGACCAAGGGATGCCCAATATGAAGTAATAGCTTTTATTGATTACTCTTAATGATGACTCGACACAGTACCATGTTTCGGCATAGACGTGCCTGCCTCTTTAGGGTTTGGTTTCCATTATACTTTATACCAAATGTTCCTGTTTTTTTTACAAGTATTTAGTTGTTATTTATTTCATAATTGTATTGCTGATTACTTGACCTTAACAAATACATATTTGAACACTCTTTTAATGTTTATTATTGTTATATTACATATGTGTAGTTCTTACTTGTAACTACTTTGGTTGCTTATTTGTCTTCATGTTGACTTCTGAGACAGGCACATCTGTGCCGAAACATGGTACCGTGTCGAGTCACCATTAAGAGCCATCAATAAAAGTTATTATTCATATTGGGTGTCCCTTGGTCTGTTTTTGAAGTGCCTGATCCAGCTTCCACGCTTGTCTTTTGCTGTGTTCTTCCTCGTGGGATTTTGGTGTTCTTTCCACTTGTGTGGTTTCTATACATTATTACTGATGTCAGATTGTGATTTTTATTTTTGTTATTTTTAATCTGCTTAGAATTTCTGGAGATAATGCAAAATATAAGACTTCTTCAATAAACAAGAATAAACAATAAATGCTATGTTTCCAATGTAAGTGGGAGACATGCCTGTGTCCCGCCCATGCTTCACCCTAATGGTGCCCTTCATATGTATGTATGTATGTGCCTTTCAGGCTTGTTTTCGAAAAGAGAAGGGTGCCCATCTTTTGACACAAATCGGGAGATGGGCGTCCTTCTCCCAGGGTCGCCCAAATCGGCATAATCGAAAGCTGATTTTGGGCATCCTCAACTGCTTTCCATCGCGGGGACCACCAAAGTTCCCGGGGGCGTGTTGGAAGCATAGCGAAGGTGGGACTGGGGTGTGCTTAACACATGGGTGTCCTGGGCTGATAATGGAAAAAAGAAGGGCGTCCCTGACGAGCACTTGGCCGACTTTACTTGGTCCATTTTTTCTTGCGACCAAGCCTCAAAAAGGTGCCCGAACTGACCAGATGACCACCGGAGGGAATTGGGGATGACCTCCCCTTACTCCCCCAGTGGTCACTAACCTCCTCCCACCCTCAAAAAAAAACTTTAAAAATATTTTTTGCCAGCCTCAAATGTCATACCCAGCTCCCTGACAGCAGTATGCAGGTCCCTGGAGCAGTTTTAGTGGGTGCAGTGTACTTCAGGAGGCAGACTCAGGCCCATCCCCCCTACCTGTTACACTTGTGGTGGTAAATGTGAGCCCTTCAAAACCCACTGTACCCACATGTATGTGCCCCCCTTCACCCCTTAGGGCTATGGTAGTGTTGTACAGTTGTGGGAAGTGGGTTTTGGGGGGCTCAGCACACAAGGTAAAGGAGCTATGCACCTGGGATCAATTTCTAAAGTCCACTGCAGTGCCCCCTAGGGTGTCCAGTTGGTGTCCTGGCATGTGAGGGGGACCAGTGCACTACGAATGCTGGCTCCTCCCACAACCAAAGGGCTTGGATTTGGTCATTTCTGAGATGGGCGTCCTCAGTTTCCATTATCGTCGAAAACCGGGGACGACCATCTCTAAGGTCGATCATCTCTAAGGTCGATCTAAATGTGGAGATTTGGGCATCCCCGACCGTATTATCAAAACGAAAGATGGCCGCCCATCTTGTTTCGATGATTCTGATTTCCCCGCCCCTTCGTCAGGACATCCTGCGAGGACATCCTCAGGAAAACTTGGGCACCCCGTTCGATTATGCCCCTCTTTATAAAATAGTAACATAGTATATGATGGCAGATAAAGACTCACATAGTCCATCTTGTCTGCCCAGTAAGGCAGCCAGACATACACTTGCCAGTCCATACAGGTTATACTCCATCATGATCAAATACTGACATAACAAATAGGGCAGTCATACATTCATAGAAGATTGTTTTTTTTTTATTATAGTCCCATTTATTGTCAATACTTGACTAAACCAGCAATCCAACAATGTTGCAAACTGATATTTTACTCGCTACCAACCCTTAGATGAATGTGACACACAAAAAAAACACACTCTTGTTCTCGGAGTGGAGGAGTAGCCTAATGGTTAGTGCAGGCAGGCTTTGATCCTAGTAACCTGGATTCAAGTCTCACTGCAACTCCTTATGACCTTAGGCAAATCACTTAACCCTCCATTACCCCAGATACCAAAATCTAGATTGTGAGCCTTCTAGGGACAGAGGAAGTATCTGCATATAATGTGTACAGCACTGCATATGTGTAGTAGTAGTAGTAGATCTGTCACTGCTATCTTTGGGTCACAGTCTACCCAGCACTGGTCCTACTTCCCAATCTGTATTGATCCCCAGTAGTACACAAATACTCTTGTATAGCATTGTACAGTGTTCCAAGACAAATGCATGTACTCTCTGAGATTTGCACATATCTGATAAGGTATCCACATACTGATTACCTGTCTAACATCAATGCAAGAATGGGCTAAACACAACAAGCTTTGCATGAACCCAAGTAAAACTGAGCTTCTTTGGGTCCCTAACACAAGTGGATACATACCTGACATCAAAATCCCTTTTGGGAAGTATGAACTCCCCCTCAAATTACAAGTCAGGAACCTTGGAATACAGTTACATTCAACACTTACTCAGATTCCCCAAATCCAAGCAACCTTCAAGAGTTGCTTCTACTATTTGCAACAGCTACACTGCCTCTCTCCTTATATCGAGAAGGTAAATAGTATCCCAGTTGTGCATACCACGATAACATCAAGACTGGATGACTGCAATGCACTCTACAAATGTCTGACTACAAAGGGCCTACACCAGCTCCAGTTCATTCAGAATGCAGCAGCAAGACTCATTGAAGGTTACAAGCAACGTGACCACATCATACCATTTTTACAAAAACTTCATTGGCTACCAGTACATTACAAGGCAGGACATGTCTATCCACTCCTACCCTAGCTGAGATAATATTTAACCATCTCTCTGACCTCATGTTCAACTTTCTTTAACTTAGTCACCTTACTTTCTAACTCTTCATACTCTCTTACCTATCTATATGTTCCATCTTTGCTTTACCCTTCACTATCAATCAAAATGTTCTATTACATATTGTGTTGACATTGTAAGTAGTATACTATGCCATACTTTGTATTGTTATTTGAATATTTTTACTGCTGCAATTGCCTATTGCTCATGTTTGATCTATTCTTACTGTACACCACCTTGAGTGAATTCCTTCAAAAAAGTGGTAAATAAATCCTTATAAATAAATAGCCTGAAATTCTGACCTAACTTTGCCCAAATGCTGCCCCCCTCCCAAAAAAAAAAAAAAAAATTGCCTACAATAGATCGTGTAAAAGTCTGCATGGTCTTGCTGTTCAATTTTATAATAACTGTTTTTTTTTTCACATAAAACATGTTTTTCATGTGCAAAATGCTTTTTTAAATTGTCCCCATTGCACCAAGAGATGATAGAAATGTCATCCTCAATATAAGTTTTCAGTATTTTTTTTCTTTTGGATAATATGAAGCTTATTCCAAATGTCTTACTCTTAAAATGAAAATGCTCTATTACATCTCTCTATCCTACTGCAATTCAGGTGATTTAACAGTTTAAAAATATCATCTGACAGCCATACATAATTTTAACTAACATTCTTAACTGAAAACGCTTGATGTACTGATAAGTCTGCATTTTCACGGAAGGCTTTTGTGCAGCATGAAATGTTCACAGAGTACTAGATTCTGCCTCACTTAAAAGGTATGTAGGGATATTTAAGGTGACCTGAAAACATAAAAATTCAGTGTTTGAAAACTGGCTCAAAAGTGGAGGAGTGGCCTAGTGGTTAGAGCACCGCTCTTGACATCCAGAGGTGGCTGGTTCAAATCCCACTGCTGTTCCTTGTGATCTTGGGCAAATCACTTAACCCTCCATTGCCTCAGGTACAAACAGATTGTGAGCCCTCCTGGGACAGAAAAACATCCAATGTAACTCACCTTGAAGTACCACTGAAAGAGTGAGCAAAATCCAAATAAATAAAAAGTGTACTGTAAATCTCAAGTATATCATGCCAGTAGAATTTATAGAATCTGCCAGTACATTGTTTTTCACTTCCTTGTCATCTTATTGTTCCTTGTGGATAGGCATTTTCCTCAGATGAGGTTATTCCAGGTTTGGCAGAATGTTATTAGGTTCTCTTCGTGAATCTTCAGCCTTGTGCTCCCATCCATTAACTTCCCGATCGTTGGGCACGCCCTAAGATGTTGGTGAACACAATAATCATGAACAACATGAACAATCATACAGCACACAGAAGAACAAATCTCCATAGAAGTTCCAAGCACCACGGAAGGAGGTTCATGTGATTGTATACAAACTGTGGGAACAATTTATGTTTACGTTGTACGTAGACCTTTGGTTCATGATTTACACATTAGTCAATTGAATAATTGCATGCTAGTGTGGATTCCTGTGCTTCAAGTGTTCAAAGACTCTTGTTGCAGGCATATTTGTCGAAATACAGCCCATGTCGAGTCATCTAGAAGTATAATAAAAGATTGCTGGCATCAATTTTCTCTTTAGGACAAAAGATAATTGGTGTTGTAGTGCACCTTAATACCATGCCTCCACTAAGATGCCACTCTAGGAGCAGAGGAGGAGTAGCTTAGTGGTTAAAGCCCCAGTCTTGGTATCAAGAGGTGACCAGTTCAAATCCCACTGCTGCTCCTTGTGATCTCAGGCACATCACCTCGCCCTCCATTGCTTCAGGTACAAAGTTAGATTGTGAGGTCTCAAGGAACAGGGAGACCAGTGTACCAGAATATAACTCACCTTGAGCTACTACTGAAAAAGGTGTGAGCAAAATATAAATAGATATGGCCTTCAGTGCATAGCAGTGAGGCAAGTGCATAGCAGTGAGGCACCTACATCTTGGTACCAATTTATAGAATTGCCACCAATGCATTGTAATGCCACCTTTGTTAACGGCAAGGCATTCTCTGTGCCTCTTCTCCACCACCTAACACAAACGTCTATGTTAGGCAGGGCCACCGAGAGCCAAGGCCAGGCCCGGGACAAGACTGCCCTCGGGCCCCCCCCCCACCCGAGGTCGTGTCACGTCTGGCCCCTCCCCACCCGAAGTTGCCGGGCCCCCCCCTCCACCCACTGCCGGGCCCTCCGAACTAACCTGAAGCGCCTTCAAGTTCGCATCGCAGCAAGCAGCAGCAGCAGCAGGGCAGACCTCTCCTTCCTTCTGTGCCCCGCCCTCGCGGACATTACATCAGGCGAGGGCGGGACACAGAAGGAAGGAGTGGCCTGCCCTGCTGCTTGCTGCGATGCGAACGTGAAGGTGCTTCAGGTTAGTTCCGGGAGCTACGGAGGGCGGGCCGGACTGCAGCGGCACCGCCCCCCCCCCCCCCTCCGGAGGTCCCCCTCCTGCCCCCCCCTCTCGGCGGCCCTGATGTTAGGTGTTTAACACAGAGGTCAAAGTGCACTGTTAATACAGCATGTTAAATGATAGCTGGCTGTGGTATAAGTCTGTGCCACTGCTGGTAACATGGGGCTGGTTGAATGCCTTCCATTTTATTTTTGGTGGATGGGCTACGGATTAGCAGGCCTGTACAGCTGTGGATTTTAATTGGGAGAGGTGATTTGAGTGATGGTTAGGGTGGTATTTATTTATTTAACACATTTATATCCCACATTTTCCCACTTAGTTACAGGCTCAATGTGGCTTATACAATACCGGAGGCAGGCTCCGGTTCGATAAAATACAAATACACAATATAGTAATCAACATGGAAGAAACGTAAGCATAGAGCAACAAAGAAATAAGAGGGGGTGGTGATAGAAGTCCAATACGGTCCATAGTTTTTCTGTGTCGCAGGAAGTAGAAAGTTAATTTGTGTCAGGGGGATAGGCCTTCTTAAACAAGTTGGTTTTCAGTAATTTCCTGAAGTTGAGACGGTTATGAATAGATCTCAAGGTTTTGTGTACTTATGTAAGAAAAGCTGGATGCATAAGTTGATTTGTATCTAAGGTCATTGCAGTCTGGATAATGCAAATTTAAGTAAGTTTGGGATAGGCTGGTACTGTTTCTGGGTGGTAGATTTATTTGATTATATATTAAAAAAAGGTCATTACTTTCTGGCCTCTGACTGATGGGAGGCACATGGGATAATGGCAGGAAAGGGGAGCGAGAGATGAAAAGACAAAGATACAGTTATTTCCTGCCTCTCCTATTTTCTTGGGCAAATGGCAAGTGGTTGTTTCTTTGATAATATTTACTGTTAGGTGTTCTGCCTATTATTATTATTATTATTATTATTATTGTGGTAGTTAGTTGTTGCATCAGGTTACCTGATCCAGTTTCTGTATTAGGAGAGAAAATGTTGGAGATATTTGAGTGACCAGAAGATTTTAGCCCGGCCAATGAGGCGGGCAGTCATGTGTGATAGCAGTGCCCCATGGACCTGGTTTGGCGTCAGGAGGGATCCATGTTAGTAGCACAGTGGGGTCCCCAGCCGATAGCAGTATCTGTTATGGGATAGCTGATACCGTTTTGTTCATTATATGATGGATGATTCAGTCAGCCTAGGGCTCATGATTACTTATTTATTTACTTAGAACCTTTTTCAAGAAATCCACCTAGGTAATGCACAGCAATAATAAGCCAAACATAGACAATTACAGCAATAAACATGTGCAAATAATAATACACATTATGGTATAGTATGCTAGTTAGAACGTCAATCTAATACACATCAAAACATCTTAATAGACAGCGTGGACAGTGGCGTTCCTAGCCTGGATGGCACCCGGGGCAGATCGCCGATGCGCCCCCCCCCCCCCCCCCGCCTGCGAAATGACACCTTCCCCCCCTCGGCGAAATGACACCCCCCACCGGGTGCACGCCGCTGAGGGGGGTGCCGCAGCGCGCACCTGTGGGCTCCGACTTCGCTAACTTCGCTCGTTCGCTGCAGCTCCCTCTGCCCCAGAACAGGAAGTAACCTGTTCCGGGGCAGAGGGAACTGGGAACTGCAGCAAACGAGTGAAGTTAGCAAAGTCGGAGCCCACAGGCACGCGCCCCCCCTCCAGCGGCGTGCACCCGTGGCGGACCGCCCCCACCGCCCCCCCCCCTTGGTATGCCACTGAGCGTGGAGTATAAGTGGAGGCGGAACATATATGAGAATGGGTCATGCATTTGATATACTACCTTTCAGTGGTGCAATCAGTTAATTTCTCTGTCCTCAGAGGACTTACAACCTTGATTTTTCATCCCTGGAGCAATGGAAGGTTTAATGACTTGCTCAAGGTCACAAGGCATTGCAGTGAGAACTGAACCCACTTCTCCTGGTCCTCAGGCTACTGCACTAACCATTAGACTTCTCCTCCGCTTTATGCAGACAGATAAGAAAGAGTAACAGGAGTTAGGTTAAAGCAAAAGTGACTAACTTAAGGAAAATTTGCACATGTAGTCAAAAAATATGAGCTGCTAGTGTTAGTCTTTGTGTGTGTGACCAGCTAGTTACTTGCTTCTTCCATTAAAGACTCAGGAAAAGAGCCAAGTTTTCACCTCCATCTTGAAGCAGATACAATCTTGCATTATGAAAAGGCTATCTGAGTGTAAATTCCAGAGTGTGGCGGCTACTCTTTGTAGAGGGTGCGGTTAGGGATATTCCTTGGAAGGACCTGAGCGACCTCAGAGGTGTGTAGAGGAAGATCCTGTTCTTCAAGTGCAATGTTTAAGATCAGACGCAGAGTTTTTAATTTAGCTTTGTATTGTACTGGTAGTGAAGATTTTGCAGGAATGATGTGATCTCATATTCTACAGCCTTTCATCAATCATGCTGTAGCATTCTGAATCAATTGGAGTTGGTGCAAATCAGACACATAGCCAGACCTTGATTTTGTTGGGTAGGGGCCTGATCCTAAAGTAGGGGGGGCACATTTTGTTCTGCCTCCCCACTGATCTCTGCCCCTGCTGCAACCCCACATAACTGGGCTAGCAGGGGATCCCAAGCCCCACCAGGAGAAGCCTTCCTGTGGTGATACTTGGCACTGTGCTGCCTGCCCTGCTTTTTCTGCCCCGGTGTACATGCCTGGTTTTAGTGAAATTAAGCATGCACGAAGCTTGCTCATACTCTATTTCAATAAAACCGAGCATGAGTGCAAGGGAGGGCATAGTAGGGCAAGCAGCGCAGTGGTGAATATCACCACATCTGCTGGAGGGGCTTAGGGTCCCCCTCTAGCCAAGCCATCAGACTTTGGGGGCCTGAACACAAATTTGGGGAGGGGCTCAGGCCCCCAAGGCCCCCCATGGCTACACCACTGGTGAGAACTTTCTGCGCACAGCAGTATAAACAGAAGAACAGGAATCCTCGCAGTCTCACAAACAAACCAAACACAGCAAAGATGACAAAAAACAGGATTCCAGCTGATGTCCAATATTAGGAAGCTTTATTCAAAACATCCAGGACTCGACACGAGACGTGTTTCAACCTAAAAGGCCTGCCTCAGGAGTCTTCTATTGTATGCATGAACTTGTCAACTATCCTTGTACTAGTGAATATGAAACTATACACTACTGAATCAAAACAATGAAAAAGCAACCGTAATGCTGTGCAGCTTATTGCTGATTCCTTGCATCAGCGTTCAGTTGCAAGGAATCAACATTAAACTGCACAGCATTACTGTTGCTTTTTCATTGTTTTCATTCAGTAGTGTATAGTTTCATATTCACTAGTACAAGGATAGCTAACAAGTTCACACATCCAAATGAAGGCTCCTGAGTCAGATCTTTTAGGCCGAAGCAGTGGCGTAGGAAGGGGGGGGGGGGCGGGGAGGGCGGTCTGCCCCGGGTGCACGCCGTTGGGGGGTGTCGGCTCCGCGCTGTTGCACTGCCCTCTCTGCCCCAGAACAGGTTACTTCCTGTTCCGGGACAGAGAGAGCAGTGAACCAGCGCGGAGCCAACACCCCCCAGCAACGTGCATTCGGGGTGGATCAGCCCTCCCGCCCGTCCCTCGCCGCAGGTATGCGCTCCGGGGGGTGCGCTCCAGCGGGAGGAGGGTGCACCATGCTGCACCCGGGGGGGGTGCGCAGCAGCGACCCGCCCAGGGTGTCAGCTCCCCTCGCTACGGCTCTAGGACGAAGCACGACTCGTGTCAGGTCTTGGATGTTTTTTTAATAAAGCTTCCTAATACTGGACATCATCTGGAATCCTGTTTTTTGTCAACTTCGCTGTATTTGTTTGTTGTTGGGTTTTTTTTAACTTTCTGTAGTCACACCAATATAGAGTGTAGTGTGATCTGAGCTGGATCTAACCTTCCTTCTGAACAACAAAGAAAAGCCTACAGCAACCTGCATCAATTGGACCATCCAAAGATATCAGAACCAGAAACTACAAAGTGCATACCTACAATCCGTGTGCTGAAGTTTTATTTTAACTACATGAGTATTTCTAAGATTCTGAATCTCTTACATTCCGTTAAAACTAAAGTCCACCATCAACCTCCTCTGCATTAAGTCTCCAAAGAAATTCACATAGAAGTGCTAGGTACAGCCATTTGTTTCTCTATTACTGGAAGCCTTTGAGCTCCCATGCTTGGTCTGAATTTAACAACTTTAAAAAGCAGTTGATTACTTAAAACCTTAATCCTACATTGCCAACTAGTAAGACTGCTGATCCACAGGGTGCATTGCAGTGCTACCCAGTGAAATTTGCCTAACTAGCTTCTGACACAAAGAATGTGCCTTGGTCCGGCAGACCAAGAGACATCAGGGATCCCAGTGGTGTGTGGGAGAGGAAACTATAATCTCCACTAACTAAAAAGAAGGCAAAAGTGCAAGAAGTCAAACACCTACATAACAGTACTTAAAAGATCACCTCAATGCCACACTAAAGCTACCACCAGCACCCCCAGGCCACCTTTGGGAACTATAGGATTGGTGAATGCCAGATCAGCTGCAAAGAAATCCTCAGTGATCCATGATGCCATACATGGCCAGTCATCTTGACATCCTAGGAATAATTCCTTGGCTCGTCTATCAAGTTGCTCCTGAAAGCTGCTTGGATTTGGAGTATCAGTGCAAAGGGGAGTTCATAGTTCTCCAAAGAGATTTTGATGTCAGGTAGGTGCCCACTCGTGTAAGAGACCCACAGGAGCTCAGTTTTACTTAGGTTCAGCTTGTTGTTTTTAGCCCATTCTTGAATTGCTGTTAAACAGGTAATCAGTTTATTCAGGGATGTAGGTACATCTGGTTCAACAGGTATTGGTAGCTGAATGTCATCCTCATAGATGTAGAACCAAGTACCCATCAGCTGAATCAGCTCAACTAGTGGCTTGAGTTAGATATTAAACAAAATAGGTGACAGTATTGATCCTCATGGTATCCCGCAGGTCAGTGCTCAGAGTGGCAATGAGTTGCTGCCAAATAGTAAGGACTAATGTCTATCTAATAGATAGGATCTGAAAAAGGGAAGTACTATTACACTGACATCTGTTTCTGCCAGTCATGCTAGCATGATATTGTGGTCCGCGGTGTCAAAAGCAGCTGAGAAATCCAGCAGTACCAACTAGGGATGGGCAGCCCAAAAGTTGTTATTTAATTTTGTTTCCCATATGAGTGGAGGAGTGGCCTAGTGGTTAGGGTGATGGACTTTTGTCCTGAGGAACTGAGTTCAATTCCCGCCACAGGCAGCTCCTTGTGACTCTGGGCAAGTCACTTAACCCTGCATTGAGCCTGCCATGAGTGGGGAAAGCGTGGGGTACAAATTTAACAAAAAGAAAAAAAAATGTTGTCCATGGGATTGTGTGTTTGCTGTCATGTCATTGGGGTTACTTGACAGCAGAGTGCACACTCGCTGTACATGCATAGCCAATGTGCATTTGTGGCAGAAGTTTCTGGAACCTTCTCCGCAAGTGCCCTGCTTACTTCCTATTTGCTGGTGCCCAGTGTCCAGCCTCCTGCCACCATTTATTTTTACGCATACCATGACAGGAATGAACCTCATTCTTAAGCCAGGATATGTTGACTATGATCCCAGTCTCTCAAATTTACTGCTAATACTCACTGTTGTGCTTGCTTGCGCCAAAGAGAACTTCCTTCCACGGTTCATAAGATGTAACGTGGATAGACAATTTATCCAGGTGTCCTTGGAAGTTCTTCTTGATCAAACCTGTGTCACTCAAAACAACGGGAAGTATTTCTGTATCTTTCTGCCACATTTTCTTGGTCTCGGATTGCATTTCCTGGTACTTGAGGATCTTCCCTCTTTATATTGTTTGGGGCCGATACCTCTGTAATCAATGCTTTTCGGGTGTTTTTCTCTTTTACCACTATATCCGGTTTTCTTGCCTCTAACTTTTTAACAGTCAGGATGGGGATGTATTAAACCCCAAGTGCAACATCTAACATGATTTAGTAAACAGACCCCTTAGAGATAAATGAAACTTCTCCGCACCAATATCTGGAACTATTTAACTGGTCAGGAATGACTCCTGGCTGGTTAAATAGCATTTTAACGCTGGACTGGGGATATTCAGCGGCAGGTAACTGGTTAGCTCCGCTGAATATCCACAGTTAGTGGCTAGCTGTATTGCGTAACATAGCCAGTTAGGTGCAGATACTCACGCGTGTGAGTATGATGTGTTTTATATAGGATAGTGCTCAGTTTGTTAATAAAGACATTTTTGAAACGTTGAACACATTGGAGTCTACTTGTAAGTAAATGCAGATATTCAGTGCCAAACTGGCTATGTTTAATATATCGCATAAATAGCAGGCCTATCTTTAAACCACTAACCCCTGGATTCTATATAACACAACTTAAGTTGAATGCACAAATCAGGCCATATTCTGGATTTGCGTGCACAACTTAATTAGTTAACAAGCCAATCAGTGCTGATAATTGCCACTTAACAAGCAATTATTAACACTAATTGGCATTAATTAGAATTTATGCACACAATTGTCTAAGCATGTAATGTAACGTGATGCGCGTAAATTCTAAGTTGCATAGTTGAAAAGGGGGCATGGCCGTGAGCAGGTTATGGGTGTTTTAAAAATCTCTGCGCGTTATTATATAATACGCCCGGTCTGTGCCTAGTTTAGGCATGTATTTATTTACTGCATTTGTATCCCACATTTTCCCACCTATTTGCAGGCTCAATGTGGCTTACATTATATTACAACGACAATCACATTAACGGAATAAGAACTTCAGAATATTGTTACAATTAAGGTGCATAAGGATATCATGTAAGATTAGAAGTGGATAAAATAGATAAAAACATAACA
Organism: Microcaecilia unicolor; assembly: GCF_901765095.1. Classification (NCBI taxonomy): domain Eukaryota; kingdom Metazoa; phylum Chordata; class Amphibia; order Gymnophiona; family Siphonopidae; genus Microcaecilia; species Microcaecilia unicolor. The sequence goes on along the minus strand of NC_044033.1, from coordinate 37,339,736 downwards.
TAAATGAGATCAGGACAAGATGTCAAGTTTTACTTGGTGTAACTGACCATGACCAAATTTAGTTGTGCAGACAGGCGTTCGGCGTATTCTATAATCCATGCAGAAATGTAGGCTTATTCTAAAAAATATGCCTAAATTTAGGCATACTTTATAGATTACACCTCAATATATAGAATCTAGTCCTAAGCACTTAATTGGCTAGACTTAATTGGTTATATTACTGCGATCAAAAATGAAATTGGATATTCAAAGCTGATCGCCGGAAACTGCCCAACATTGAATATCTGAGTTTAATACTGGCAGCGGACAGCAAAAGCACTACTCGCCACTGACTGAATATCGAGCCCTCTCTCTTTAAGGGTTCCTTTTATGCATGGCCAACAAGCGTCAATTTTGAGTTACCGCCCGGCTACCGTTTGGCCCTTGCGGTAATTTCATTTTTGAAGTGCGTTCGCAATGCACCCCAGAAAATATTTTTATTTTCTGGCACACGGGCACTATTCAGGCAGTAGTCGTCATTTTACGCACGTAGACCATTACCGCCCGGTTACCGCATGAGACCTTACCGCTAGGTCAATGGCTGGTGGTAAGGTCTCAGACCCAAAATGGACGCACAGCAATTTTCATTTTGCCATATGTCTATTTTTGGCAAAATGTTTAGAAGGCATTTTTTACAAGTGCGCTGAAAAATTATTCTGCGCACGCCTAAAACACGCGTCTACCCGACCGCAGGCCATTTTTCAGCGCACCTTTGTAAAAGGGCCCCTAAAATGGCTAAAAAAATTTATCTCTCAAGAAACACAAAACACATTTTAAACAACTGTTAATAGCTGCAACAGATTTTATCAAGCTACTCACAATTGTATAATAAATTTGAGGATCATCTGCATAACAATGAAAATGCAAACCCAAAGACTTGACAGCACCTAATAAAGGGCATAAAGAAATGATTAAAAAAAAAAAAAAACAACCTCTGAAGATAAAATTACTGTATGGTACATGCCAATCCAGATGAAAACTCTATTCATCCCCCTCCCCCCTCACCACCACCAAATGGGAGCTGGCGGTTAGGAAAGAACAGTAAGAATATAAGAACATAAGAGTAGCCATACTGGGTAAGACCAGTGGTCCATCTAGCCCAGTATCCTGTTTTCCAAACAGTGGCCAAGCCAGGTCACAAGTACCTGGCAGAAACCCAAATCATGGCAACACTGCATACTACAAATCTCAGGGCAAGCAGTTGCTTCCCATGTCTGTCTCAATAGCAGATTATGGACTTTTCCTCCAGGAATTTGTCCAAACCTTTTTTAAACCTAGATACACTAGATGCTGTTACCACATCCTCCAGCAAAGAGTTCTAGAGCTTAAATATTCGTTGAGTGAAAAAATATTTTCCCCTATTTATTTTAAAATATTTCCATGTAACTTCCTCGAGCGTCCCCTAGTCTTTCTACTTTTGGAAGGAGTAAAAAATCTATTTACTTCTACTTGTTCTACACCACTCAGGATTTTGTAGACCTCAATCATATCTCCCCTCAGCCCGCTCTTTTCCAAGCTAAAGGGCCCTAACCTCCTTAGCCTCTCCTTATATGAGAGGAGTTCCATCCCCTTTATCATTTTAGTCACTCTTCTTTGAACTTTTTCTAATTCCATTCTATCTTTTTTGAGATACGATGACCAGAACTGAATGCAATACTCCAGGTGTGGACGCACCATGTAGCAATACAAAGGCGTTATAGTATTTTTGGTATTATTCACCATCCCTTTCCTAATAATTTCTAGCATCCTGTTTGCTTTTTTGTCAGCCTCGGATACTTATGCCCTCCAACTTTAACAAAAGGATATAATGGTCAATGATGTGAAAAGTGGCTGAAAAATCCAGTAGAATCAAAAATGAGGGATTCCCTTTGTCTGCAGTGGTAACATCTTTATGACGTCAAAGGAGAAGAATGTTGCCTACAGTAAAAAAAAAAAAAAAAATTATGTAGAAGGAATAAATGGGAGGGATCTTGTGTGTGAGTTAATGTAGGAGAGAAAAAAATAGGGTAGATTGGATGGGAAGAAATGTTTCTGCATATTCCTTTAAAAAGGAGAGGGAGAAATAGGGGTGGAGAAGAGGGAAAAGGAGAGAAAAAAGGCTACCGCAAAGAAGCAATGTGAGAAGGGATTCTTGTGTGATGACATCGTGGAAAACAGCGGAAGGTAAACATCCTATCTGCAGATAAACTTGCGAAATACTTCAATGAAAAAATTGTAAACCTATGCAACACACTACCTCAGAACAACACTGACATTGAAAACCTCCTTAATGAATTGGACCCAGCCATTGGAGAATACCCGGCAGATCGGACCTGGTTAAACTTCGCCCTCCTTACCATCGAAACAGTTACCCAGGCGATTAGTAGGTTTTCCAACACTCACTGTAAACTAGATACCTGTACCAGCTACCTAATGAAATCCGCCCCTGACCGCTTCATAGCAGACCTCACATCCCACCTAAATTACATGCTTCAGCAAGGCCTCTTCCCTAAGGAAAATGGCAATATCCTACTTACTTATTTATTTATTTATTTATTTATTTTATTGCATTTGTATCCCACATTTTCCCACCTTTTTGCGGGCTCAGTGTGGCTTACAATACATTATGAATGATGGAAATACAATTTGTTACAATTCGGTTATGGATTACATTGTGAAGAGTTATACGAGACAAAATCAAATGTCGTTAAGGAATATAGCAATGGAGAAGAACAGTGAAACATTGGAAGGAAACAACGGGAAACTAAAGGGCGATATATAATAACAAGAAAACATATGGTATACATTCTTCTGTGAGTAAAGGTATGAGTGTGGTGAGATTTCGGGGGATGAGAATTCAGAAGTGGATGTATTGATGCATTACTGAACAGTGAGTGTGAACTTTATGTGTTTTGGTTCTTTCCGTAAATTTTATCAAAAAGATGTGTCTTCAATAATTTGCGGAAGGTGGTTTGTTCGTAGATCGTTTTCAGGTTGCGCAGCAGTGTGTTCCAGAACTGCGTGCTCATGTAAGAAAAGGTTGACGCGTGCAGCGCTTTGTATTTCAAGCCATTGCAGTTAGGGAAGTGGAGGTTGAGGAAAGTTCGGGATGATCTTTTAGCGTTTCTGGGTGGTAAGTCTATTTACCCCAATACCAAAAGATACCAAGAAAAAAACAAACGAAATCACTAACTACTGTCCAGTAGCATCCATCCCGTTGGTGGTCAAACTGATGGAAAGCATGGTAACCAAACAACTTACAGATTACATAAACAAATTCTCAATATTACACGAATCACAGTCAGGCTTTCGCTCCCTCAACAGCACAGAAACAGTATTACTCACTCTTCTAGCCAAATTCAAGCAGGAAATAGCAACAGGCAAAAACATCCTTCTCCTCCAATTCGACATGTCTAGTGCATTCGACATGGTAAACCATAATATATTAATAAGATTACTAGATAAGTTCGGGATTGGTGGAAACATATTAACTGGATCAAGGGCTTCCTAACCACAAAAACATATCAAATAAAATCAAATTCAAACATATCATCACCGTGGAAAGCAGACTGTGGAGTACCACAGGGATCACCGCTATCACCGATCCTATTCAACTTAATGATGACCCCACTTGCTAAGTCCTTATTCAACCATGACCTTAACCCTTTCATATATGCAGACGATGTCACAATATACATTCCTTACAAAACCAAACTGACAGAAATCACCAACGAAATCAAGCTCGGCCTGAACATCATGGATTCATGGGCAAATGCATTTCAACTAAAACTCAATAAAGAAAAAACTAATTGTCTCATCCTCTCATCCCAACACAGCGCAGACATCCCCACAAGTATCAACACCTCAGATCACACCCTTCCTATCTCAGGCAGCTTGAAAATCCTTGACGTTACAATGGATCGGCATCCACAACAAAGAAAATGTTCCACTCAATGTGGAATCTCAAACACGTGAAGCAATTCTTCCTGAGGGAAACATTTCGCAACCTGATAAAATCAATGGTACTAAGCCACTTAGATTACTGCAATGGAATATATGCGGGATGTAAAGAACAAACCTTAAAGAAACTTCAGATCGCTCAAAACATGGCAGCTAGGTTTATATTTGGTAAAACGCGATTTGAAAGCGCAAAACCCCTCCGCGAAAAACTACACTGGCTCCCAATCAAAGAACGCATCGCCTTCAAAATCTGCACCCTGGTTCACAAAATCATCTACGGAGAAGCCCCGAGTTACATGACAGACTTGATCGACTTATCAATTAGAAATACATCCGAATCAACACGAACTTATCTAAATCTGCACTACCCAAGCTACCCAAATAACTTACGCATCTAGTTTTTCCTGCATAAGCACAAAACTGTGGAACGCATTACCAAAAGCCTTCCGGAAATCACTAAAAACCAACATGTTTAAAAAGGCATACCCTACCGATCCAACTTAAATGCCTAATCTCTGCAACACAACCAAACTAAAGCACCAAATGGACATAACACAACTCTTCCGTTCTCCGATTCTGTAATGTGGCTGTGCTACATGAACTTGATCTTACCACAACATCACCCTGTATTTGTTCACACCGGAGCCTGCAAAGGCCTCTCCGGTACTATGTAAGCCAAATTGAGCCTACAAATAGGTAGGAAAATGTGGGATACAAATGTAACAAATAAATAAATTAATTAAATAAGTGGAAGAGGCATAGAGGCCCCTTTACTAAGCCACGTAAGCATCTACACGTGCCCAACGCACTCCAAAATGGAGTTACTGCATGACTACCATGTGGCTCTTGCGATAATTTCATTGTTGGCGCACGTCCGATACGCACAGCCTAAAAATAATTTTTATTTTCTGCTGCGTGTATCAGACGCGCGCCAAGTGGCATTTGGCACGCGTAGGTCAATACTGCCTGGTTACCGCTTGAGACTTTACCGCTGGGTCAATGGCCGGCGGTAAGGTCTCAGACCCAAAATGGAGGTGCGGCAATTTTCATTTTGCCGCATGTCCATTTTTGGCAAAAATTTTAAAAAGACATTTTTTTTGTAGGTGCGCTGAAAAATAATTCTGCATGTGCCCAAAACACGCATCTACACTACCGCAGGCCATTTTTTTTCAGCACACCTTAGTAAAAGGACCCCTTAATTTAGAAATGAGGTACTTAAAGAAATGGTAGAGAAGAAGAGAGAAATGAACTTGAATGGAGCCGAACCCAGAGAATATATGTGAAGCAGGGGATATGCTTATCTCGCAGTGAAGCAGGCCACTGAGTGAGCAGGATGTTTCAGAGAATGTGTCAGAACCATGAAACTCAAGGAGAAAGGTAGAAGTTGGGTATATACAGAGGAAAATGGTGTCAGATACCAATGTGTTAAGCATGAAACAATATTTAAGTCTCTGAATATATCTGTATTTGGCAAAACTCAAGTTAAAAATAATTTATCAGTAGCATAGATCATCAAAGTTACTTTTTGCTTGGCCATTGTATTAAATAATGTATACTAATGCAAATTTTGTTCTCAGCAGCAAACCAAGCTATTAAAATTTCACTAAGAAAACTATGAAAATTCTGTGCATAATCCAGTACAAATAGGGGAAGATTGACATAAACTATGGCAATTATATTCGAAACTGAGACACGGTGAAGCAATCTTACATCCAATTTCCTAGAAAAAGTCAGGAATAATAATTGTGAAACTATTATCTGTCTACTGAATTGAGAAGATGTCTTTGAATATCAATGCAAATCACATTGAAAGGGAAATGTATCATAGGATAAGCAAAGAAGAAAATTCAAGACATAGGTAGATTGTGCTCTGCAGAAATTAAAAGAAATGATTTTACACATGGGAAAAAATACAATCTTTGTATTTACAGAATGTACCCCAGCACTTCAAGGTCATTACAAAGAGGTTTAAAAAAAGATGGTAGAGCCCACTCTATATACCAGTTTATATTTATGCTGAAATATTAATCCTATACCTTCTTAGTGCAGTAAGTAGTGAGTCAGTCTCATAAACTGAAGGTCCTGAGTTTATTCCTCAGAGAAGGCATCTGCTGCCCTTGGGGCTCAAAGTTTTCATGTATTTGGGCTGCAAAAACCCGAGGGATTGGTACATTTTAGGGGATGAAGAATTTTTGTGAATGAAAGAGGAGCAGGTATGATGTTAAGTAACGATCTTAATTTATGTATATATATTAGGATGCATTTACTGCCTTGTTGAAGGAATTCGCTTAAGGTGGTGTACAACATGAATAAGTCAAACATAAGCAATGGACAATTACAGCAATACAAATATTCAAACAATAATACATAGTATGGCTAGTATACTACTTACAATGACAACACAATACACAATAAAACATTTCAGTAGACAGCGTAGGTTGTAAGCAAAGATGGAACATATAGGGGGTCATTTTACTAAGGTGCACTGAAAAATGGCCTGCGGTAGTGTAAGCATGGGTTTTGGATGTGCGCAGAATCGTTTTTCAGCATACCTGCAAAAAAGGCCTTTTTTAAATTTTTTGCCGAAAATGGACGTGTGGCAAAATCAAAATTACCATGCGCCTATTTTGGGTCTGAGACCTTACCGCCAGCCATTGACCTAGTGGTAAAGTCTCACGCAGTAACTGGGCGGTAATGACCTACCCGCGCGAAATGCCACCTGGCGCGTGTCCAATACGTGCAGCAGAAGCCCCTCGTATCGGATGCACAACAAAAATGAAATGACCGCAACAGCCACATGGTAGCCATGCGGTAACTCCATTTTGGCACGCATTGGGCGTGCGTAGACACTTACGCAGCTTAGTAAAAGGGCCCCTTAGATAGGTAAGATAGAGTAACAGGAGTAAGAAAATAAGGGCCCCTTTTACCAAGCTGCAGCAAAAGGGGGCCTGCGCTGGCATCAGCTCATGTTTTTGATGCTCACCAAGGTCCCCTTTTAATGCAGTGGATAAAAGATAGGCCTTTCTTTTTTTCAGGAAATGGCCATGCGGCAAGTGAATCACTTGCTGCGCGGCCATTTCAGGGGGAAGCCCTTACCGCCACCCATTGAGGTGGCAGTAAGAGCACCCATGCTAACCCAGCGGTAACTGGGCAGCGCACAGCACTGCCCGATTACCGCCGGGCACACACCGGCACTACAAAAATAAAAAATCTTTGTAGCGCCAGATACGTTGTGCGCTGGAGGTGGGAGCTGCTGCCGGGCTGCTGTGGTAGCCCAGCGGTACTTCCTCTTTAGTGAGCGGTAAGCTTTGTAAAAGGGACCTTAAGGGACTAGTTAAAGAGAGTTGCAAATGAGGTGGCAACAACAAAAAGTAGACGGATGTTTGGGTGTATAGGGAATGGAATGGTCAGTAGGAAGAAGGAGGTGATGTTGCCCCTGTATAAGACTCTGGTGAAACCTCATTTAGAATATTGTGTTCAATTCTGGAGATCGCACCTTCAACAAGATATAAACAGGATGGAGTTGGTCCAGAGGGTGGTTGCTAAAATGGTCAGTGGTTTTCATCATAAAGTGTATAGAGACAGACTTCAAGATCTCAATATGTATATTTTGAATGAAAGGTGGGAGAGGGGAGCTACGATAGAGACGTTTAAATACCTCTGTGGCTTAAATGGATAGGATGTGAATGTCTCTTTCAACTGAAAGGAAGTTCTGGAACGAGGGGGCGTAGTATGAAAGTGAAAGGGGACAGAATTAGGATTAAATTGAGGAAACACTTTTTCACAGAGACGGTGGAACGACCTTCTGGTGGAGGTAGTAGAGACGAAAACTGTATCAGAACTCAAGAAAGCATGGGACAAGGACATAGGATCTCTAAGAGAAAGGATGGGATAGTAGATGGCATGAATTTTTGATTTAGATTGAATATCTGGAGTTTGGATTCCCTCTTTCTGGTTTCATGGATGGATATAGGCCATATGGTCTTTATCTGCCTTCATTTTTCTATGTTTCTATCATCATTACTACAACCTAAAGTATTTTAAGGGAACAATTTTCAAACAAGCTGTGTAGTTGCAGATTATGGTGGATCTTTTAATGGATCTTTTAATACACGTGGAGGAGCATTTTCGATATGACATCTATGTCAGACTTTGGATGTTGTGATTTAAATGTCCAAAACTTTAATAGGAAATATGGCCATTTTTGAAACCGCAAAACATCTTTTTTTTTTTTAATAGCATTTGTAACAATGTTTTGTGCTCTATGCATTTATTTTTCAGAGTAGGAATGGATCCTCAGAAGCTTAGCCGAAATTGGGTGGCGGAGCAGGTGGGGGGAAGAGGGGTTGGTGGTTGGGAGGCGAGGGTAGTGGAGGGCAGACTTATACGGTCTGTGCCAGAGCCGGTGATGGGAGGTGGGACTGGTGGTTGGGAGGCGGGAAATACTGCTGGGCAGACTTTACGGTCTGTGCCCTGAAAAAGGCAGGTACAAATCAAGGTAAGGTATACACATATGAGTTTATCTTGTTGGGCAGACTGGATGGACCATGCAGGTCTTTTTCTGCCGTCATCTACTATGTAAAAATAAACCATACAAGTGAAAAACGAAGAAAATCAAGCATTTTTAGGAGACTGGACCCCACACATCCCAGGAGAGCAATGCGGTACCCTAGAAGGCACTGCTGTGGACTTCATATAAATGCTCCCAGGTACACATCTCACCATTGCTCTATCATCTTGACTGCTAAGCTCTCCAAAACCCACCAAAAACCCACTACTTCCCAAGTGCACACCACTACAATAGTCCTTATAGGTGAAGGGGCATCTATATATGGGTACAGTGGGTTTCTGGTGAGTTTTGGAGGGCTCACAGTTTCCACCACAAGTGTAACAGGCAGGGGGAGGTATGAGCCTGAGTCCACCTGTCTATAGTGCACATTTTGGGGGGTGGGAGGAGGTCAGTGATCACTGGAGGAGTAAAGGGAGGTCATCCCTGATTCCCTCTAGTGGTCATCTGGTCATTTAGGGCATATTTTTGTGCCTTATTCATTCTGAAAACAGGTGTATACCAAAACATTGAAGTTTTTGCCTTAGACATTTTCGTTTTGTTCCATTGTGGCTGTAAAACGTCCAAGTGTTAGGTACGCACTAAGTCCGCCCTAGTTGCACATTCACAACACCCCTGACACACCACCTTGTGATTTGGATGCACTGCAGACGAAATAGATAAACATCTACAAAATATGTTTAGAAAATACCGATTTGGAAGTTTTGAGAAGAAATCCATCCAAACAGTGCTTTATGACACTTTTTAGATGTTTTTCTTTTTTGAAAATGAGCCCCTACTGTCTAAGATAAACTATGGCAGGCTTGTCCAACCTACCGCTCATGGTCCAGAAACTAGCCTGCGAAGTCCCTTCTCTTGGCCCACAGAAGCTCAGCAATTTTGTGGGGAAAACAGAGATTCTTGCCATGGGATTCCTGCTTCTCCACCACAATGTGTCCATCCACAAGCTTGAGCCACTCAGTACTGGAAGTTTGGCTAGATCTCACAGTTTCACATTTCATGAGACTTGAAACTTTGACACCAACCTGAACTTTCAGAGCCAAGTGGCTCAAGGTTGTGGATTGATGATGAGTCATGGTGGAGAAGCAAGAATCTCATGGCAAGAATCAGTTCCTGAAGAAAGGTGAAGGGAAAGAGTCTGGGTGAAGGCAGGGAGGGGAGTACATATGAGAGAGAGAGAGACTTGGTGAAGGATGGGGAGGGGTACCTGAGAGAAAGAGAGAGAGAAAGGATGAGGGCTAAGGAGTACATGAAAGAGAGAAAGAGACTTGGTGAAGGCAGAGAGTACTGGGTGAAGGCTCCTTCTTATCTGTTCCCTTCTCCACTACTGCCAACTCCAGACTTCGCGCCTTCTGTCTCGCTGCATCCTACGCCTGGAATAAACTTCCTGAGCCCCTACGTCTTGCCCCATCCTTGGCCACCTTTAAATCTAGACTGAAAGCCCACCTATTTAACATTGCTTTTGACTCGTAACCACTCGCCTCCACCTACCCTCCTCTCCTCCTTCCTTTTTTTATTTATTTATTTATGAATTTTGCATTTAACACACAAGCAATAACTTGCACAAGTAACATAAGAAAAATTGATTAAGGCATTTCTATAGGAAAAACAATTAAATTCTCTTCTTAGACCACTAAAAGAAGGGAAAGGGGAGGGCCCAGAAAGTTGAGAAGAACATATTATTCACAAAAATTCAAAATGAAAAAGAACAAAGGCCTGGACGTAAGCTGCGGTTATACTTTACTCTCAATTCTTCCACCTGGGGATCACTGGGCAATTTTCTTTAAATCAACAAAACTCTTAAGCTGTTCCGGATCATAGAAAGTGTACTTAATACCCTTATATTTTAACAAACATTTACAAGGATAGGATAATAGGAAACTAGCTCCTAATAGTTTAGTCTCTTCTCTCAATGCTAGAAATTTTCTACGCTTATCTTGAGTCGTTCTTGTTACATCTGGGTATATCCAAACACGAGCACCTAGGAATTCTTTTAAGGCATTTCTAAAGTATAATTTAAAAATAGAATTAACATCTCTTTCAAAAACAAAAGATACCAACAAAGTAGAACGTGTTTGGACTTCCGTCAAAGTCTGTTCCAAGAATAAAGTCAAATCTTGTAATCCAGTAGGTTGTACTACTTGTTTCTCTGATTTTCTCTTTTGCTCCTCTGTTTGCGGTATTGGGAGATAATATAACTTGTTAATCGGAGGAATCATATCAGAGGAGAAATTGAGAATCTCAGTCAGATATTTTTTAAAAAGTTCAAGAGCACTCAATTCCTGGATCTTTGGAAAATTTACAATTCTCAAGTTAAGTCGTCTATTAAAATTTTCCAGCTGGTCTAATTTATTATGCAAGATAGTTTTGTCCTTGATCAAACTCTCCGTCACGTTTTTTAAAGTATTAATATCTCGTTGAAAATCATTTCTTTGAGAGTTTACCTCTTGACGTACTTTTTCAATTGATTCATTGAGGGAGTCAACTTTAACCACCAGGGAAGTTGTTTCAGAGGCAGTTTTAAGAGTAGTTTTATTCAAATGCTGCAACATTGCCCAGATACTACCCAGGGTCACCTCTGTGGGAGTCGAAAGGTCCTGATGTACTTCCACTGCAGCCGTTCCAGGCGAGGCGCCGTCCAAGGAGTAATTCTCGGCGCCACTTTCAGACGTCATTGAGAACTCCGTCTCAATCCTGGACTCTGCAGGGCACGGAGGGGGATTAAGATCGGGTGAGGAAAGAGTGGTTTCGTGCCCCAAGGGAATCGTCGCTTCACCGATCGTTCCCGTTGCAGGGCTCCTCAGCTCCTTTTCCCGCGGCGTACTTGCAGTGAAGCTCTCGAGAGTCGTCTGGACTAATCGGGCAGGTCGAACTTCGGACGGCAAATGTTTGACCACCCCCTTTCGCTTGGTATGTGGCATTTTGGAGAATAAGGTAAGAAAAAAGAAATAGTTAAGTATTGAATATATCAAGCTAAAGGAAATCCAGGGAGCCTCGAGGAACTCTAGCAAGCTACGTCCGCCATCTTGGCTCCTCCTTAATGGGATCAGTTTCCCTCTCCTCCTTCCTGTACACATTAATTGATTTGATTTGCTTTTTTTTTTTTTGTCTATTAGATTGTAAGCTCTTTGAGCAGGGACTGTCTTCTTCTATGTTTGTGCAGCGCTGCGTACGCCTTGCAGCGCTATAGAAATGCTAAATAGTAGTAGTAGTAGTACATGAGAAAGAGAGAAAGGCAGGGAGGTGGCATAGGAAAGAGAGTGAGCATGAGTGTGTGAATGCATGAACGCATGTCTCAGCCCTCGTAATCTTATGAAATATTAAGGGACCCTTTTACAAAGGTGTGCTGAAAAATGTCCTGCGGAAGTGTAGATGTGTTTTGGGAGCGCGCAGAATCATTTTTCAGCACACCTGTAAAAATATCTTTTTGTTGTTGTTGTTGTTGAAAATGGATGTGCGGCAAAATGAAAATTGCTATTTTGGGTCTGAGACCTTACCGCCAGCCATCGACCTAGTGGTAAAGTCGCAAGCGGTAACTGGGCAGTAATGACCTACGCATGTCAAATGCCACTTGGCGCGCGCCCAATACGCATGTCCGAAAATAACATTTTTCAGACACGCATATCGGACACGCACCAAATATGAAATTACCACAAGATCCACACGGTAACTCCATTTTGGCGCGTGTTGGGCCCGCGTAGACGCTTACGCGGCTTAGTAAAAGGGTCCCTAAATGTGGCTCCAGATTTTAAAAAAGACTGAACAGGCCTGAACTATAGGGGTCAATATTCAAACAGCAGTCACATGTTTTGTGCCTTGATAAGCATATAAAGCATTTTTTTAAATATCTAGAGGCTTTTATGTATAGTGGTGGAGGGAGGAAGAAGGATGCTCATAAATGCCAGTATTCTAATCATTTAGGTGGTCCTATTTAAATAAACTTGTTGAAATTCTAAAAGTCTTTATCCATTCAAATATCATATTGGTTTGTGCAATACACATTCTTTGCTTCAATTTTACTTTTCTTCCATAATAAAAATGTGTCCACAAACAGGCTTCATCTATATGAGAAGAGCAGGACTTACATGTTTAGAGTGACAGCACAGTCCCCTGAAAAAGCAGCAGTGAAATAGGTGCCTGTAGGGGGGTCCTGGATATTAAGCTAAGTGCTTTTTACTCTATTGTAGACTTGCAGAGAAAACAAAAACCCTGTTTTTGGGTTGTAAGAGTGTTCATACATAGCATGAGTTTGTGATTATAACAATACAATGTTATGAAGTCTTGCATAAAGCTGATTTGAAGGTTCACATAAAGAAGATTTATGTTAATAGGCCATTTTCTGGAAAAAGATTGCTCGGGCGCCAAAAACACAATCTAAAACAGATCCCATTGTCATGCTCAGATTCCTTGATTGATTCTATTATACCAATTCCTTGCTGCTATTTTACATGATTTACAGAGAGAATTTGTTGGGGATTCTGACCTGGGTTCAGCTTTTATTGTATAAACTAAGGGGTCCTTTTACTAAGATGCGCTGCAAAATGGCCTGTGCTGGTGTAGACGTGTGTATTGGACATTTGCAGGTCCATTTTTCAGCACACACCTGCAAAAAAGGCCTCTTTTTTTGGCCGAAAACGGATGTGTGGCAAAATAGAAATTGGCGCGCATCCATTTTGGGCCTGAGACCTTTCCGCCACCCATTGACTTAGCGGTAAAGTCTCACGCATTAACTGGCCGGTAATCATCAGCGCATGTACGCCGTCAATTACCACCCGGTTAGCGCCACGTGATGGAAATTTCCCGACATGTGTGGTGGACTCACGTAAAAAAATCAAATTATCACCCGGGCCACACGGTAGCCGGGCAGTAGTTCCAAATTGGCACACGCTGGGTCCGCATCGGCACCTACGCGGCTTAGTAAAAGGGCCCCTTGATTAACTGATTTTTCTACTCCTATAATTAAGAACATATGTCCTGCTGGCTATTCTATTGTCTATTCTTCATGAGAATCAAGGCAAGGGGGAGGTTTAGCTGTAATTTATAAGGATTTTCTATCTGTATCTGTGGTTAGTACTTATAGGTCTTCAGGATTGGAGACTATGCTTTGTCAATTGCCACTACTAACATAGTAGACTCATTAGATTTTTTTGGCTAGTTTACAGAGCACTAGGGTCTGGTCTTCAGTATCATCTATTTTGTATACATTTTTCCTCTTCCCAACTGAAGTCTGTAAGCACGCTAGTAACTTCTGTTGGCAAAAATGTTGCATGCTGTCTTGGAAACATCGTCTATCTTTGCACAGCGAACATCACAAGACAACTGAAGCAGGCGTCTTTACACCAAAATACAATAGCTGTGTCAAGTCCTTAGAGTTGTTCTAATAAAGAACATCTTCTAAACGTATGCCTCCCTTGGTTTTTTGGAAGAGCCTATCTACCCTACTCCTATGACTCTCTCTTGCTGACGTACTTAGGGATTGAGTGTTCCTCCACTTTGTGTGGATTTCTCTCATTTATAAACATATATAAAAAAAATTGCAGATTGGTCCAGTCTTATGAAACTCAAACTGAATGCAGACAAAACTAAGCCTTTATGGTTTAGTTTTGATCATTCAAAAATTCTTCAGTTTATTGTTATGGAAGAAGGGATGATTTTAAAGGTGGAAAGGGAATCCAGGGTTCTGGGCATGTTGCTTGACTCTTCTGTGTCTATGAAATCACATGTTAATAATTTAATTCAAAAGGCTTATTTCAAACTTAAACAACTTTGGTTACTATGCTCCTATTTTCAGCAAGATCCCTTTAGAGTTATTGTCCAACTGTCTATTTTATCTTTATTGGATTATTATAACTCTCTATATCTAGGTGCAGCGGTAAGGAAGCCCAAGGAATTACCTGAGGGCAATATAACATTGCCATCACTCCAGTTGAAGTGTATGCCTTCTAGGTAGTGAATTTATGATGTGGGATGGGTCGGGAGAGGGGGTGAAATGGAAAAAAAAACGAGGATTAATGGCATGGAAATTAGTTTAAAGTTTATTCATGTTGTAAGAAGGAAGCATTTAAGAGCAGGATTGGGAGATCCAAGTAAAGTTAGTTAATTTATTTATGTGGAGCTGCTAGGTATAAATTTAAAATTATATTAAAAGAAATCGTAATTAAAATTAAAAACATTTAAGAGGAGGTATGGGGAACTTAATATGGAATTTAATTAACGGCATTGGGAGAAGTGCTGAGAAGTTCCGAGAGAAGAGGACATTTCTCTGGTAAGTGAAAACTATTTTGCTTTGTGCTTTGGGAACATAAAGATTGGGGTTAAAGGAGGAATTGTAGGTTAGTGTTAGGCAAAATAAAAATATAAAAAGCAAATTTTATCAACTAATCTCCATAGTCTTTTCCACTTAGTTTAAAAACTTTGTATCACAGCATTAACAGATAGAATCTAGCAGGCACTGCAGGATCTAGTTTAGTATTAAGGGGGAATAAAAAGAGAGAGAGAGAGAGAGAGAGAGAGAGGGAAAAGCAAGCAGGACCTAGTTTAGTATTAAGGGGGGCATAAAAAGAGAGAGAGAGAGAGAGAAAAGCAAGCATCATTAACTAGTTGCCGTGGTGTACAAACCCTTTTCCCATAGTTTTAAACAGAAATTTTCTCTAGAAATAGGCATTATTCCCATAGTTTTAAATTGAAACCTTTTCTAGAGGTAGAAACTAAACAGCCAAAAACTCTTGTTCTAAAAGGCAGTTATTTTCTGTTCCTTGGCTGCTGGAGAGGTAGCTCATTCAGCGACCTCAATTAAATGTTAATTAAGGTGTGGGGAAGTAGAATACTTGCATAGGTTGCTAAGTCAGCTTCAAAGAGCCTGTTTAAAAAGACCCCTTAGATTCAAAACTATATAAAGAGGAAAGGTCCCACTGAACTTTCTTTCTGAGAAGTTCCGAGAGAAGAGGACATTTCTCTGTAAGTGAACGCTATTTTGCTTTGTGCTTTGGGAACTTAAAGATTGGGGTTTAAAGGAGGAATTGTAGGTTAGTGTTAGGCAAAATCAAACATATAAATGGCGAGTGACCGTACTCACCCGCAAATGTGCAGTAGAGACTTCCCTCTCTGTCCCGCCCCCGCGTCAATACGTGATTTCAGGGGCGGGACAGAGAGGGAAACTGCGCGAAGGGGAGGGAGAGAACCGCCGACGTCGCTACCGCTCCCCACCGAGGTTGCTGCTACCGTTCCCCCCCACCCGGAGTCGCCACTGCCGCCGCCCCCCTTTCACCCGGCCCGAGCACTCTCTTCGGTATTGAACTTACATCGCTGACACGCAGCGTCACACGAGGGTGGGTCACAGGCAGAGAAGGAAGGCCGACAGGAGCTCTGCTGATCTGCGTGCTGCGTTTCGGCGACATAAGTTCAATAGCGAAGAGAGGGCCGGGGCTGGGTGGAGGGGTGACGGCGGCGGCAGCGGTGACTCTGGGGGGGACCGTTAGCGACAACCTCGGGGGGCCCTGCAGCGGCGAGGGGAGGGGGCCTTGGAAAAACCCCATACTAGCCCATTTTAACGGGCTCAACGGCTAGTAAAAATATAAAAAGCAAATTTTATCAACTAATCTCCATAGTCTTTTCCACTTAGTTTAAAAACTTTGTACCACAGCATTAACAGATAGAATCTAGCAGGCACTGCAGGATCTAGTTTAGTCCGGTGCTTCAGTTTGGCTGCAGGTTGCGTTGGACCGGCAGTAAAAGAAACTCTGGTGGCGGTTTCTTCTGGAGCTTCTTTGAAGCGGCTCTAGTCGCATGTTGTTGTGCAGCTTTCGGGTCTATGTTTTGGTCTGGTTTACTGTGCTAGTTAATTTTTGTGGTACTGTGCAGGCTCATCAGGGAAGGTGCAGTGCGTCTAAGCAGTCAGCACCAGTATCTGGGAAGCGTACCACTGGTAAGAGGAAGAGAACGAGGGCAGGAGGAAAGCAGTCTAGCAGCAAGGTTGAGATTTCCCACAGGACCCAGCCTTTTCGTAGGGCCATCAGGAAGAAACAAGCTTCAGTGCCAGTGGGAGCAGCTGAGTTAAGCAGACAAGCTGCTGGTGCAGGGATTTCTGCATTGCCTTCAATTACACAGCAGAATTCGGAGAGTGGTGAGTGTTGTGGGGTTTCAGGTAATAATGCTATGAATGTGGGTGAGGGTGGGTCGGGTTTGACTGTGAGGGATAAGAGGGGTGTTAGGGGGCATGAAGGAGTGGTGTTGTTCTTTCAAATTCATTTTATTATTTTAAACTGTCTAGAGCTTTCTGGTGATGATAGTATACAAGAATCATGTATTAGTATTAGTATAATGATGGGAGTGGAGGGCTGTAGTTCTACAGGTTTAATACTCAGGAATGTGGAGAGTTGTTGAGGTTGAAATAAATTCTAGTACCTTGGTCCTTAACTAAATAGTTATAAGAAACATGCAAGAAAAATAAACATCTAATCTGAAACACTCCCAGCACTTATTACAAGAAGATTTATAAACACGGGATCTTTTACTCTAAAAAAAATACCTTTTCAGCAGCCAGTTTCTATCAGGGTCCAAGGCACACGTAACCAATAAAGCTGATGTTCTCAACATGCCTGAATCTAATTTCTCCAAATAATAATCTGTCCGTCCTAAACTTTCCATTGTCAACTAGGATGCAGGGCCAATCTTTATAGGGACCAGAAAGGAATCTTTTACAGACATGTCCTCTTTACTACTACTACTACCATTTAGCATTTCTATAGCGCTACAAGGCATACGCAGCGCTGCACAAACATAGAAGAAAGACAGTCCCTGCTCAAAGAGCTTACAATCTAATAGACAAAAAATAAATAAAGTAAGCAAATCAAATCAATTAATGTGAACGGGAAGGAAGAGAGGAGGGTAGGTGGAGGCGAGTGGTTACAAGTGGTTACGAGTCAAAAGCAATGTTAAAGAGGTGGGCTTTCAGTCTAGATTTAAAGGTGGCCAAGGATGGGGCAAGACGTAGGGGCTCAGGAAGTTTATTCCAGGCGTAGGGTGCAGCGAGACAGAAGGCGCGAAGTCTGGAGTTGGCAGTAGTGGAGAAGGGAACAGATAAGAAGGATTTATCCATGGAGCGGAGTGCACGGGAAGGGGTGTAGGGAAGGACGAGTGTGGAGAGATACTGGGGAGCAGCAGAGTGAGTACATTTATAGGTTAGTAGAAGAAGTTTGAACAGGATGCGAAAACGGATAGGGAGCCAGTGAAGGGTCTTGAGGAGAGGGGTAGTATGAGTAAAGCGACCCTGGCGGAAGATGAGAAGGCCACACTGTGTTTCCCATCTACCAACTTCCCTTGCTTGACATTTTGCTGTTGTATTCAAAGTTCAAATTTCTGAACAGCAACTAGCATAGAACCCAGCTGCAATTTTCCAGTGACAACAGACCATCCCATAATAGTTCACAGTAAAAGATCTAAGGTCTCACCAAAACTAGTACCATGGAGAGAAGACCCACCTTGACTGTTACAGAAACCTTCTCACCAGATTTCAGAATCACTAGAACCCATGAAGGGCTTAGATACATGGCCTTCACTGCACCCAGCTACATCTTCCCAGCTGCTCCACCTAACACTGCAACCACCAATGGGCACATTTCCACTTCAACATACAACGCTGAGGCAGAGTCCATCCATGTATCCACAGCAGAAATGGTTCCTTATGGTCTCGGGGGGGGGTCCACAACTCCAGACTGAAGATCACATTAAGCTGTAGGAATGCCATGGACTCTCCTTCTACCCCAGAACATCCAAGTGAACTAGCCAGAGTTCTACCTACCAAGATGGGCTGTTCAGCAAAGTGTACATCAGCTAGAAAGACCCAGGCAATGGCTGAGAGCTGTATGCTACAACTTGCCCTTACATTTGCAACCCATTAAAAAGGAAAATGATTTATCCAAAAGAAGTAGAAATAATGTGCTAGAGTAGTGCCACTTCGGAAGCCCCTATAACCAGGGGCTAGTACTGTGTGTTAATTTGGCTACCAGTGCCTTACAGGTCTAAATTTAAAACTATGTGTTTGATCGTCAAGGCCCTCAGACAAAATGGGCCGGAGTACTTAAAGAATAAGTTAGCCCTGTACACACCTTTGAGACCGCTAAGATCCTCTCAAGGATCATCACTATCTGTTCCCTCATCAAAAGAAATTGTAAGATGTGATACCGGCCAGAAAGCCTTCTCAGGAGTAGCCCCCACGCTCTGGAATTTACTCCCAGAGGGGCTATGTATAACTCTAGACTACCTCTAGTTCAGGAAGCAGGTTAAAGCCTGGTTGTTCTTCCAAGTCTTCAATACATAGGGTGATTGACTATACACCCATTCTGCACCGCTTTCTACACCCACTGTAACTTAGACCAGTTCTTTATATCTTGATTAACTGTACAAAATCTTGCCTTTAGTTTAGCCACCCATCTATTTATTCCAACTGACTCTGTATCAGGGGTGTAGCTACGTGGGGCCACGGGGGCCTGGGCCCCCATAGATTTGGCCCTGGACCCCCCCTGCCGATGACCCTCTCGACCTCCCCTCCCGCTGCCAACCCGCCGTCGCCTACCTTTGCTGGTGGGAGACCCCAACCCCTGCCAGCCGAGGTCCTCTTCTTCCTTCGTTCTGTTTCTGAGTCTGACGTCGTGCACGTACAACAGAACGAAGCTCTGCAGATTGCAAGGCTTCGTTCTGTTTCTGTGAGTCTGACGTCCTGCACATACAATGTGCAGGACGTCATACTCAGAAACAGAACGAAGAAAGAAGAGGACCTCGGCTGGCGGGGGTTGGGGTCCCCCACCAGGAAAGGTAGGCGACAGCGGAGGAGGGTTGGCGGCGGGAGGGGGGTCGAGAGGGTCGTCGGCAGGGGGGGGGTGGTCGGCAATGGCGGGGGGGCAGCACCGGGGGGGGCTAAAATGTTCCCCCTCACCTCGGGCTCTGGACCCCCCCTCCCGCCGAAGTCTGGCTATGCCCCTGCTTGTACCACTCATCTTAACCCCTTCTATATATCTGCATTTGGCCTCTCAGCTATATGGTAAGCTGTATTAAAGAAAAGCATTAGTATCATAGCAATGTTATTTGAATGCTCTAATTGTGTGCTTATTGGTTATTCCAGGGATTTTCAACCAGTATGCCATGGCACATTGGTGTATCATGGAACTTTCAGTGGCTGCAGTGGCTGCTAGGGATCCCAAGCCCTATTAGCTGACGATGTCCCTGAAGGCGCAGTTCGGCAGTCAGCAGCTGCTTCCTGTGTCGCTGACGCTGGTACTCTGCACATGCTTAGTTTTCGCATATGCATAGAGTACCGGTGTTGGGGACATCCAAAAAATTGTTTTTCTTCTCTGGGTCAGCGTAAGTGAAGTGCCAATCAAAGCTGTGGTTGAAGCCTTTTTCTCCTGCAACTGACTGCTGGATTTTTATTCCTTTTTTCCTCATTTCTTAGGAGCTCTTAAATTTTGTCTTGCCTTCATCGAACAATATTATAGACCATTGTTTGTTTTTAAAGTTAAGTGTGTTTGGGAGGGAGCAACTCGAGGGGGTAGGGCACAGCGAGAAGAAGGTGGAAAGGACATATATCCTTAAAAAAACTCATGGTGCGCCTTGACAATTTTAGCGCCTTGTCAGTGTGCCATGAGATAGCAAAGGTTGACAATCTCTGAGTTGTTCCATCTCTATTATGCTTGCATTGTATTATATCTCTGTTATTTGAATGTCAATGCCGTTTAATGTGTATATATTTTTGATCCTGTTTCATAGTCTTATTATTAGGTTTCAATTTGCTGCTTTCAAGTTTTCCTCTTTCACTGTGCCTAGGTCTATACATGTTCATTTTACTATTGTTATACTGTTAACAAAATTGTAAGTTTAATGTTAAACTGTACCTACTGTACACCGCCTTGGGTGAATCTCTTCATAAAGGCAGTCAATAAATAAATAAATAAATACGTTAATGCATGACCTGCCGTAAAAATAAGTGTAAACGTCCCCAGTGGTTGCTGCATTAAAATTTGTGGCAGCAATTAAATTCCCCTGAGGAAGCCGAGCGGTGAAATGGGTCCCCGTTGGGATTACTCGGGACCATCCAACTGCCTCAAACCGCCCTCAAGCTAAGTTTAGCTTTTAGCTTTATGAATCCTGCTCTCTATTGGAGTAGAAAATTGCGTATGTCACAATATCTTTTGTTTATAAGAATTATTTTTTCACATAAAATATTTTTTCTTCAAAATTTATCCACTGTTTTGGTTGGGGGGTTCTGACCAATTGACAGAAACTGTGAACTGTGGGTTGAATGTTATGTTATGATATTTGACTATAAAAACATTCTACGGATGCCGCAGTCATTCGAGGTCTTCCCCCCCCCCCCCCCCCCACACACACACCATTCCCATGTGGATTTAAACGATAGTGAGTTGGCTTCTCACTCTAAACTTTGGATTCAGCTACTATGCGACAATGTCCTATGTTAAGCCACAGTAACTGTAAACCGAACAGAGAGGGTAAAACAGCATACATAGAAAGTATACAAACAAAAAAAATGCAACACTGGGCCTTCAAGAGTGAGACAACAGGAGTAGTTTATTGATAAGTGACCCGACACGTGCCGTGGTTCCGCGTGAAACAATGCCTGCCTCAGGGGTCAGGGTTATGATGTAAATGATATGTTAATGTGTATCTGTCCAATGCCTCCAAGGATTTTACACTCTACATCATGGCTATCCTCTTAGACAGGCAAGCCAGAACTTATCCGTCCATCCTTGGAGGCATTGGACAGATACACATTAACATATCATTTATATCATAACCCTGACCCCTGAGGCAAGCAGTGGCGTTCCTAGGGGAGCTGACACCCGGGGCGGATCGCCGATGCGCCCCGCCCCCCCCCCCGGGTGCAGTGCAACCACCCCCCGGCGAAAGAGCCCCCTTCCAGGTGCACACCGCTGGAGGGGGTGCCCCGCGCCTTTCCGCTTCGTTCGTTTCCATGCTCCTGTAATGGTATCAGTTTATTATATTTTGCTGGATTATATATACACCAATATATTTGTGCAGCTTTTATATATTTGACACTGCAGCAGAGAAAATAGTTTCATTTCAAGCCCCTCTCTCCCCATCCCTTTTTCTGGGAACTTCTGATAGCAGGGATAGTTAATTACAAACACTTAACAAACACAAAAGAGCTTCCTCTGCCCTCCCACCTAACAAAAGCATGACCAAGGTGGGCACCTGAATACCCCATTGAAGACAAAGAACTCAGAGGAAAACCATAAACAAGACATTTGCTTGTCAAAGGTATACCTGCCCCTCCCATCAGCTTTCAGACATGTGCAGAAAGGAAGGACTTGTAATGTGTATCTGCTCCAGAGAATCAAGCAGGAAGCCCTGTACATCAAAAGACCATTTGCCAGCAAAATCCAGACAGCAAGTCTCGTGATGTCATAAGACATGAGACCAAGACTCAGGGGTCGTGTGCAGACATGAGACCAAGATACCACAATGCTTTGCAAATGCCCAAGGATCGTGTGGAAACCAGGACAAAGATCCACATGGCATATCCTCCTGCAGCTTGCAAGATATAAAAGCAAAAGCTGCTTCCCCAAGATTCAGATTCTCTTCAACTGCAAGCAACTCAGGAATCCACTCACTGCAGAAGCCCTCTTGCTCCTGAACATGTGCTCATCAATCAGCTGGACCACAGCATGCTTGTAACAAGGACTTGTAAGTTAACCTACCTGCTACTTTGTTCTATTTTATGCACAGATTATCTGTAAAGATCTCTTAAAACCTACCTCTCGTGTGCAATTGTATATTAAATCAACCTTTTTGAAGCTAAAAATACGGTCTCTTTGTGTTCTGAGTATATGGTATCTTTTATATATACTTAATTTATTTAATTTATTGCAATTATCACCTTTGGTGATTGGTGGAGAAATTAATATCCTAAAACTTATAAATACAGCACCTGCTCTTAAATTATAAACAGTAGTGAGTGCTCTCGAGCTCTTTTCTCCAAGATAAATCATTTCTTGTATCACTCCCTCTGCCCCGGAACAGGAAGTAACCTGTTCTGGGGCAGAGGGAGCACAGAACGAACGTAGCGGACAGGTGCGCGGCACTCCCCCAGCAGTGTGCACCCGGGGCGGACCGCACCCACTCTCCCCCTTGGTACGCCACTGGAGGCAGGCATTGTTTCACGCCGAAACACGGCCCGTGTTGGGTCACTTATCAATAAACAACTCCTGCTGTCTCAGTCTTGAAGGCCCAGTGTTGCTTTTTTTGTTTGTAAGCCACAGTAACTGCAAATTTTACTGCCATTTAGTAAAAGGGTCCCTATATGTGTAGCAGAGATGAACATACATATGAATTTAAACGACAGCAGAAATATTTAAAGGAATGTGGTGGTTGCTGCCACATTTAGTAAAAGGGTCCCTATATGTGTAGCAGAGATGAACATACATATGAATTTAAACGACAGCAGAAATATTTAAAGGAATGTGGTGGTTGCTGCCACTGAATACTGGCCCCCATTCTTTTCTGTTTATGTAACCAATAAAACTATACATTTCCATCTGCCTTGACATTGGTTGAAATATAATTGTGAAAGGT
The DNA here is from genome assembly GCF_901765095.1 of Microcaecilia unicolor. Classification (NCBI taxonomy): domain Eukaryota; kingdom Metazoa; phylum Chordata; class Amphibia; order Gymnophiona; family Siphonopidae; genus Microcaecilia; species Microcaecilia unicolor. Next base: position 37,316,584 of record NC_044033.1, on the reverse strand, counting down.
ACATTATCATTATCTCCCTGCATTGTTCTCTCTGAAGCCTTTTACTAAGTATAAAAATAGACTTCCTTTATACAAGACAGTCATGTATTATGTGTCAAGACGATTAATCAAGGTCTATTGCAGGCAATCCAAGAAATTTTGGCTTCCACGGCTGAGGTATTAGTGCACAGCAAGACAGCTTGGCTTTTTTTTTTTCTAACATTCATCATAATATATCAAACATTTGATATACTGGGGAACCTTTTAGGGAAGTTATCTGTGCAAGAAAGACTTGTTTGATGTTGTGCCTTTAACATTTTCAACCCCAGCCATGCTTGTAACTTTATATTACTAGTAAGTTTATTCACTTTGAGAACTGCAAAATGACTAGGAATCTGGGAAAATGACACAGTTTGGCCTAAACTCCAGGACCAATACAACAAACAAACAAGCAAAAAAAACACAATACATGTTTGTCACATTTTCCTTCACTGTTTGGTTTCTTTAAAATTTAGCAAAGTCAGCTTAGACAATAGTATAGCCTTTTTAAGTCTCTATTAGGGTTTTATACAAATAGGGCTAGATTATATATTTGGCACCTGAAAAAAATCTACACTGAACAAAAATACGCCTACATTTTCAAACATTTTCCCCGGAGCCCTGGCAAGCGCAGTCCAAGAATCATCTTTTAAAAATTAAAATAAAAATATTCTAGGACCAAAGGATCTCTTACCTGGCTCCATTAATGTGAAAAGAGCCACCTCCATCCTCAGAATTGGTCCAGTTATCCCCCCCCCCCCCCCCCCCCCGTAGCTCTGTTTTAAAAACGTGAATTTTCACAAAGCTCCGCTGGGCAGGCCCAAATATTGAGGTCCCAGCTTCAGTTTGGGCCTACCTTTGGCTCCAGAGCTGAACTGGGTATATGCGAGAGTTTACACATGCTCAGTAGGCTCCTTCCCGGCAGGCTAGGCCCAAAGCCATCCGTTTTCCTGCAGGGTTGCCTCCTGCCTCCCTTCACTCGCGGCCAGCAAGCCTTCATGGCTGGTTGCATTTTTTGCCATCTCCAGCCGCAGACCCCCTGTGGAGTCCAGCACTGCCACTGGCCACCAGGGATTGGGCCAAAAATGAACCCCAAAAATTGAGGTTTTCCTGCCAGTCTCCAGAAACCCTCAGACCCTAGAAATGTGTCCCAATCAAAAATGGGTTGCCATCGCACCCCCTGGAGCCCAGCAAACCCACCCCTCAAAGGTAAAGAAAATTTGTTTTGCCCCTTTACACCTTCATTTTTAGTGTTTAACTCCCTCCCTCCCTCCATCCCCATCCCAAGGCTGATCTTTAATTTATAGAATCTCCAGCCAATTAAGATGAAGACATTGTAGATTAAAGTAGATTTTTAAATTTTTTATTTTGTTGCTGTTTGACAACGAGCGCTGTGCCTGATTTACATATTTTAAAAAAGGATTTATTTAAAATTTGATTTTATACTGCTGGGAAAACTGTTGTTTTTTTGTTTTTTTAAATCTTAGTGGAAAAGAGCTATTTTGATTTTCTCTTTAAGGAGCTTTTTCCTGCTTGCTCCAGGATTTCTTTTTTACCTCCATTTCAAAAGGAGAGGTGACCCAAATATTCTCTTTTGAAGTCCCCACATTTCTGAGGGTTAGATCTTACACGAAAGAAGACAGCTGCTACTTTTAGCCTACAGAGCAGCTGAGGAACAGTTAGGGACATTGGTCGGGGCTTTTTCTGTTTTTTTTTTCTTTTCTTTCAACCGGTGCAAATACTTCTGCAACTGCAGTATGGCTGGGAAACATCATGTCACCAAAACTGATGCCTCAGTTACAGCTTTTGCCTCTGCAGACAAAAAATGTGATCCCAGGATAGGGGCTTGTTCCATGTGCAAGATGTCTTCAGCTTGAATCCCTCATGAAAGAAGTGAAAGAACTGAGGGAGGTGGTGGCAAGGTTGACAAGAAAGGGTTGTGTGGTAAGTTGACACTTGCCATGCAGCCATTTTGAGGGAGCACTTACTGTTACCCATTGAGGTGGCGGTAAAGACTGCCACACTAACCCAGCGCTGCCCGATTTCCGCCAGGTAACTGCTGTGGTAAAAAAATACAGGACAGTTTTCCATAGCGCCAGAAATGGTGCGTGGTGGGGACGGAACTACCTCCGGCACCCACGTTGGGCCGGTGGTAATTCCAGGTTGCCTCACAGCAAGCCCGTTGCCATGTGGCAACCCTTTAGTAAAAGGGCTCCTAAATGATTTCTTTCTGCCCTTAGAAGCATATACCATTCTAATCATGCCAAGCCCCCAATTGCTATAGACTATTAACAGTTACACATCTGTCTACAGTTAGGCACATATTCAAACCAGATCAACACTATCTAATCCTTTAGTTATTTCTCAGCGTAATGATGCTAAAAAATGGAGGAAAAGCCTCAAAAGATATTGGGGTCAATCTGTTGTCAACAGCTTCCAATCTTATCAACCTTCGGGAGTCCCCTCACTCATCACTGGCATAAAAAGCCTCCAACTGTTCTTATGAACAGTGGAGAAGTAGCCTAGTGGTTAGTGCAGTGGACGTTGATCCTGGAAAACTGAGTTCCATTCCCACTGCAGCTCCTTGTGACTCTGGGCAAGTCACTTAACCCTGCATTGCCCCTGGTACAAAATAAGTACCTGAATATATGTAAACCGCTTTGAATGTAGTTGCAAAAACCTCAGAAAGGCGGTATATCAAATCCCATTTCCCCTTTCCTTTCCCTTAACAGAATTATCCAGACTGTTATTTTTCAATCTGAACTTATCTCTGCAGTTGCACAGTCTTGTATAGCTATCCACGGCCAACTTTGGCCAAGGTTTCAGGTCCTACAGCATGGAAGACTTGTTTACTTCTGAAAAGATATACCGGAGGTTGGGTGGGGGAGTGAGAGAGAGCCACAGCCACGGGTCAGGAGGGAGGGGACATATGCCAGACTGTGCAGGAAGGGGGAAGGAGGGAGGGCATAGACACAAGGGGGGCCTTGGAGATCTGGACCCCCTCTTTTGGGCTGTGGCATTTTCTTAAGCTGCAGAGATAGAAATGGGGTGATACTAGATGGGGAAGAGAGACGCTGAATGGGGGAAAGAGACACTGGATGAGGAAGAGAGAAATGCAGAGAGAGAGAGAGAGACACACACACCTATATTTGTTAATGAAGTTAATGCATATCTCCCTGTCCGTCATTGTCTCAGCCCTCTCTTTCTCACCTAGCCCACCCCTCCCTCATCCTTTCAGATTGTCACTGAAATACTTTGACGTTTCACTTATATTTTTATTTATTGATTTATTGATTTTGCTCACACCTTTTCAGTAGTAGCTCAAGGTGAGTTACATTCAAGTACACTGGCTATTTCTCTGTCCCAGGACAGAGGCTGTTACTTATCAAAATTTGCTTATTTCTGATCTGACGAAGAAGGGCTACCTTCAAAAGCTAATCAAAAAATGTATTGTTAGTCCAATAAAAAAGGTATCATCTTATTTTCTTTTCTGTGTTTTATTTTATTCTATCTCTATTGACTGCCAGTGGCAGCCTTACTCACAGCCTGCCTCTGGCCTGCACCGGGCCTTTCTCCTCTCCTCTCATCCCACCCCCTTCTGATGCAACTTTCTGTTTTCGGAAGGGTCTGGATGCTCAGGAGGTCCTGATTTCTGGCATCCAGATTTTTGGACTTGTACTGTAGTTTCTCAGGAGTTGATTGCCAAATGCAACAAGAAACAGCACAGACCACATCATTTCTTTTGTAAATTTGGGCTTCTTGAAAATATACTGGCTGATATTCAGCTGAGGTGGTCATTTTTTTTTTTTAAAGGTCAGCCACCATAGCTGAATTAATCCAAATAGTCAGCATCAGTATCCAGATAGTGGCTGGTGCTGAGTATCTGGATTCAGCCCTGACTGCCAGAATTATCTCAATATTGGTGATATGTAACCAACTATGTGGATAGCAAATAGATCAAAGTTAGGACAAGCTTTTTGCAATCCCAACTATATTCAGACAGTTATCAGGTTAGTGGGCTGAATATTGCCAGATAACTGACAGGACCACCCTCATTCCACCCACAAACTACATTATCCAATGATTTTTCAACTGCACTATCCAGGTAATGCAGCTCAAAATCCAGGGCTGGTCTTGGTCAGCATTACATATCCTGGAAGCAGCACCTGCTACATCATCAAAGTAGCTTTGAATATTGGCCAAGTCATTTTAAACATATAAATCATTTTACAGCCAACATTTCCAGCCAAAAGGGAAGGAAAGAGTTGGGATGTTCTGGGAACCGTGCCCCTAAGATGTATAATTTATACATCCAAGCGGCAAAATACAGTCATGTGGAGGATATAATTTTATAAAGGAAGCAGGTGAAAGCCTGGCTGTTTTCCCAAGCCTTAAATTCATGTGGTGACTCACTCACTCTGCTCCTGGACTAGCTCTTTAGTTATTCAAAGTTGTTAAATCACAAGAGGATTGTGAAAAATTACAAGAGGATGTTTCATGTGAGCAAATGCAAAGTGATGCATGTGGGAAAGAGGAACCCCCCACCCCCCCCCAAAACCAAAATAGGTAAGTGATGCAAGGTTGCACATTAGGAGTCACCGACCAGGAAAGGGATCTAGGTGTCATTGTTGATGATACATTGAAATCCTCTGCTCAGTGTGCAGTGGTGGCTAAGAAAGTAAACAGAATGTTAAGCATTATTAGGAAAGGAATGGAAAACAAAAATGAGAATGCTATAATGCTTTTGTATTGCTCCATGGTGCGACCACAACACAAGTACCGTGTGCAATTCTTGCCATCGCATCTAAAACAAGATATAGCTGAATTAGAAAAGGGACAGAGAAGGGCGACAAAAATGATAAAGGGGATGGGATGGCTTCCTTATGAAGAAAGGCTAAAGAGGCTAGGGCTCTTCAGGTGGGAGAAGAGATGGCTGAGGGGAAATATAATAGAGGTCTATAAAATACTGTGGAGTGGAACGGGTAGACGTGAATCACTTGTTTACTCTTTCCAAAAATTCAAGGGCTAGGGGACACACAATGAAACTACTAAGTAGTAAATTTAAAACAAATCAGGGAAAATATTACTTTACTCAATGTTTAATTACACTCTGGAATTCATTGCCAGAGAATGTTATAAAAGCAGTTAGCTTAGTGGGGTTTAAAAAAAGGTTTGGATAATTTCCTAGAAGAAAAGTCCATAAGCTATTATTCAGGTGAACTTGGGAAAATCCACTGCTTATTTCTAGGATAAGCAGCATAAAATCTGTTTTACTGTATTGGGATCTTGCCAGGTACTTATAACCTGGATTGGCCACTGTTGGAAATAGGATTCTGAGCTTGATGGACCTTTGGTCTATCCCAGTACAGCAATGCTTATGTTCTTAGAGGATATGGAGGGGGTCTGTGATAAGTTCAAAACCCTTACATTCAAATGCCTTATCCTAGTTTCCAGAATCTCCAATCTATTGTGGAGTGACACAATGTCTTTGATTATTGTCACTTTAGTCTCTTGGAGAGATGTAACTTGTTGACTCAGATCTTTTGACTGATTATTTTGCTCTGAAGCATTTCTTTCCAGGGTGTTAAAACAATCTTCAAGATGCTCTAGAGTCCCCTCCATGTCAGACACCTTGAGACCAATATTCAGACTGCGGGAGTTAGACCAACCAACTCCTGCAGTCAGCGGTAGAACCAGATATTCAATGCTGATCTATTTCCAGTGACTAGCATTGAATATCTGGTTTATTTTTGGATGGTTTAAAGATAACCAACTAAGTCAATAACCAGTTATCTTTAAACTGGTGAAAGATATCCCATGTTTTCACACAGCCAAAACTGGCCACTAAAACTGGCTTTACAAATTGCCAGATAGCCAGTTATATCACCCAATACAAACGGCTATCTGCTAGCCACTAACCAGGGATATTCAGCGGGGGCAGTTGGTTATCCCCCACTAAATATTGGTGGATAGCCAGTTAAGCGCTATTTAACCAGTCGGCATTCATTCTGGCCTGTTAAATAGCTCTAAATATCAGGCAGCTTGCCTTTCCTATCTTCTCTAATGCAAGCAGGGCAGACTGTATCACATCCAGGGTAATAACAGTAAGTTTAGCCAGTTCTTACAAAGACTGGCTAGCAGAGGGTTGTGCAGGACCAGAATGGCAAATGCCCGCACCATCATTATTTCCGAACTGCAAACAAGCTCCTTTCTCACACTGAACCAGACCTGAAAGGAAACTGGAAGCACTTCCAAGGTCAAGAGAGACTGGAAAAAATCCCAGACTTCCTCCTGCAGCTGACTCCCTCCATCAGCCTCACCTCTGAGATGGTTTCAAAACCCAGCTGAGAAGGAATCTCCTGGAACATGAGACTCAATACTACCTCAAGTTAGGGCATCTCTTCCTGGGTCTACTCGACAGTAAGGACTTACATTGATGATCCCTGGCGCAGGTGCTTTCCCAAAACACAGCCTCCATCCTTGGAGGTCCACTGTGCTTTTTCACTTGGCTTGTTTTCTTGTGCCTTGGAGTCCCTCTCTCCTGTATGACTTTATAAAATATTAGAATATCAGTGAAAGATACAAGTGTACATGTAGCCACTGAGACATACAGCACCTCAAGGGCTGGTGCAAATGTTAGAGCATACTTTCCTGTCATATGCACATTAGTTGCTCCTGTTTTCCCATCCGTATTCTCTTATTTAGCTGCTTACATTATTGTATTTGTACATTTTTATATAACTATTATATCCTGCTGTATTATGTAATTTTCTTATAACTGTGTTAGCCACATTGAGTCCGCACAAGCTGGGAAAATGTGGGATACAAGTGAACCAAATCCTATATAATAAAACGCACCTCCAACATTCTGAAGCTGACTGCATGGCTGAGGCATTCCTGCTCTCTGTATCCATCTCCTGAATTGACATCACGTACTTCCGGGTTCGTCACAAGCAGAAGTGACCAACCACACGAGGTTTCTCGGCTTCAGAATGTTGGAGGTGCATTGTATTAAATAGGATTGGTCAGTTCCTTGAAGCACAGCCAGAGCTCAGCGTCCTGCACAGTAACGCTCAGACACCAGAGAGAGAGAGGGGGGACCTGACACCAGAGAGAGGGAGGGAGGGGGGGTCTGATACCAGAGGGGGGGGAAGTATCTCTGTCATACACACACTCTCTCTCTCACACACTCTCTCTCTCTCTCACAGTCAATGTCTTTCTCTCTCTCACTCTCACACATTGTCTCTCACACACTCTATGTCTCACACTATCACATTCACTCTATGTGTCACACAGACACTCACACACTCTCTTGGTCTCATACACTCAGTCTCACAGAGAGTCTGTGTCTCACACACACTCTCTCTCGCACACACTGTATCTGTGTGAAACACACTCTCTCTCTCACACTGTGTCTCACATACGCACTTGCACACACTCTCATTCTCACACACACACTCTCTCTCTCACAGACACACTCGCACCCAGACTCACTCTCTCTCTCTCACACACACACATTCGCACATTCACTCTCTCACACACAGTCACTATCACATACACTCTCTCAAACATACACACTCCGAGGAAAACCTTGCTAGCGCCTGTTTCATTTGTGTCACAAACGGGCCTTTTTTACTAGCAAATATATAAATAAATATAAGTAAGTGCTTATTCCACACACATTCCATTCAAACCCAGTCCTTTTTCATGCCCACATACAGTGTGCAGCGATGGTCAAAAAAGCAAACAGGATACTAGGAATTATTAGCTAAGGGAAGGTGAATAAGACCGAAAATACTATAATGCCTTTGTATCTCTCCATGGTGCGTCCACACCTTGAGTATTGCGTTCAGTTCTAGTCGCCGTATCTCACAAAAGATATAGCGGAATCAGAAAAGGTTCAAATTAAGAGCGACCAAAGTGATAAAGGAGATGGAACTCCTCTCGTATGAGGAAAGGCTAAAGAGGTTAGGGCTCTTCAGCTTGGAAAAGAGAGGGATGAGGGGAGATATGATTGAGGTCTACAAAATCCTGAGTAGTGAAGCATGAGTAGAAGTAAATCAATTTTTTACTCGTTCCAAAAGTACAAAGACTAGGGGACACTTGAGGAGTTACATGGAAATACTTTTAAAACAGATAGGAGGAAATGTTTTTTCACTCAGCAAATATTTAAACTCTGGAACTCTTTGCTGGAGGATGTGGTAACAGCAGTTACTGTATCTGGGTTTTAAAAAAGTTTGGACAAATTCCTGGAGGAAAAGTCCATACTCCGCTATTGAGACAGACATGGGAAGCAACTGCTTGCCCTGGCATTTGTAGTATGGAGTGTTGCCACGATTTGGGTTTTTGCCAGGTACTTGAGACCTGGTTTGGCCACTGTTTGGAAAACAGGATACTGGGCTAGTTTGACCATTGGTCTGACTCAGTATGGCTACACTTATGACATCTGTGTAACATAGAGGGGCATAATCGACCAGAAACGCCTATCTCCATGGGCGTTAATCTCCGAGAACGGGTCCGTGAAGGGGCGGAGTGAACCGTATTTTTTTAAAAAAATAGACGCCCATGCTTTATTCGCCAAGGTGTGAGCTGGGCGTTTTTGCTTTTCACCGATAATGGAAAATGAAATCGCCCAGCTCAAAAACGAATAAATGCAAGGCATTTGTTCGTGGGAGGGGCCAGGATTCATAGTGCACTGGTCCCCCTCACATGCCAGGACACCAACCGGGCACCCTAGGGGGCACTTTTACAAAAACAAAAAAAAAGGTAAAAGAGCTCCCAGGTGCATAGCACCCTTCCCTTGGGTGTTGAGCCCCCCAAATCCCCCTCAAAACCCACTGCCCACAAGTCTACACCAGTACTATAGCCCTAAGCGGTGAAGGGGGGCACCTACATGTGGGTACAGGGGGTTTGGGGGGGGTTGGACGACTAGTAGCATTAAGCAGCACAATTGTAACAGGTAGGGGGGGGATGGGCCTGGGTCCACCTGCCTGACGTCCACTGCACCCCCTAACAACTGTTCCAGGGACCTGCATACTGCTGCTTGGGAGGAGGGTATGACATTTGAGGGTGAAAGTAAAAAGTTGTGAAACATCATTTGTTGTGGTGGGAGGGGGTTAGTGACCACTGGGGGAGTCAGGGGAGGTCATCCCCGACTCCCTCTGGGGGTCATCTGGTCATTTAGGGCACTTTTTGGGGCCTTATTCGTCAAAAAACAGGGTCCAGGAAAAGTGCCCTAAATTCTAGCTACAAACGCATCCATTATCGGCGAAGGGCGCCCATCTCTGTTCGGGTGATAACCACGCCCCAGTTCCGCCTTCACCACGCCTCCGACACTCCCCCATCAACTTTGTCCGCATCCGCGACGGAGTGCAGTTGAAAGCGTCCAAAGTTCGGCTTTCGATTATGCCGCTTTATTTGTTTTTGTGAGAAGAACGCCCATCTCCCGATTTAGGTCGGAACTTGGGCATTATTCTCGTTCGATTATAAGCAGGATAGTAACATAGTAGATGACGGCAGAAAAAAGACCTGCACGGTCCATCCAGTCTGCTGAGGAGGAAGGAGGTGTTTTAGAGAGCTCTGCTGACTTCCAGTGGAAAGGGAGTGAGACCTAGCTCCCTCCCCAAAGATGAGGAGGGTCCCTGGGGAGAAGGCCTCAGGAAAGTCCCAGGCTATGGGGCCTCCTGGGGCCCGGGACCAGAAGGCCGAAAGGAGTGGCTCTCTCCCTGGTTTGACTACCGGGAGAAGGGAAAGGAGTCCAGTGGACCGAAGGGAGAAGCAGCCCAGTGGAGGCCACCAGAGCATTTCCCCCTCCATGGCCCAGCTTGCGGAAGGTAAGCGAGAAGACAGTGGAGGGGGGAGGAAGATAGTACAGGCCCCAGAAGGGCGCTTCCAAGGAAGGGAGAAGGAAGAGGCGATGGAAGTTTGCCAGAAGCCTTTGCTGGAGGCAGCTGAGAGTGAGAGTGAGGAGAATGGATCGTCAGATGAGGAGTTCCTTGAAGTGAGCTATGACCCTGATGATCCAGCAAGTAGTGTGGTAAATATTGTAAGACGAATTAAGCTGGTGGAAAAAGAAGTAGTGGAGCTAGGAAAACGTCTGAAAATGGCAAGAACTATGTGTAAATTTGCCCCAGCGGAGCACAGACAAATGTATGTTAAAGAGGAAGCCCGGATATCAAAGTTGTTGGGGAAAAAAGAACACTTGTTGAACTGTTTAAAAAAGGGCTCTGTGAATCCTTTGAGGGAGCTCTATGTTAACCGAGAAAGGATGGCTTCAATACCTCAGTCTGGGGGTTCAGGAACACTACAGTTGCAGCAAGCTTCAGTGTCTTCAGCAGCATTAGACTCAAAAGAGTTGTCTGGGTTCAGAGGTGACCCCACTTTAAAATACATGAGACAGTTGGCAACACAGTCTAGAGCACTTACCCAGCAGCCAGAGGATAAGGAGGCAGCGGCAGGACATGGCTCTGAGGTGGGGGCTGGAGTAGAGATCCTACCTGTGGAGGGGAGGACAGAACTCAGTAACTTTTCAAAACTCCAGATAATGGAGGCAGCAGAGGGAGACGCAGGTAGCAGCCTGTTTTCTACAGAGGTGGTGGTCGAAGTCTCAGAGGGCTTACCTGCAGTTGTGCAAACAGCAGAGACAGTTGCCGTGAAGGAGGCCCTGTTGGAAAAGGGTCAGCAGAGGCAGACTCCGGTATTTTTGGCCGGGTCTGCAATGACTGAAGTGGAAACCGAAGCAGCATGGCATCTGGAGAAGCCCCGCCCACGAAGTCCGGGAGCAGGGGAGGTCTTCCCTGAGCATGGAGTAGCTGGCGGTTTACAGGAGAGGGGTCGGAGAGAGAGGAATAGGAGCGGGCAGCAGCTGGGAGCTCATTTGACCAGCTGTCCATTACAAGAGGTGAAATCGGGGGGTGCTAACAGCCAGCCTGTGGCGGAATCAGGAACAGACAAGCCATGCCCCCGGGAAGCGCCAGCCATTGGGAGAACGCAGGAGGGACTGCACCAGAAGCAAGGGGGAAGTAACCCGATTGTTGAGAGACTTTCGTTGACTACAGAAGTGGACATGGCAAGTCTAACAGATGTGCAGCGGGTGGTGGAGCAGACCTGCCAGCAGGACGGCTGGGAGCGAGGAGCCAAGGGGAGCGGCGGAGTTCCGGAGGCTTCGCCCCTGGTGCCGGAGGTTGGAGGGAGTTCGGGGGAAGAGCGAGCAGGGAGTCTGGTATCGCCAGCTGCAGACCTGACTGGGCAGGTGCCAGAGTATCGCCAGGAGACAGAGGAGAGGAGGCGATTAGCCCAGAGGCTGGAGCCTGCAGTGGCAGGGACGAGCAGGGACGTTCCAGGAAGTGGTGATGGGCAGGACAATCAGTTGGAGGCAGCCCAAGCCGCAGAACTGACTATGGACGTTGCTGGATGTTTGTCTGAGAGGGAAGGGGACGGGGGACAACGGGAGGGGGAGGGGGCGGTGGATATTGAGGAAGGGAGAGGGATGAGGGGAGGGGCAGAGGGACAGAAGGGGGGGGAGGCAGAGGGAAGGGCTGGAACAAGTGTGGAGGGGGGGCGGTGGGGGCTGGGGTCCAAGTCCTTTGCGGCAGTAGTCCAGGGAGGGGGAAGGAGGGAGGGGGGGAGATCGGGTGGTTTTGAGGGCCCAGGGAGGGGTTGGGGGGGAGCGGGGACAGGGGGTGGACAGCTGCCTAAGCGGCGAAATGTGGTACAGCTGAAATGGATAGGGGAGGGGGCAATGCCCTCCAGGGATCGGGTCTTGAGGCTGGTGATGGGGATGGGGTTTATACCCGAGGACTTTTACGCGTGTATACACCCCATCAACATCCCAGAATATGACTTGAGCTTCATGACCCAGAGGGGGATGGAAATATTCTGGGAAAGGTACGAGGGGGTGAGGGGAAAGGGGGAGTGGCGGGACCTCAGGGCCATTCCAGTCAGCAAGCCGGACCTGGTGCAGATCACCCTGCTCGTGAGAAATGAGTCTATCTCTGGGGCAGATTTAGCCTACTGGCTACAGAGGTACGCGGAGCTGAGATCCCCACTTACAAAGTTACCGGATCCAAGCAGGGTTTGGGCAGGAGGTTGGGGAGCCCTGGTCAAATTGAGACAGGAGAGCCATGTGGTCCAGCACATTCCTTCGGCTGCCTTTATCGGTCGTGACAGGATACTGTGCTTTTACAAGGGGCAGCCGCGGCAGTGCTTCAGATGTGGTTCGTTTAGGCACTTCAGCATGTCATGCCCAGTGGTAAAGTGTGGAAGATGTGGGGATCAGCATGCCACAGAGGACTGCACCGCGATCAGGTGCAACCTCTGCGGCGGGTTAGGCCATGCATATCGGAACTGCCCTAGGGCGGCCCATAACGAGTGGGATATGTGGGGGAAGGGACGGGGAGGGGGGGTAATGGAGGAGGGGATAGGGCAGGGGGTGATAGGCAGGGAGGGGCAAGGGGGGGAGAAGGAGGGGATGCAGGAGGGGGGGCGGCAGGGGGCTGGGTCAGGAGTGGAGCAGGGGGGAGAGGGGGAGTGGGTACAAGTGCCACAGAGGAACGGGAAGTTTCGGAGGGGGGGGGAAGTAGGGGTGGGCAGGGAGGGGTCGCTGCAGGGGAAGAGGGGGGGGAACAGATTTCAGGTGTTGGAGGAGGAGGAGGAGGATAGGGAGGTTGGGAGGGAGGAGGAAGAACAGGGGGAAGGAGAAGAGGTGGAGTTAATGGAGGAAGAGGGGGCGGCAGGGGGGATTGGGGAGGGCAAACGGAAATATGAGGAAGCACTGGAGGAGGGTACTGGTGGTAGGAAGAAGGGCGGGAAGGCTCTGGGGGGAGGGGGAGGGGGGAGGGAGGAGGAAGAGGGAAGGGAGGGAGGGAGGGGAAAGGGGAGTAAGAGGAAAGCTGAGGGGGCCGGGCAGGTGGTGAAGGCCCAAGTGCAGGCTTGGGGGGACAGAGTGGAGCTAGAGGAGGATCTGGAGGACTTGGAGGACTTGGGGGAGGTGGAGGACTCGGAGGAGGAGGTAGGGGGCGGGGGTGAAGAGGGGAGAGGGAGGGATCAGGGGGTGGGTCCGGATAGAGCAAAGAAGAAAGGAAGAAAGAAAGGGGGAGGGGGGGGTAAGGTGCAGACAGGACGGCTGCGGGGGGGGAGGGGGATCTGGCAGGGGATGATGTAGACCGCATAGCAGAGGACCTGCTTCAGGGTAAGAAGGGGGTATCCCAGGAGATAAGGAAAGAAGTTGGGAGTGAGCAGACCCGTGACTCGCAATGAGGATGGCAGGCTTAGTGTTGACATTTGCCACGCTGAATGTGGCCAGCATCGCCTCTCCGAAGAAGCAGGGTTTAGCGTATGACTGGTTCGCGAGGGTCCAAGCAGATTGCTTCCTGCTCCAGGAGACTCGGCTGCGGTCCATTGAGGTGATCAGGCGGGCAAGGCGGGCCTGGAAGTGGGGTCCCTCGGTGTGGGGGTTGGCGGGGGAGAGGTATGGTGGGGTGGGGATCTTATTTAAGTCCCACCGGGTGAATATTCAGCGAGTGGTGGAGCTGGGGGTGGGGAGATGTCTTGTTGTGGATGCGATTTGGGAGGATAGAGCACTGAGGGTGGTGAATGTGTACGGGCCCCAAAGCAAGAAGGAAAGGGTGCTCCTCTTTGGGAAGATCAAGCCCTACCTATACACTTCGCGCCAAGTAGTCTGGGGGGGAGATTTTAACACCATATTGCGGAAAAAGGATAGTGGGGGACGATCGGTACAGGTGGGCTATGACGGGGTGAGGCTGGCAGGGATCATGCGGGAGGCGGAGCTGGTAGACGCGCATGTGGCCTTCTGTGAGGAACAGGAGGGGTTCACGTTCTTTCGAGGGCAGTGTAAAAGTAGAATCGATAGATTCCTGGTAAAGAAGGGGGTTTGTCTGGGGGGTCCACGAACCGTGGACGTGGACTTTTCAGACCACCACATGGTCCTCCTTCAGGTGGGGGGGGGGCGGCAGCGCAGAGGCCAGGGAGGGGGTTATGGCGACTAAATTTAAAGTGGTTAGGTAGCGAGCAGGTGCGGGAGGAGTACCGCCGGTTTTTGGAAGATCAGGTGTCAGTGCAGGGGGCATTTCAGTCATTGGGGGAGTGGTGGGATACAGTGAAAAGACGAACGCGGGGATTCTTTCTCAGACAGGCGAGAAGGGAGGGGAGGGAAAGGACAAAGTTGGGCATGGCAATAAAGAAAAAGAGGGACACATTGATTTCACAAGGGGGGAGGGAGGAAGAAATACATGATCTCCAAGCACTCCTGGAGCAGGTACAGTACAACCGCTACACCTCCTTGGTGTATGAGCGGGACTTCGGGAAAATGTGTAGCCCGGACCCCTTCGCATGCTGCCGGGAGCGGAGGGCGCGCAGGGTGATGGAGGGGGTGCGGGATGCACAGGGGGTCCTGCAGGACACCAAGGAGGGGATTCTGGGGGCAGTGAGGGACCACTTTGCGGCGTTCCTTTCAGCCCAGCAGATTGATATGGAGCAGATGGAGTGTTATGTGGAAGGAACCCCGGGGATAGGTCACGGGGGACCCCAGCTTCAGGCCCTCTTGAACCCGTGGACAGAACAGGAGGTGGAGGAAGCCATCGGGGCGCTCCACAGGAAGACCTCGCCGGGGCCGGATGGGCTAACAACTGAGTTCTACCAGGCCTTTAAGGAGCAGCTGGTGCCGATCCTGGTGAGGGTATGGGGGGCAGCCCAGTTGGAGGGTTCCTTGCCTAGTTCCTTGACAGAGGCGGCTCTTATCCTACTAAGTAAGGGGAAGGACCCGGCGATGCTGGCCAACTGGCGGCCTATAGCACTGCTTAATACGGATCGAAAAATCTTTGCGCGAATGCTATTCCAGAGAATGAGGCAGGTGTCTGGGGATTTGCTAGCAGCCTCGCAAGCATGTGGGGTTAAAGGGAGAGGGGTCTTGGAAGCTGCAGCGTGGGTGCGGGAGGGGGTAGAACGCAGTAGAGTGGGAGGGCATGGTAGGCTGTTGGTAACACTCGACCAGGAAAAAGCGTTTGATAGAGTGCAGTGGGGTGTCCTATGGAGCATTCTGGAGCGCTATGGGTTTCCGAAGGGTTGGATAGAGCAATTACAGCTACTCTATCGGCATGCGGGGTGTTTTCCCCTGGTTAACGGGTGGAGAGGGCAGGGGTTTGAGGTAGGGGCAGGGGTCTGACAGGGGTGCCCACTCAGCCCGCTGTTGTATGCATACGCCATCGACCCTTTTATAAGACGGCTGGAGAAGGGGGGGGGCGGAGGGGCTGGAAGGGGTGGAGGTGGGGGACAATAACCAGTTAAGGGTCGTGGCGTATGCAGATGACGTTACAGTGTGGGTAGCGGACCAGAGGGAGGGAGGTAGATTGCAGAACCTGATCCAGGAATACTCGCAGGCAACAGCGTCGCAGGTCAATTTTCAAAAGTCCAATAGCCTGTGGGTTGGGGATCAGGGGCTGCAATTTGAGTTGGGAGGTAGGTTTCCTACAGCTGTGGAACGTATACGGGTCTTGGGAATATACTTCGAGAAGGGGGATTATAGGCTCTACAACTGGGATAGGTGTCTCCAAGAAGTGAAGGGGAGGGTGGATAGATGGAAGGGGTGGAAAATGACCATGGGGGAGCGGGTACAGCTCATCAAGGCACACTTAGTTCCTTTGTTTCTGTTCGTCAGTTACATCTGCCTGCTGCCGGAGAGCCGGTACACGGCCTTGTATGGGGTGTTCTTCCGGCTGCTCTGGGGCAACAGGACGAATCCGGTAAAACGGAATGTTACCTATCTGCCTAGGAGGGAGGGGGGGGTGGGCATGATAAACCCAGTCCTGTTTTTCAGCGCTTTGTTCCTGCAGTTCAATCTGGGGAGGGCGGTAGGGCGGGAGCCACCGGGGTGGGCTAGGAGTGTCCTGCAGTGGTGGCCGAGATATTGGGACCTATGGCGGGAGGGGGGGGAGGGTAGTGGCACTGCGAAGGGGGGGCTCCGGGGGGGGTGAGTTATTGCAAGACCCTAGTGAAATTGGTGAGGGTGTGGGGGCTGACGGTGGGGGAGGTGAAGGCAGGACAACGGGGGGTCTGGATGGACAGAGTACGGGCGCAGGTGTTCTCAGCTCCTCTGGCGCTGAGGGACGCGCCGGCCCCACGGATGCAGCAGGGGTTACGGTTGATTGCTTCGAACCGCATCCCGGTGAAGTATAAAGACCTGGCGTGGCTGTCCTTTCACGGTAGACTGTACGTCCGAGGAAATTTGAAATATCGCAATGTGCGGGATAGAGGGTGCCCACGGGAGGAATGTGCTGGAACTGAAGAGACGATGGAGCATTTCCTGGTGAGGTGCCCATTTACAGTCCAGGTCTCTGACCGGGTTTCCTCGTTGCTGCAGATCCCCAGTTTCCGCAACTACAGCTATGCGGACTGGGTGTATGGCCCAGAGGGTGGAGAGGGACGCGGGGATCCGGTAACACGCTTTCTGATTTCGGTGATATTGCGGTACTGCCTCTGGATGGCGCGCTGCAGGGTGTCCCTGTACCAGGAGGTCCGGCCGGCGGAGGTAGTCAGCTGGGATGTGGTAAGGGCGGTGCAGGAAGCGGCGAAGTGGGAAAGGGTGGAAAAAGGGGTGGGGGTGGCTTCGAGGTGGTGGAGACACGTGAGGCTTAAGCCGCCATGAGGGGACATGCTTCCCAGGGGATTGTGTACCAGTTGTCTGAAGGGGTTGTGGGGGGTCGGGGGGGGGGTTGATCCATTGTATTATTGAGGAGGGGGTGTACATAGATAGGCAGACCATGTCTAGCTAGGAGCCTGGGGTTTGATTTGCATGTCCGGTTTTTTTCTTTGGTCTTTCTAATAAACAGTTTCCACTGTACTATTGAGGAGGGGGAGGGGGTGTACATAGATAGGAGGACCGTGTATAGCTAGGGGCTCGTTTTTGATTTGTATGTTATTTGTTTTTAGTTTTTTCCAATAAAAAGAGTTTTCCAGTCTGCCCAACAAGACAACTCACGTGTGCTACTTTTTGTGTATACCCTACTTTGATTTGTATCTGTGCTCTTCAGGGCACAGACTGTATAAGTCTGCCCAGCACTATCCCGCCTCCCAACCACCAGCCCCGCCTCCCAACCACCGGCTCTGGCACAGACCGTGTAAGTCTGCCCAGCACTATCCCTGCCTCCCAACCTCCAGTCCCGCCTCCCACCACCGGCTCTGGCACAGACCGTATAAGTCTGCCCAGCACTATCCCCGCCTCCCAACCTCCAGCCCTGCCTCCCACTACCGGCTCTGCTATCCAATCTCGATTAAGCTCCTGAGGATCCATTCCTTCTGAACAGGATTCCTTTATGTTTATCCCACACATGTTTGAATTCCGTTACCGTTTTCATCTCCACCACCTCCCGGGGGAGGGCATTCCAAGCATCCACCACTCTCTCCGTGCAGAAATACTTCCTGACATTCTTCTTGAGTCTGCCCCCCTTCAATCTCATTTCATGTCCTCTCATTCTACCACCTTCGTATCTCCGGAAAAGGTTCATTTGTGGATTAATACCTTTCAAATATTTGAATGTCTGTATCATATCACCCCTGTTTCTCCTTTCCTCCAGGGTATACATGTTCAGGTCAGCAAGTCTCTCCTCATATGTCTTGTAACGCAAATCCCATACCATTCTCGTAGCTTTTCTTTGCACCGCTTCGATTCTTTTTACATCCTTAGCAAGATACGGCCTCCAAAACTGAACACAATACTCCAGATGGGGCCTCACCAACGACTTATACAGGGGCATCAACACTCCCTTTCTTCTGCTGGTCACACCTCTCTCTATACAGCCCAACAACCTTCTAGATACAGCCACCGCCTTGTCACACTGTTTCGTCGCTTTCAAATCCTCAGATACTATCACCCCAAGATCCCTCTCCCCGTCCGTACCTATCAGACTCTCGCCGCCTAACACATACGTCTCCCGTGGATTTCTATTCCCTAAGTGCATCACTTTGCATTTCTTGGCATTGAATTTTAATTGCCAAACCTTAGACCATTCTTCTAGCTTCTTCAGATCCTTTTTCATGTTTTCCACTCCCTCCGGGGTGTCCACTCTGTTACAGATCTTAGTATCATCCGCAAATAGGCAAACTTTACCTTCTAACCCTTCGACAAGGTCACTCACAAATATATTGAACAGAATCGGCCCCAGCACTGATCCTTGAGGCACTCCACTACTCACCTTTCCCTCCTCCGAGCTAACTCCATTCACCACCACCGTCTGGCGTCTGTCCGTCAACCAGTTCCTAATCCAGTTCACCATTTTGGGTCCTATCTTCAGCCCATCCAGTTTATTTAAAAGCCTTCTGTGGGGAACCGTGTCAGAAGCTTTGCTGAAATCTAAGTAGATTACGTCCATAGCTCGTCCCTGATTCAATTCTCCTGTCACCCAATCAAAGAACTCAATGAGATTTGTTTGGCATGATTTCCCTTTGGTAAAACCATGTTGTCTGGGATCTTGCAACTGATTGGCTTCCAGGAAATTCACTATCCTTTCCTTCAGCATCGCTTCCATTACTTTTCCAATAACCGAAGTGAGGCTTACCGGCCTGTAGTTTCCAGTTACTTCCCTATCACCACTTTTGTGAAGAGGGACCACCTCCGCCGTTCTCCAATCCCTCGGAACCTCTCCCGTCTCCAAGGATTTATTAAACAAATCTTTAAG
This sequence comes from Microcaecilia unicolor, assembly GCF_901765095.1. Taxonomy (NCBI): domain Eukaryota; kingdom Metazoa; phylum Chordata; class Amphibia; order Gymnophiona; family Siphonopidae; genus Microcaecilia; species Microcaecilia unicolor. Next base: position 37,297,877 of record NC_044033.1, on the reverse strand, counting down.
AGGACCCGCCAGAACCTCTCTGCGCTCCCTTAATATCCTGGGGTGGATCCCGTCCGGTCCCATGGCTTTGTCCACCTTTAGCTTTACAAGTTGTTCATACACACTCTCTTCTGTAAATGATGCTGTATCCACTCCATTTTCATTTGTACTTTTTCCAGTCCATCGCGGTCCTGCTCCAGGATTTTCTTCTGTGAAAACAGAACAAAAGTATCTATTTAGCAAATTTGCTTTTTCTTCATCACTATCTATATAGCTACTCAGTATTTTATGAGGTCATTTACATGAATAAGTGGCCACTTACGCTTCCAAACAAGGAAAGCACTAGCTTTTAACATTTGTTCCTTGAACTTAAAACTGCAGTGGTGTGTATAACATCTGCATCACCTGTGCAAATGACTGCTGTCTGATGCAACTGATCATTTACATCTGTAGCTTGAGGAAATATATGCTAATTGTTATATACCATTTTGTTGCAAATATCATTCTGCATTGAGACAAGTTCACATTTCAAGTTTATTTAACATGCAATAAATAAAATAGTTATCAGTAGAAGGGGAGAAAAGGAAAAGTTACATGAGGGTATGTAGGTGAGAGTGCACATATTAAAAATATATATAATTAGAGAATTTGTAAAACTAAGCTAAGATACAGAGGGGAGGGGAATGTGTAAGATAAAACGACAAGGACAATATAGTATATGATCTTATTGAACGGGGCAGCGAACAATTCAGACATCATTTGAGCATATTAGCAAATGCTTTTGAAAATAGATATATTTATATTATTTACTTAGATTTTGCTCACGCCTTTTCAGTAGTAGCGCAAGGTGAGTTACATTCAGGTACGTTGGGTATTTCTCTGTTCCTAGAGGACTCACAATCTACTGAACTGCGGCAAAAGGGGGCCTGCGCTGGCTTCGGCGTGTGTTTTTGATGCGAGCCGAGACCCCCTTTTACAGCAGAGGGTAAAAGGTAGGGCTTTCTTTTTTTCAGGAAACGGCCATGTGACAAGTGAAGCACTTGCTGCATGCCTATTTCGGGGGGGCGGGTGCCCTTACTGCCACCCACTGAGGGGCGGTAGTGCTTCCTGTGCTAACCCGGCAGGAGCCCTTACACACTAGCGCTACAAAAATACAACTATTTTTCTAGCAGCAGATATGACAGCACGCTGGGGGTGGGAAATACCCACGTTGGGCTTACCGCTGCTTCGTAAAAGGGGCCCTAAGTATGTACCTGATGCAATGGAAGATTAAGTGACTTGCACAAGATCATAAAGAGCAGCAGTGGGATTTAAACCTGTCACCTCTGGTTTGTCAAGATGGATGCTCTAACCACTAGGCCACTCCTCGATTTAGGCACCAATTCTAGAATAAGCTTAGTTGATATCTTAGTGCCTAAAACTACGCACATCTATTCATGCCACTGAAAATGTGGCATAAATTTTGGTGCCTAGATTTAGACGCACTGGGCCATATTCTATAACTATGTGCATAAATTTTGGAACACCCACAAAATGCTCTTTTCTCTGCTCATAACCATGCCCCTTTATGCTTATGCACGTTAGAGGTTTGGCGCAATTCATTACAGAATACGCTTAGCGAGTTGTGTGTGTAAATTCAAATCATTGCCAATTAGTGCTCATTATTGCTTGTTAAGTGCTATTATCAGTGCTCATTAGCTGGTTAAGTTGCAAGTATTGTTATAGAATCCACACCGATTTTGATGTGGATCTCTAGGCGTGCTATATAGAATCTGGGGATATATGCGTATATTCAGCAGTACTGCCTAAATGGATAGTGCCTCTGAACACATGTATAATTTGAAACTGTGCAAGCTAGATGTTTCACTGTACGGTCAATATGTTGACCGTACAGTGAAAATCTAAATAATGACCTTAAAGTATGCCTTATGGAGTCAGACCAAAAGTCCATCACACCTAGCGTTCTGTCTCCGTTGGTGGCCAATCTAGATCACAAGCATCCGGAAGGATCCTATGGAGCAGACCACTCTTATCATTTGCACTAAGAGATAAGCAGTGGATTTCCCAGGTAAAGGCATGTGTGATGTGGAACAATGTGCAAACTTTTAGCAGCACATAGGGTGGGCAATTTTCAACTTGTTTTTTCACCCATGCAGATAGCTCTCTAGATAATCAATAGTAGACTGTGTTATGGCTTTATGTTGAGCAATAAATATTATCAGGGAACTGGTGCCTTCCAAATACGTGCATGTAAATATAGAAACAGAGTCTTGAAATCAGTAAGCATTAATTGATCGTTCTTACAGGAGGAGGGCTAGGGCTTCTTCATCATAGGCTAAAAACCCCCTTCTCTAATTTGCTTGTTTACTTAGCAGGTAGAAAAAAAGCACTGCCCAAACAAAATGACTTCTCTTCTTTGCAGAGAACACTCTGCCTTAACGTAATATGAAATTACTTAACTTTGGACCGACATACTGGCCTTCTTCAGCCAGTACTTGGACCGTGATCAGCAGGACCCGTTCCGCCTCCGCTGCTTCAGAACCACAGGTCTCCAGTAAGTCCGTTCATTCTGCTGACGGCTTTTTTCTATCTGCTAAGTTAACAAGCAAATTAGAGAAGGGGGTTTTTAGCCTATGATGAAGAAGCCCTAGCCCTCCTCCTGTTAAAATACAGAAGAGGTGCTTCTTGAGGTGTTTTCCTCCTGTAAGAACGATCAATTAATGCTTATGTTGGGCAAGCCATTATTCTTTCTGAATCCTAGCAAAAAGGAAAAAAAAAACCTTCATATTTATCTGCGTTTACAATTATAACAGGTTGTTTTGCTTGTTTATCACGTCTACAAAAAGGATAAATCATCCCATTTGTTATAATACATAAACAAGTCTCCAAAATGTGAAATCAAACAGACCTTGAATTATAATTAATTGAAAGCTAGGAAGAAATGAATCCCCATAAATAGACATATTCCTTCTATTCCAGTGGGTCCCAATTGCAATGCAGATTTGATTATATTTTTATTATTAAGAATGTGGAATATTTAGATTCTTTTACTTAGAATTTATTTCATATCTAGCTCACATGCCTTACGCTTTCACACACTGAGTGCAAGATCAGTAAAACAACTTGGAAATTTTGCATTTAGGGAGATGTTAAATAACTTTTAGTTGAACAGACAGGTTCTTTAAAAATAAAATCTTTAGTCATTAATATTCCATCAGTGGCGTACCAAGGGGGGCGGTGGGGGCGGTCCGCCCCGGGTGCACGCTGCTGGGGGGGTGCCGCACGCCTGTTGGTCCGAGTCCGCTCGTTCCCTCCCTGCTGTTCCCTCTGCGCGGAACAAGTTACTTCCTGATCCGGGGCAGAGGGAGCAGCAGGGAGGGAACGAGCGGACTCGGGGCTAACAGGTGCGCGGCACCCCCCCCCCAGCAGGTAAAAATGCACCCGGGGGGGGGCGCGCTGCACCTGTGGGGTGTAGTTTCACCAGGGGGACCGCGCTGAACCGGGGGGGGGCGCATTGGCGATCTGCCCCGGGTGTCAGCCAGGCTAGGAACGCCACTGAATTCCATGGGGCTTACTTTGAAAATAGAAAAACATCCAAAAATGCCAAAAAGTGGCATATGGTTGGGGTTTTTTTCCACAAAAATTGCTATTTTTGAAACTCATTTTAAAGATGCTTTCCTATGCAGTTCATTTAAATCTCAAGGGGGTATGTTGGAGGTATGCTTTGGGTGGGACTAGGGTGGGCTTACAATTTGTTGTCATTCTGCAATAATGGAACATTGTAAAAATGCCCAGAGCAAAATATAGGACATTTTTGTCTAAACCTGTTTAAATAATGATTAAAGTGCCCCAAAAAGTGCTTGAACTGACCAGATGACCACTGGAGAGAGAAAAGCATGACCTTCCCCTTAAGTCCCCAGTATCATTGACCACCTCCTAACACCCTGAGATGTGAAAGTGACAGTACATACCGGGCTCTATGAAACTTGTAGATATAATGGCCATTCCTCTAAGAGTAGCAAGCAGGTCCCTGGAGTAGCCTAGTGGTCAGCACAGTGGACTATAAAGAAGGGGACCCAGGCCCATATCCCACTCTAACTAGTACACTTCTGGTGGAAAGTGTGAGTACCCCAAAAAACACAAACTATCTATTGAACCCACACATGGGTGACACCTGCAGACACAAGGGCTATTGTTGTGGTGTATAGTTGGGTACAGTACATTTTTTTGCTATTCCTGGAGTGCTCACCGTACAATATAAGGGGGTTATGATGAGATGTGCACCTGGGACCTTTTATATAAAGTTCAATGTAGTGCCCCCTAGCCTGCCCCAGTACTCTGCTGGAATATCTGAGTGGCCAGTCTAGTAGAACTGCTGGCCACCAGACATCCCAATGGCTTGTTTTTGTGCATTTTTTTCCATTGGACATTTTTTGTTTGAAAATGGCCCTTAAGGAAAGATGCACTGAGCAGAAAAACGTCTAAAATAGGGTCATTTTCAAACCAAATAGATAGATGCTTTTCTGGCTCAAAAATGACCATGTTTAGTACTGCATTATGTATGTTTTTTTTTTTTTTTTTTTTTTTAAACATCCAAAATTGGATTTGGATATCATATCGAAAATGCCCCTACATATGTATGCATGATACATAAATCACCACACATGGCGAGATTATTACATGTATTGCTGAAATTAAGACCTGTAATTTTACACTACAGTTAACAAACACAAAAGGTCTCAGATAGTTTATTTGCTCATACAGAACTAATAACTGTGTATATTTCTTTTTGTGTTAAATCTTAGCTCATGAATAAATAGATACGAGAGCTGAAAGAAATTAGTCAATAATTGAGCTGGTGGCAGTCAATGTTTTTACAAATGTTAACCACTGCTTGCTAATTGAGGGGGTCCTTTCACTAAGCTGCGGTAAAAAAATGGCCTGTGCTTGTTTGGGCTTGTGAAATTGGCACGCGCTGGGCCATTTTTTACCATGGCGGGGAAAAAGACCTTTTATTAAATGGAATATAGTAAAGTAGTAATTCCCAACAAAACCTCTGGAAAAAATTCAAAAAGTACAAAACCAGAGAAAAATCATATAGGAGATACTTTAGAGAAAGGAATTAACCCAATACCACTCCATGTAAATAAATAAATAAATAATACTATGCTGGATGTATTTTTTTCTTTCTACAAAACACACCCTTTTGTGTCAATTTAATGTTTTTTATATAACACTAGTAAAAAAGGCCCGTTTCTGGCACAAATGAAACGGGCGCTAGCAAGGTTTTCCTCGGAGTGTGTATGTTTGAGAGAGTGTATGTGAGAGTGACTGTGTGTGAGAGAGAGAGAGTGAATGTGAGAGTGTGTGTGAGAGAGAGAGAGTGAGTCTGGGTGCGAGTGTGTCTGTGAGAGAGTGAGTGTGTGAGAATGAGAGTGTGTACAAGGGCGTATGTGAGACACAGTGTGAGAGAGAGTGTGTTTCATACAGATACAGTGTGTGCAAGAGAGAGAGAGAGAGTGTGTGTGTGTGAGACACAGACTCTCTGTGAGACTGAGTGTATGAGACCAAGAGAGTGTGTGAGTGACTATCCAGCTTATAATTGAAAAAGAAAAACGCCTATATTGCGACCCAAATCTGGAGATAGACGTTTATCTCACAAAAACGAATAAAGCGGTATAATCGAAAGCCGAATTTGGACGTTTTCAACTGCACTCCGTCGCGGATGCGGACAAAGTTGATGGGGGTGTGTCAAAGGCGTGGTGAAGGCGGAACTGGGGCGTGGTTATCGGCCGATCAGAGATAGGCGCCTTTCGCCGATAATGGAAAAAAAATATGCGTTTTTAGCGAGAATTTAGGGCACTTTTCCTGGACCCTGTTTTTCCACGAATAGGGCCCCAAAAAGTGCCCTAAATGACCAGATGACCACTGGAGGGAGTCGGGGATGACCTCCCCTGACTCCCCCATTGGTCACAAACCCCCTCCCACCACAAAAATATGCCGTTTCACAACTTTTTATGTTCACCCTCAAATGTCATACCCATCTCCCTGGCAGCAGTATGCAGGTCACTGGAGCAGTTATTAGGGGGTGCAGTGGACGTCAGGCAGGTAGACCCAGGCCCATCCCCCCCACCTGTTACACTTGTGCTGGTAAATGGGAGCCCTCCACACTGCCCCCCAAACCCACTGTACCCACATGTAGGTGCCCCCCTTCACCCCTTAGGGCTATAGTAATGGTGTAGACTTGAGGGTGGTGGGTTTTGAGGGGGGTTTGGGGGGCTCAACACCCAAGGGAAGGGTGCTATGCACCTGGGAGCTCTTTTACCTTTTTTTTGTTTTTGTAAAAGTGCCCCCTAGGGTGCCCGGTTGGTGTCCTGGCATGTGAGGGGGACCAGTGCACTACGACTCCTGGCCCCTCCCACGAACAAATGCCTTGGATTTATTCGTTTTTGAGCTGGGCGCTTTCATTTTCCATTATCGCTGAAAAACAAAAACGCCCAGCTCACAAATTGTCGAATAAAACATGGACGTCTATTTTTTCCCAAAATACGGTTCGGTCCGCCCCTTCACGGACCCGTTCTCGGAGATAAACGCCCATGGAGATAGACGTTTTTGTTCGATTATGCCCCTCCACGTGACAGAGAGTGAATGTGATACAGTGTGAGACATAGAGTGTGTGAGAGACAGTGTGTGAGAGTGAGAGAGAGAAAGACATTGACTGTGAGAGAGAGAGTGTGTGTGTGTGTGAGAGAGAGTGTGTGTGTGACAGAGATGCCCCCCCTCCCTCCCTCTCTCTGGTGTCAGGCACCCCCCCCCCCCCCTCTCTCTCTGGTGTCTGAGTGTTACTGTGCAGGACGCTGAGCTCTGGCTGTGCTTCAAGGAACTGACCAATCCTATTTAATAGAATGCACCTCCAACATTCTGAAGCTGAGAAACCTCGTGTGGTTGGTCACTTCTGCTTGTGACAAACCCGGAAGTACGTGATGTCAATTCAGGAGATGGATACAGAGAGCAGGAATGCCTCAGCCATGCAGTCAGCTTCAGAATGTTGGAGGTGCGTTTTATTATATAGGATGGAGTTTAATAGAGTCAATTCCTAAACTACTCCAATAAAAACCTCTATGCACATCCAAACTCACGTGTGCTACTATCTTATAATTGTAGAAAAATGCAAATGTAAACTCTTTGCATCTGTAATGTTGTGGAAGAGAGGCACTCTTTCTTTTTAAGCTTTTGGCTGATAAAATCATCATATACGGAGTTCCTGAGGAAGAATTTCGAAACCCTGCAGAGACGGACATGCAGGACGTGTATGCAGGACGCCAGGAATCAGGACTGACAGAAACAGATCAGCAAAGACGCCAGAGACTGGCGCTAAAGAAGACTTTAGCTGGCGGGGGTTGGGGACCCCCGCCAGCAAAGGTACCTGGCGGCGACGGGGGGAGGGTCGGCGGTGGGATGGGGGGTCAAAAATGGCGGGGTGGTTGGTGACTGGGGGAGGCGGGCTAAACTGGGCACCCCCCCCCCACCTTGGCTCTGGACCCCCCTCCTGCCAAGGTCTAGCTACGCCCCTGGTTACCATCACTCACTGAGGTGGTGGTAAGGGCTCCCGCCCATTGGGAGTGGAAATTACTACCTGGCTCTTGCGGTAGCCTGATGATAGTTTGAATTGACGAGTGGCAAACCCATTGCTGCATGCCAACCCTTTAGTAAAAGGGCCCCTTAATGTCTCCTAAATTGGAGGAGTTAAGAGCTCCTATGTTAAGTTTTTGTAGATATTGTGCTCTAATGGGAGCCTTACGCATGACCAAGAAAAGAAAAAACCCTTAATCAATGCCACATAAAATCTGGGCTTAGTGCATGGGAAAGTCCAGTGTTAGAAAGAGTTAAGCCCAGATTCTAGTAAAAGAGTCCCATAGTAAAGAAGCAATATTTTTGTAATCCTTTTTTGCTTTGGCTCGCCTTATCTTGGCACCCTCTTCCACTTTTGAAGCTTTGATTCTCAGAGGTCTGGGAAGATTCTTGTCAGTTAACTTTTATTTATTTCTTCCAGTTGCTGACTCGGTTGCCATCCGAGATTTGTTAGTACTAAGTTCAGATGCTATTACCCAACCTAAAACAGGCATAATACTTGGGGGGTTTATTGTTCTGTGGATGTGGATAAGGATTACAGATCTAGATTTGCACTGGATTTTCTGGGAGATTGGGGCTGTTTTTCAGCATCTATCTGAACCCACCCATATAGATATACATACGTTGGTTCTGAGTTTTATAAATGACCCTACTGTGATTGAAAAGTACAGTCTTTCTGATTTTGCGCTGTATTGGGCAGACCATATGGGGATTTCCTTTAATCTGGTGACTCAGGAGTCTGATCACCATAGAAAGAAAATTGTGACGAAAGTTAAGGACCTAAAGAATGTAAAACCAGATGCCTTTACTGTAGAGATGGGACGACTTCTCTATGAGAAAAGGCTAAAGCGGCTAGGGCTTTTCAGCTTGGAGAAAAGGCGGCTGAGGGGAGATATGATAGAGGTCTATAAAATAATGAGTGGAGTTGAATGGGTAGATGTGAAGCATCTGTTTACGCTTTCCAAAAATACTAGGACTAGGGGGCATGAAATGAAGCTACAATATAGTAAATTTAAAACGAATCGGAGAAAATATTTCTTCACTCAACGTGTAATTAAACTCTGGAATTCGTTGCCGGATAATGTGGTAAAGGCGGTTAGCTTAGCGGAGTTTAAAATAGGTTTGGACGGCTTCCTAAAGGAAAAGTCCATAGACTGTTATTAAATGGACTTGGGGAAAATCCACTATTTCTGGGATAAGCATTATAAAATGTTTTGTACATTTTTGGGATGTTGCCTGGTATTTGTGATCTAGATTGGCCACTGTTGAAAACGGGATGCTGGGCTCGATGGACCTTTGGTCTTTTCCAGTATGGCAATACTTATGTACTTAGATAAGGGATTCTCACCTTCACAATCTATATGGACTGTCAAACAGAATGCTGGAATACTACAAAATTAGCTCCTCTGCAGGAAATTAGCTTGAATTCTGACACTCAACCAGGGTTTAAAGTTTGCCTGGTAACAAAAGAGAGGGTTCAATAGTACACAAACACAAACAGCAAAAGAAAAAAGCACCTCAGGGCCTTCAAGGTTGGAGCAATGGAGCAATTTATTCGTAAATTTGGTGTGTGTTTTTTACAGCCGACAGTGGTTACTACAGAGGTATTATTTGCTGTGCTATTAGCATTTATGCTATTTAAGGGAGTTTGCCTTCCTTTTTTGTTTTTGTCTTCCAAAGTATTTGAATAATTGTTCTCCTGAGGCAGGTGTCGCTATGCCGAAACATGACCTGTGTCGGGTCTTTACAAATAAGGGCCCCCTTTACAAATGTGCACCAAAACGTGACCTGCGGTAGTGCGGGCACATGTTTTGGAGGCGCGCTGGACCATTTCTCCACCGCATCTGGAAAAAAAGAGGGGGGGGGTTGGGGCCGGGAAATGGATGTGCGGCAAAATTAAAACCAGTGTGCGTCTATTTATGGCCTGAGCCCTTAAAGCCACTCATTGACTTAGCACTAAGGGCTCTCGCATTACCTGCATGGTAACCATCCAGCATGCACCAACTGCTAATTAATGCCAGGAACACCCCCCCCAGTAGAAAATAGAAAATTATTTTCTACCGTGGGTTTTTGGTGCACGCCAAACTTGAAATCACCGCCAGGCACATGTGCATTGTGGGCGGTAATGCTGATTCATCGCATGCTGCATGCGCGCAGGCCCTTTCACGCCTTTGTAAAAGGGTTCCAAAGTACTCACAATCAGAGGCATAGCCACGGGTGGGCCTGGATGGGCCCATTCCCAGCCACTTTTGCTGCAGGCCTGCCCAGCCTCTTCTGCCCGCTCTCCCCGTCCATGTGGTCTGCTCACTTTTACTGTCCTGAAGCGCCGTTCTCCCTCCAGCACCGGCGATTCCCATAGCCAGCCTTCTGCCAGCGCGCGTCGTCGGGGCCTCTTCTCAGGCACGTCCCGCCTACTCTGCAACTTCCTGCGTCCCACCTTTGCAGAAAACAGGAAGTTGCAGAGTAGGTGGGACGCGCCTGAGAAGAGGCTCTGACGACGGACGCACACTGGCAGAAGGCTGGCTATGGGAATCGCCAGTGCTGGAGGGAGAACGGCACTTCAGGGCAGTAAAAATGACCAGAACTGACCATGTGCTGGAGGCTGTAGCGGGGGGGGGGGTAGCAGGTGGAGAGGAAATGCGGTGGCGGGCAGGGGGGTTTGGTAGCGGGTGGAGAGGAAATGCGAGGCCTGTGCCCACCCAGACCACCTCCATGCCCATCTAAAATTAAACTCTGGCTACGCTACTGCTCACAATTGCTCCAGTCTTGAAGGTCCTGTTGTGTTTTTGTTTTGTTTTTTTTTTTCTTTTCCTGCTTTATAGTTCACCTGGCAGAAAGTTAAGTCAACAGACAATCAAAGCTGGTGTTTGGCTGTTATTCTGTTTACAAGAAGGAAGTGTAACATACCAACAAAACTTATTATTCATGAATCTCAGAGAAGTGTGGAAATCGTTCCATGAGGTTATGTAGCTTATTTACTAAGGAACAATTCTACCAAGGTACATTAAGCAGTTAGCTCACAAATTGGCGCACGGTAACTGTTTATACATGGGCACAGTAATTGTTACCTTCCTGGAATGACTGCGCATGTTAACTGCATGCTGTGTTTGGAGGGGGGAGGGAACAGTGAGTGAATTACGGGTGGATGCTAATTGCAAATAACCATAAAGGTAAAGAACCTTTCTTTGCAGTAGCTGCGGAGGACATGCTGGGAATTCCCCTCCAGCCTTTGCAAAAAAAGGACTACACCCTAGGCAGTCTAGGTACAGGAAAAATGACAATACCCAGACACCTTGAACAGCCATTTTAAATGAGATCTCAGTAGATTTGGATAAAGGAATTGAAGTAGTCCTGGGTTCACAAAGTATGTCGTCCTCCGTGTATCAAATCCCATTACCCTTACATTTGGTCCCATTGGCTATCAGTTATTCATGTATTGCTCGTAAGAAATGGGTATTAAAGACTCAGCTTTGAATGGTTTCTTTCTTTTTCTGTTGGACCAGATTTTTACTGTGAACTGGCAAACCTTAACATCCATCCCCAAAAAACAACCCTGTGGAGTTTCCAAGGAGTTATTCTTTCCCCTTTACTTTTTACCATCTTTATAGCTCCTCTGGCTACACTTCTTTAGTCATTTGGCATTCGTTCGTATGTCTATGCAGATGATATCCAATTGGTGGGGGTAGCAGATCTTTCAGCTTGGAAGCTTTCTACATTGAATAACTGCCTGGGTATGATGCTGGCCCATGAATGGTTTATTCAGTTTGGGAATGGGGACAAATGAATTGAAAAAGATTCCTGTAAGTGAAAATAGTATGCGTAATGGCAAAGTTAATATGAGTTTACTAGAGTTGGAATATTTTGATCTAAGGTTCTGAAACATGGATGAGATCAAGAGTCATCATTTTAAAAGGGAGTTGCAAAGCTTCTGAAGCTTTTCCTAATATATGGAGCCCTTTCACAAAGGCACACTGAAAAATGGCCTGCAGCAGTGTGGATGCGTGTTTTGGGTGTACACAGAATCATTTTTCAGCACCCCTGTAAAAAATGCCTTTTTTTAAAAAATATTTTTGCCAAAAATGAACGTGCGGCAAAATGAATATTGTCACTCGTCCATTTTGGGTCTGAGACCTTACCGCCAACCATTGACCTAGTGGTAAGGTCTCACGCAATAACCAGGCGGTAATGGTCTACGCATGTAGAATGACGATTACCGCCCGATTACCACCTGCGCGCTGGAAAATAAGAATATTTTCTAGAGTGTGTAGCGGACGCACATCAAAAATGAAATTACCACAAGGGCCATGCGGTAACTCAAAATTGACTTGTGTTGGGTGCATGTAGGTGCCCATGTGGCTTAATAAAAGGGCCCCATAGATGTCAAGTGTTATTTTGTACTGCACATTATGCTACATGTAGTAATGCTACTGCATTTTTTTCATAAATCTAATAAAAGTTATTATGTGAAAAAGAAACATCTTGGCCTCCATGGGTAGTAACTTTGACTCTTTTCTTCTCTTTCTCTTTCCTTTTAATTGTGCCCTATGGAGAACTGCTGGCAAAGTACCCGATGTGGTCACTCTTAGCCCTTCTTCGCAGTAGCAGTCAAAAAGAAAAGCTGCCACAAAAGAGATAAATCTATTGCAAATTGTGTAAGATTACTCTTCATTCCCTAAGGTTTGACCTTGCAACTACTGCAAAGGTTGTTAGTAGAAGGCATTGTTCTAAAGTGACATTTTGCTACTGTATAAGGTGTATTTTAGATGTCAGATGGCTTTTCAGCTACCATATTATGACTGCAGCGATCAATGTTTGCATACTGTTGCTAAAAGGCAGATACTGTGTATAAAATAATCAGATAGCACCGGTGTTCCCCATTACAAATAGTTTTGTTTCAGTTCTTGTATAGTTAGTTTCCACTCTGACACACAGTAGATTATGCTGCTTTGGTGGTTTCTCTAACTCAAATTAGTGAGTGAAATCCAAAAGGATAGTGCACCAGTTTAGTGGCCTAATGGTTAGGGTGGTGGACTTTGGTCCTGGGGAACTGAGTTCGATTCCCACTGCAGGCACAGGCACCTCCTTGTGACTCTGGGCAAGTCACTTAACCCTCCATTGCCCCGAGTACAAATAAGTACCTGTATACAATATGTAAGCCACATTGAGCCTGTCATGAGTGGGAAAGTGCGGGGTACAAATGCAACAAAAATAAAATAGATACTATTGGACATTCTACATGGAATGTTGCTACTATTGGACATTCTACATGGAATGTTGCTATTCCACTAGCAACATTCCATGTAGAAGGCTGCACAGGCTTCTGTTTCTGTGAGTCTGACGTCCTGCACGTACGTGCAGGACGTCAGACTCACAGAAGCAGACGCCTGCGCGGCCACATTGGTGATCTGCAAGGGCCGACTTCTACATGGAATGTTGGAATAGCAACATTCCATGTAGAATCTCAAATAGTAGCAACAGTGGAGGAGTGGCCTGGTGGTGGACTTTGGTCCTGGGGAACTGAGTTCGATTCCCACTGCAGGCACAGGTAGCTCCTTGTGACTCTGCCCCGGGTACAAATAAGTACCTGTATACAATATGTAAGCCACATTGAGCCTGCCATGAGTGGGAAAGCACGGGGTACAAATGTAACAAAAATAAATATATTTGAACGTCCCATTCCCCTGCCTCAAACAAAAGGGTCACATTTGTACCGTTTAGAGACATCAAATATACATCTAAACAACCCAAAGGAGTTCTTTAAAAAGAAATTAAATTAGGGGAACAGTGTTGTTCTTTTTTTGTTCTTCAAAATATATTTGGCTTGCAGCCTTTATGTGTTTGTTTTATTTTTATTATTATTTCTACATTTTTGTACATTTCTGTGTCTCTCTTTTTAACCTGTTGTCATCCAAAATGTGCAACCTAACTTAGCTCCACCTGATTCTAAGTAACATTTTGTACATTATCTGTTCTGTCCTCCCCAGAGCTCCTAAAAACACCATTTTGTTTTCTCAAAGTTGTAGGATGTGATTCTTTAAGGGGTAAAAATTTTCAGCCAGCCCATATTTGTCTAAGATTTACGAATAAAACTTAGTTGATGATCTTCAGGGTAATTTTATAAGAGATTTAAGTATGTAAAATAGCATTTTATGCTCTCAAATGTGTACAAAATAGGCACCCAGACACATAGGGACATCAAAATTTAGGTGGAAAGTACATGCACATGAAAATAACCGGCACCCAGTCATAATAGCCCTGACAAAAAAGCCCTGACAAAACTGCCTTGTAACAAAATAACCCTTGACATTTCACACCCTAACAAAATAGCCCTTGACAAAATGGCCCCTCCCACAAATCAACCCTTGACAAAATAGCCCCCTTAACAAAACAGCCCCCTATGAAAAAATAACACATCACAAAAAATATAATAAACTACAACTGAAATCTTCACTGATAAAGACTCCTACCAGCATTCAATTGCATAAAGCATATATAAATAAACAAAATTCTAAAGCTACAAACTGGTATATACGATCTGTTATGCTCTTTAAAGAAACGATTCTTCCATCAACATGCTAATTTAAAAAAAAACAAAAACTAACAAAAAAAACCAATATTGTCATCATTTTCATAGTCTTACCAACCTTATCTTGTTTTGCAAGGTAAGATTATGAAGAAAAAAAATGCAGTCCCATTTTCTGGGCAGCTTGATCTGGCCTTTTTGTCAGTGGGGGGGGGGGGCTAACTTGTCAACTCATCACCACCATGGACACTGACTTGCGAGGTACCACAAGGATCAATACTGTCATCTATTCTGTTCAATATCTACCTCAAGCCACTAACTGAGCTGATTCGGTCAATGGACACTCAGTTCTACATCTATGCGGATGGTGTGCAGCTACTCATACCCATTGAACCTGACTTACATACTGCCTTGAATAAACTGATTACTTGTCTAACATCAATTCAAGAATGGGCTAAACGCAACAAACTTTGCATGAACCCAAGTAAAACCGAGCTTCTCTGGGTCCCTAACACAAGTGGATACATACCTGACATCAAAATCCCTTTTGGGAAGTATGAACTCCCCGTCAAATCACAAGTCAGGAACCTTGGAATACAATTAGATTCAACACTTACTCTGATTCCCCAAATCCAAGCAACCTTCAAGAGCTGGTTCTACTATTTGCGACAGCTACGCTGCCTCTCTCCATCGAGAAGGTAAATCTTATCCCAGTTGTGCATGGTCTGACTACAAAGGGCCTGCAAAAGCAAGACTCATAGAAGGTTCTAAGCGACATGACCACATCACACCATTTGTGCAAAAACTTCATTGGCTACCAGTACAATTCGGGGCTAAATTTAAAACTCTATGTCTGATCTTCAAGGACCTGAAAGGAAATGGCCCCGAGTATCTGAAGAATAGGATGATCCTCCATACACCGCCAAGGGCACTAAGGTCCTCCCAAGAACTTTCACTAACTACACCCTCTCTAAAAGACATTACACCATGTGATACCCGCAAGCGAGCCTCCTCCGGAGTAGCCCCCACAATCTGGAAAGCACTCCCTGAAAGGCTCCGCTTAACACAAGACTATCTCTACTTCAGGAATCAGGCAAAAGCTTGGCTCTTCAACCAAGCCTTTAATGGAAGAAGTAACTAATTTGTTAGTCTCACTCACACACACAAGGATTGACTCGGGCTGCACATACTGCAGCGGGACATGTTTATCCACTCCTACCCTAGCTGAGATAATATTTAACCATCTCTCTGACCTCACGTGCAACTTTCTTCAAATCAGTCACCTTACTTTCTAATTCTTCCTACTTTTTTACTCATCTATATGTTACAACTTTGCCTTACCCTTCACTACCAATTATAATGTTCTATTACGTATTGTGTAGTCATTGTAAATAGTATACCATGCCATACTTTGTATTGTTACTTGAATGTTTTTACTGCTGTAATTGCCTATTGCTCATGTTTGATCTATTCTTACTGTACACTGCCTTGAGTGAATTCCTTCAAAAAGGCGGTAAATAAATCCTAATAAATAAGGGTTATATTGTGGGCAGGCCGTTTTGACAGTGGCTGTTATGCCAGGGACTATTATGTCGGGAGCTTTTTTTGTTTGGAGCTTTGTTGTTGGGGCTATTTTGACCAGGTACCAAAATGACCATAATACTGACATATAGGCACATCTGTGTGCACATACATGCAAATTCAAAAAAATCTGCTTACACACTATTCTATAATCTGATTCCTAAATACAACAGCATATGTGCGGCAACAGACTTGCCATGAGCCAATCCTGAACTACTGTCAGGCTACCACAGGAGCCTGACGGTAGTTCTCACCCCAAGGGCGTGCCATTTCCAGCGCTGGAACTTAACCGGTGGTAATTGGGCAGTGCCGCACACCAGGGGCATAGCTATGGGGGGGGGGCCACAGGGGCCTGGGCCCCCGCAAATTTCATCCGGGCCACTTGCTTGGCTGGTGGGGGTCCCCAACCCCAGCCAGCTGAAGCCTTCTTCAGCGCCAGTCTGGCGCAACCACGTTCACTGCCCTGCTCTTCTTTCTTTTTGCTCCTCCTGTAAACGCTGACGCTCAAAAGAGCATAAATTCTAATTAGTGCCAATTAGTTTTGATAATTGCTTGTTGGTGGCCAATTATTGGTGCTGATCAGCTTATTAACCAATTAAGTTGTGTGCACGGATCAATTATGTGCGCTGATTTGCATGTGCATCTTTAGTCACCGTTTATAGAATCCGGGGGTTAATACATGTGTGTTTCAGCAATTTAGCTGCAAACACTTGCACTAGCTCTATGGATGGCATAAGTGTTCACCATCTAAATTATAGGCATGCATTTTACCTGTTACACTAGTATTCTGTAAAGGAAAGTAGGCATCTACTTTTCTCTATAGAATCAGTGCCACATAGGTGCCCTCTATGCACCTAATTATAGGTACATAGTTATAGACTTGCCCTCCATTAGAATCATTTATAAGGCATTTCCACAAGTAAAGCAAGTTTTAGGGGCCCTTATATGAAGCAGCGGTAAGCCCAAGGCGGGCTTACCACTTGCTAAAAGGGAAGTACTGCTAGGCTACTGCAGCAGCCCAGCGGTAGTTCCCTCCCCTTCAACACGCCATTTCCAGCATTGCAAAAATATTTCAATTTTTGTAGCGCTAGTGTGTACCTAGTGGTAATTGGACAGTGCAGTGCGCTGCCTGGTTACCACCGGGTTAGCACGGGAGCCCTTACCACCACCTCAATCGGTGGCTGTACGTGCTCCCTCCCAAGATGGCTACATGGCAAGTGGGTCACTTGTCACAGAGCCATTTCTTTAAGAAACGGGAAGCCTTCCTTTTACCTGCTGTGGTAAAAGGGGGCCTCGGCGCATGTCAAAAACATGCGCCAATGCCAGCAAAGGTCCCCTTTTTTTCCACAGCTTCATAAAAGGACCCATTACACATTTAAAAGGGCTCATTTAAACTGTACAGTCAAATGCAATTCTACACCTCTTGCTTATAACTGCACCATGCATAGGCATTCCCAGGGGCATGGTTTTAAAAAAGCAGAGGGAGAGTTCTGATGTGCGCACAGATTTATAAAATACTAGTTATAAAGGCCCATTTCTGACACATATGAAACGGGCGCTAGCAAGGTTTTCGGTGGATTGTTCTCTGCGCGAGGCACCCGCCGCCGCCGCCGCGCGATGCCGCCCCACCGTCATCCCACCCTACCGTTTTGTAGTTTTGCTGGCGGGTGACCCGAAATCCCGCCAGCAGAATTCCTCTGTTGTTTGCTTTGCTGACTCCGACGTGATGTTCTGCATTGGTAGCCTGTGCAGGGCGGCTTCTGTGCGTCTGACGTCCTGCACGTGCAGGACGTCAGACGCACAGAAGCCCTGCTTGCAGAGGCTAGTAATGGGTGAAGATCATGCCGGAGGCAGAAGACAGGACTGTTGTTGGGGGGGTTCGGGTTCCCCAGCGGCAAAAGCTACGCGTCGGTGGGTGGGTGGGTGGGTTTTGTTTTGCTTTTTTTGTTTCCTTGTTTTTCGTGGGTGGGTTGGTGGAGGTGCGGCGTGGGGGTGGGTGTTGCACCTCCAGCATGTTGGAGCGGGGCTTCTTTTTTTTTTTGTGTTTGTTTTTCGTGCTTGTCTTGGGTGGTGGGCGGCGCGTGGGGTGGATTTTGGACATCCAGTGGGAGGAGTAACCTACTGTTCCCCCTGCTTGTTTGCGATTCATTCGTTATCACTCTTAACGTTCTGTGTGCCAAGTTTCTGAAGTCACAGCACAACGTTAAAGGGTTTGTTTGTCGTCATGACGTTTGACGCGAGGGCGGGACACAAATTCATAGTGGGATGACTTCACCATCATGAAGTTACGAACCCTTTATCGTTGTGCTTTGAGTTCAGTACCTTTGTCCTCAGAACGTTGAGGGTGCGTTTTATTATATTATTATAGTAGATGTATATAAACATAGAGTATATACCCATGTACACTCTTTTTGGAGCTGGTGTAAGTTTTTATGCCTACTTCCTCTGTGGTAATTTTATAAAGGCACTTAAGTGCATCTATTAGCTTTCTAAAGGTATAGCATATGTGCTTAAGGGCCTTGTTAGTCTAGGCACTCTGTTCTAAAATTATCCTCTTTAGGTGACTTCTTAGCTGTTCAAATTGTAGTTGCAGCTGAATTTCACCTAAATCTAGGCATCCAAAGTGTGGCCACCTAGAAAAAGAACTGTGGGGTCTTTTTTTACCAAGCTGCAGGAAAAAGGACCTGTGGTAGTGGAAGGAGCCATTTTTCCCATGCATAGGGTTATCATATTTTGTCCCCCAAAAAGGAGGACACATGCCACGCCCCCACCACACACCCAGCCATGCCCCCTTTCACACCCTCGCTCCGCCCCTGTCACATTTTCCCTCCCCCTGTCACACACCCCATCACTCCCCCTCCCCGTCACCTCCTCCCCTTACCTTACTACTGCCCTGGTGGTCTAGTGACCTTTTCGGGGCAGGAAAGAGCCCCCTCTTTCCTGCCCAGAGCGCTGCCCTGCATGCATCCTTCCTGTTCCTGAGCTCAGCGCCGATTTACAATGGCCACCGAGAGTTGAAGTCTCGCGAGGTCACTTCAACTCTCGGTGGCCATTTTGAATCGGCGCCGAGATCAGGAACAGGAAGGATGCATGCAGGGCAACGCTCCAGGCAGGAAGAGGGGGCTCTTTCCTTCCCCCGAAGGCGGAAGAAGTCACTAGACCACCAGGGCAGTAGTAAGTAAGGGGAGGGGAGGCTAGCAATATGCCCATTTGTCCGGATTTCTGGAAACGGGCAGATTGGCAAACCCACCCGGTTGCCCCGGACATGTCCTCAAAAAGAGGACATGTCCAGGTCAATCCAGACATATGGTAACCCTAACCCATGCACCACGGCCCTTTTTACCGCAGTGAGTAAAATGCCCACCCCCAAAATGGCCACATGGTAAGATAACTCTTTCCACGTGGCCATGTGGCGGAAGCACTTACCGCCACTCATTCAGGTGGCGGTAAGGGCTCCTGTAGTAACCTGGCAGTAACCAGGCAATGCACAACGATGCTCAATTACTGTCGGTTATCGCTGTGCTATAAAACATTTTTTTACAGCATGACAGAAATGACATTCGCTGTGGCTGCATCTACCACCAGTGGCCACGTTGGGCCGGCGGGTAGTTCCAGGATAGCATGCGGTAAGCCCACATTGGGCTTTCTAAAAGACTTCCTGTTTTTTGTGTGCTGATGGTAAATGACTAATCAGAGAAAATTACAGCTGAAGTGCAATGCTATTAACTACGTTGGTTCATAGACACATAGAAATATGAAAGCAAGTGAAGACCACTTGGCCTATCCAGTCTGTCCATCCATGCCATCTACTATCCCTTTTCTTCCCTTGGAGATTCTATGTACTTGTCCCAAGCTTTCTTGAAGCTTTCCTTCCTTTCCCACAACCACTGAAAATGTATCAAGGGCCGCCTACAAAGATAAGTTAACTACCACAAAGAGGGTACATTTTCCATCATTGGACTTAGACACCTACCTACTTAAGTCTCCTTCTAGAAAGAAAAACATTGAGTTACATATGTACATCAGTCATGTCTTTTGCCTTGCCATTGGTTTTGGACTTGGACGAAGGGATGGGTATCCATTTCAGTCAACTGGTTCTGCCCCCTTGGGCACCTGTAAGACACTGAGCTTAAGCTCAAATGCATATTTGTATTTAGATTCCATTTGGTTTTCTAAACAGATTGCACTAAACAAATAGAAAGCGATATTATAAACCATAATTCTCATAAAGCAAAGAAGTCACATCCTCAGATAACAAATTTTACTAATATTAAATAGAATCCCAATAAAAAAACCTTAAGTTTTACAATCCCAGCATTCACTACTGTTACATGACCAATGGTCTTTCTAAAGACCCTCACTGTTTTTATTACATTTTTTAGGATTTCTAAAGTGTTTCTATCGTTAGACATTTTGATTCTTTTTAAACACTGTCTCCTGATGCAGGCTATTCGGCTGAAACACAACGTTGTGTTGAGTCGTTTTTGACTTTCAATAAAGCCTTGTTTCAACCCAAGATATTGTGTGCTCCAGTCTCTGGAAACCATGGCCTTTGTTCCCACTTTTCTTTCTCCTTGAGATACTCCGTGGGATCTTTTGAGTTCTCCACACGTGGATTCACTTTGGTTAACGAACAAAACAAGTTGAAAAAACACGACTTTCTGTGTTTTTTAAATTTAGTAATAACACTGCGCACTCTTCTGAAGCAGTGTGCACTATGTGTAAAGAGTGCGCACTCTTCAAAAGAGACCTCAGTCTTATCAGTAGTTCATCCATTCAAACCATTACGAATGTGCACACCATTGCAAATGCATGAACCACTGTGCATGCACACACACTCAGAAAATGAGTATGTATCTTTCTGAAACAGTGCAACCTCTTTTCAAATAGTGCACACTCTTTCTAAGATGCATGCATTCAAAGAATTTGCTCCCGTGATGACAAAATGGCCAACAAAAATGAATTAAATGAACATTCCTGCAAACAACATAGAAAGAGACGTAAAAAGATCCCTAATGCACTGTATATTTGTTGAACCAAAAAGAGTTTATATCAGCTCCACCTAATTCAGAATACTACAGTATAACTGATAGAGGGTTGCATGTGGTGTGACTAAATCATGCTACCTCATGCTCTTCCTTCAAAAGCTGCACTATCTACCAGTACTCTGCAGGGTGAAATTTACAATCTGTTTGATTTTCAAGGCCTTAGAAGAACCTGGCAAGAATAACTAAAGAATAGTTAGCTGTCTATATGCCTTTGATGTCTCTAAGGCAGGGGCTTAGCCAGACCTCAGCGGGAGGGGGTTCAGAGCCTGAGGTGGGGGGCACAGTTTAGCCCACCGACCCCCTCCCCCGCCATCCAGCCACTTTGGACCCCCTCATGTCGCAGACCCCCACCACCACCGATGACGACCCCCCCCGCTGCTGACCCTCTGCCGTCACTGCCACCGCCAGGTACCTTTGCTGGCGGAGGTCCCCAACCCCTGCCAGCCGAAGTCTTCTTCAGCGCCGGTCGACTCTGGCGCCTTCGCTGATGATCTGTTTCTGATGTACTGACTCCTGCGTGCACGTCCCGTATGTAGCCCCAGTGCAGGACGTGCATGCAGGAGTCAGGAGTCAGAAACAGATCATCAGCGAAGACGCCAGAGTCGACTGGCACTGAATAAGACTTCGGCTGGCGGGGGTTGGGGACCTCCGCCAGCGGTGATGGGGGAGGGTCAGCAGCGGCGAGGGGGAGTCGGCATCGGGATGGGGTCCAGAGTTGAGGGGGCCAGGGCTTAATCTGTGGGAGCCCATGCCCCATGGCCCCACCTAGCTACACCCCTGCTCTAAGGTCCCCTTGAGGGACATCTCTATCTATACACGTGTCAATAGAAATTATATGATACCCACCAGCGAGCTGAGTACCCCCATAACTTGGAATGTACTCCAGAGGGGCTATGCTTGACTCAAGATTAGCTGGAGGGTGTCATGGCTAGTTTTGGCCTGAAGCAATATAAGTAACTACTGAAAAGCTCTGAAGACATCTTTTTGATCATCATAGTCTATTAGGCATGGTGGGCCAGATGCTATATAAAGCACCTAAAAAATCCGTGTGGCAAACATTTCCAGCGAAGTGTATTCTATAAGCAGCACCTGGATTTAGGTGTGGTATATAGAATACGTTTAGTTGATATCCCAGCACCTAAAGCTACTCACCTCCGTTACACCAGTGAAAATGTGGCGTAAATCCCAGTTTGTAGGTTTACATGCACTGGGCCATATTGTGTAACTACGTGCTATATATAGGAACGCCCACAAAACACCTATGACCATGCCCCTTTTGGACTGCGCACATTAGGATTTAGGCACAGTTCATTGCAGAATATGATTAGCGAGTTGTACATATAAATTCTAATTATTGCCAATTAGTGCTCATTATTGCTTGTTAGGTGCTATTAACATTGCTTAGTTTGTTAAGCCAATTAAGTTACATGGGTTGTTATGGAATATGCTTAGATTTCAGCTCGAATGCTAGGCATTTTATATAGAATCCAGCAGGGTATGTCTATACAGCGAAAGTATAAAAAAATAGCATCATAGAGTGTGGCTAGAGACCATAACGTATGTGAATATTGATATAAGCTCTCCCTTTTGGTTGGCTGCACAGTTTCATATTTGGGTGTCAGTAGGGCTACTATATTTTGTCCCCAAAAAGGAGGACATGTGCCCCGCCCCACCATACACCCCACCACACCCCCTTCCATGCCCTCGCTCCGCCCCCTGTCACATTTTCCCTCCCCTGTCACACACCCCGTCACCCCCCTCCCCTTACCTTACTACTGCCCTGGTGTTCAAGTGACCTGTTCAGGGCAGGAAAGAGCCCCCTCTTTCCTGCCCGGAGCACTGCCCTGCATGCATCCTTCCTGTTCCTGATCTCCAGGGCCGGTCTTAAGGCGAGGCGACCGAGGCGGCCGCATAGGGCCCCGCGCTCAGTGGGGCCCCGCGCACGCCTCAGGTCGCCCCGCCTGCCCGAGCTCCAGTCCATCCTTCCGTCCTCCCTCCCAACGAATCCGATGTGCGACGGCGGCGTGGTGGGCCGGGCCGGTCCGCCCCCCCCGATGTCAGCGGGTGGGGGGGGGTGCTCCGAGTCGCTGCTCCTGTCTCCTGCCTTTAAAAACGCAATTTGGAAGCGCCGAAGACAGTGACAGGCAGCGCCTCGCGTCTGCCCGCCCTGCTACTAAAATCTGTTCGACGTCATTGGGCCTTCCCACATTGAGTCCCGCCCTCCTCTGAGGTAACTTCCAATTACCTCGAGGGCGGGCGGGACTCAATGTGGGGAAGGCCCGAACGACATCGAAGAGATTTTTAGTAGCAGGGCAGACGCGAGGCGCTGCCTGTCACTGTCTCTCCGATGCTTCCAAATTGTATTTTTAAAGGCAGTGAGGGTGGTGGGCGGCAGAATGGAGCTCAGCTTGTAGGTGGGTCGGGGGGGGAGGGACTCAGATGGGAGAAGGGTGGGGGGTGGGGTTCTCAGGTGGGGGAAGGGTAGGGTGGGGTTCTCAAATGGGGAGGTGGAGAGGGGGTTCACGGATGGGAGAAGGGTGGGGAGGGGGTTCTTGGATGGTTGAAGGGGATGGGTGGGGAGGGGACTGGGGTTCTTGAATGGGATAAGGGGACTGAGGTGGGAGGGGTATTCACGGATGGGAGAAGGGGGTGGGGGGGGGGGTTATTGGATGGTTGAAGGGGACTGGGGTTGGGGAGGGGGTCACGGGGGAGAAGGGGATAGGGGTGAGGGGACTGGGGTTCTTGGATGGGATAAGGGACTGAGGTGGGAGGGGTATTCACGGATGGGAGAAGGGGGTGGAGAGGGGGTTCTTGTATGGTTGAAGGGGACTGGGGATGGGGAGGGGATCACGGATGGGAGAAGGGGCGGGGAGGGGGTTCTTGGAGGGTTGAAGGGGGGGGGGGGGGGGGGACTGGGGTTCTTGGATGGGAGAAGGGGACTGTCACTGGGGTCTGAGAAGGGGCCATATGGGGCCTGGGGCTGGTGGGAAAATGGGGCATGCGTGGGTCAGGTGGGAGAATGGTTCTGAAAAGGGGGCCCTAATACAAGGCATGTGGATGAAGGGGCTGGAACTGGGGGCTGAAAAGGAGGGTAGGGGGGATGAGGGGGCTAGTATTGGGACTGGAGGCTGAATCTGGGGGCTGAAAAGGGGACAGGGAGAAGTGGCTGGGGGGCTGAAGCTCGGGACTGGTGGGATAGTGGGGCTGGAACTGGTGGCTAAAAAAAGGGCAGAGAGAGGGGCATATCCTGGATGGGGAGCGAGAGGGAGGGCAAACCCTGGATGGATGGCAGAGGGAGGGCAAATGGTGGATTGAAGGGGCAGAGAGAGTGAGGGCAGACAGTGGATGGAAGGGATAGAAAGGGCAGACAGTGAATGGATGGGGGGAGAGAGAGGGCAGACAGGGGCAGATGGTGGATGGATCATGGAAGGGGCAGAGAGAGGGGGCAGATGTGGATAGAAGAGGGAGGGAGAGAGGGCAGACATTGGATGGAGGTGACAGCAGAGAGGGCAGACACTGGATGGCAGAGAGAGACCGAAGACAGATGCTGGATGGAAGGAAGACAGTGAAAAGAAGATGAGGAAAGGAGAAACCTGAGACAACAAACTGTAAATAAAATATATATTTTATTTTTTTGCTTTAGGATAAAGTAGTATTGTAGATGTTTAATAAATGTTTATAATATAGAACATGTAAACAAGGTAATCTTTTGATTGGACTAATTTTAATACATTTTAATACATTTTGTCTAACTTTCGGAGAACAAAACCCCCTTCCTCAGGTCAGGATAGGATACTGTAACAGTACTATACTATATTGACCTGAGGAAGGATGTTTTGGCCTCTGAAAGCTAAATCTATTAGTCCAATAAAATGGTATTATTTTATTTTCTATATTTGTTTTATTTCTATTTGTTAATTTGTAAAGTGGTGATTGGTACTTGTTAGTTTTTTTCAAATTTACATCTTCTGTCTTTATATTTTGCACAGTACTAGGGGACAGTTTCTGTTTCTGTGGTGTTGCATTGTATGCAGAGTCTGGCATTGGGAGTTCAGTTTAATTTTTGTCTAAATAGAAAGTTTATTATTACTTATTCTATCGTGGATTAGGGTGTATCTGTGTTTATGAAAAAGACATGGCTTTCACTTGGCATTGACTGTGTAGGATCGACGACGATCTGTACTATTCTGTCTGGTTTCATTTTACAATAGGTGAATTGATGCTCTAGTGCTCACTGTAGTGTTTAAAGATGTTTTCCTTTTCTTTGTGTGATTTAGTAGAAATGACTGCTTATGGTATGGTAGAATTGCTCTAAAGGTCCTGAGTGTTTTGTATTCTCGGCATACCTAGTACTGGATTTTGGAGGGGGATGTTAAAAAATGACTGGGAGGGAGGGAGGGAGGGGGGCCTTGGAGCTGGGAGGGAGGGAGGCCCTGGAGCTGGGGGCCTTGGAGCTCGGAGGGAGCGGTCTGGGAGCTTGGAAGGAAGGGTGGCCGGCCCTGGAGCTAGGGAGGGGGCGGAGCTAGGGGGCAGGGCTAGGGTGGGGCCCCATCAAATTGGTCTGCATAGGGCCCCGCACTTGCTAAGACCGGCCCTGCTGATCTCGGCACCGATTCAAAATGGCCACCGAGAGTTGAAGTCTCGCGAGGTCACTTCAACTCTCAGCGGTCATTTTGAATCGGCGCCGAGCTCAGGAACAGGAAGGATGCATTCAGGGCAGCGCTCCAAGTAGGAAAGAGGGCTCTTCCGGCCCCGAAAGCGAAAGAGGTCACTAGACCACCAGGGCAGTAGTAAGTAAGGGGAGGGGAAGGCTAGCAATCTGCCCGTTTGTCCAGAAATCCGGACAAACGGCAGATTGACAAAACCCGCCCGGTTGCCCGGACATGTCCTCAAAAAGAGGACACGTCCGGGTAAATCCGGACATATGGTAACCCTAGGTGTCAGCCGGACAAAGGTGTATAAACGGAAATAAGTTGTTTATTAACTGAGTCCTGAGGCCTGTTACAACACAGAGCCAGGAACACAGGGCAAAAACGCCTCTGTAATTCAGTAAATACAGTCTCAAGCAGGCTGGCAGGCACAAGACACAGTCTGTGGCTAGAGGGACTGTAAGTTCTTCTTGGTTCTCCTCCAAGTTTCAGGTCTGGCTCCAGCCAGACCTCGGAGCAAAGCTTACTAGTCACAAATCAGGAAACAAAAATGGCTTCCCTCAGCCAGGTGACGATCATTAGACATAAGCTGTAGCAGCATGTGCTGGGGCTCCTGTTCTTACTTCCCTGGGCCTCTTTAACCTCTGCCCTTCTTACTTCTTTATCTTTCACCTTTTTTATTGAAAACAGTGCTGGGGAATTTGGTACCACAAGCCTTCATTTGTAAGTACATGGGATTCCCCCCCCCCCCCCCCATACTTCTAATAGACCTGCCCTTTCAGTGTTCCTAGTCTCATCATTGTAGTTATAATCAAAGTTTCAGCGTGCTTGTCTGACATTGCTGTCTGCAGGGCCGTGCCTAGGGTCTCTGGCGCCCCCCTGCAGACTATCAGTTGGCACCCCCCTGCAGACTATCAGTTGGCGGCGGTGGCGGCGCCCCCCCCCCCTCCCGTGAAAATGATCGTTCACCACTTGCCACACTGACAGGAATTGTCAGCAATATTCTTAGAAAGAAATTGCTATACATTGCAAAATAAGATAGCAGATGTAAATTCTCAAAGTGGACATATTCCAAACACTAAAATGAAATAAAATGATTTTTTTTCTACCTTTGTTGTCTGGTGACTTTCTTTTTCTGATCATGCTGGCCCAGTATCTGATTCTGCTGCTATCTGTCCTCTTAACTCCGTTTCCAGGGCTTCCTTTCCATTTATTTCTTTCCTTTCCTCCTTTCTTCTTCATTTCTGGTCCTCAGCTTCTGCCTATTTCTTCATCCATGTGCAGTTTTTCTCCTCTCTTCCTTTTCCCTCATTTCATCTCCTTCATCTCTCTTCCCTCCCCTCTATGTCCAGCAATTTCTCCTCTCTCCCTGAGCCCTGCCCTCCCAATCCATGCCCATCCATGCTCCTCTGTCCCCTGCCCCTCCATTCATCCCTATCCAGCAATTCCCCTCCCTGCCCTCCCAATCCATGCCCATCCATGCTCCTCTGTCCCCTGCCCCCTCCATTCATCCCTTTCCAGCAATTCCCCTCTCTCCCTGAGCCTGCCCTGCAATCCATATCCATCCATGCCCATCTGTCCCCTCCATTCATCCCTATCCAGCAATTCCCCTCTCCCTGCCCTCCCAATCCATGCCCATCCATGCTCCTCTGTCCCCTGCCCCTCCATTCATCCTTTT
This sequence comes from Microcaecilia unicolor, assembly GCF_901765095.1. Lineage (NCBI taxonomy): Eukaryota > Metazoa > Chordata > Amphibia > Gymnophiona > Siphonopidae > Microcaecilia > Microcaecilia unicolor. The sequence goes on along the minus strand of NC_044033.1, from coordinate 37,270,787 downwards.
CCAGCAATTCCCCTCTCTCCCTGAGCCCTGCCCTCCCAATCCATGCCCATCCATGCTCCTCTGTCCCCTGCCCCTCCATTCATCCTTTTCCAGCAATTCCCCTCTCCCCCTTCCATGACCCCCCCTCGCATCCATGCTCCTCTCTCTCCATGTCCCAGCCTGGCCCGCCCTCTTCTCCCCCCCTTCGCATCCATGCCCCCCCTTTGCATCCTTGCTGTCGTTTCTCCCCTGCCCTCCCGCTCCCATTGTTCAACTGCCCACCCTCTTCTCTCCCCCAACATCCCTTTTCTTTTTTTCTTTTAAATTTACTTCCGTGGCGGCGGTTCCGGCAGCGCAGCGTCAGGGAAGGAGGCGGCGCTTCCGACGTCTAGCCTTCCTTCGCTGTGTTCCGCCTTCTTCTGACGTCAATGGAAAAAAAAGAAAAGGGATGTTGGGGGAGGGCGAGCGAGGTGAGCATGGAAGCGCCCCCCTGCCATGCTTACCTCGCTTACGGGTCAGCACGGCCCTGGCTGTCTGGATGTCTCAACGCCACCTGAAATTAAATATGACCAAAACCGAGCTTCTCATTTTCCCCCCCAAACCCACCTCCCCGCTTCCCCCGTTTTCTATTTCTGTTGATGGCTCTCTCATTCTCCCTGTCTCCTCAGCTCGAAACCTTGGGGTCATCTTTGACTCTTCTCTCTCCTTCTCTGCTCATATCCAGCAGATTGCCAAGACTGTCGTTCTTTCTTTACAACATCCGTAAAATCCGCCCTTTCTTTCCGAGCACTCTACCAAAACCCTCATCCACACCCTTGTCACCTCTCGTTTAGACTGCTGCAATCTGCTTCTTGCTGGCCTCCCACTAGTTACTTCCCCTCTCCAGTCGGTTCAAAACTCTGCTGCCCGTCTCATCTTCCACCAGGGTCGCTTTACTCTACTACCCCTCTCCTCAAGACCCTTCACTGGCTCCCTATCCGTTTTCGCATCCTGTTCAAACTTCTTCTACTAACCTATAAATGTACTCACTCTGCTGCTCCCCAGTATCTCTCCACACTCGTCCTTCCCTACACTCCTTCCCGTGCACTCCGCTCCATGGATAAATCCTTCTTATCTGTTCCCTTCTCCACTACTGCCAACTCCAGACTTCGCGCCTTCTGTCTCGCTGCACCCTATGCCTGGAATAAACTTCCTGATCCCCTACGTCTTGCCCCATCCTTGGCCACCTTTAAATCTAGACTGAAAACCCACCTCTTTAACATTGCATTTGACTCGTAACCACTTGTACCACTCGCCTCCCCTACCCTCCTCTCTTCCTTCCATTCACATTAATTGATTTGATTTGCTTTTATTTATTTTTGTCTATTAGATTGTAAGCTCTTTGAGCAGGGACTGTCTTTCTTCTATGCTTGTGCAGCGCTGCGTATGCCTTGTAGCGCTATAGAAATGCTAAATAGTAGTAGTAATAATCCTTTTCCCTTTCAACGATTCCTATTTTGACTCCATATTTAATTGAATATCACTGTTTTTCATGCCATTGTTACACATGTTACATGACCTGGTATGACTTTTATTTCACCAACATTGGCCAGGATTATTACAGAAGCACTTGTGCTTTAATTCCCTGTAATATTAGAAAAATTAAAGAACATTACTAACATAAATGGGACACAAAAATCAGTAATACTGAGAACAGTATTTCTTGCTCTGAAAATATGTTTGATCTCAAACCAGTTTGAACTGAATTAACAGCAGTACAACTTGTTATCTCTATTTTATCATTTACTTTACAGTTAAAGTGCATGCTGTGTGAGAATGTAAGAAAGTATTTCTACCTACAACGCCGTCAATTTAAATCCAAGTATATTATTAAGTTAATGATACCATCTAGGAGTCCAGTCCATTAAAGATTTTCTGTCTTTTAGCTGTGGTTAAAGCAGCGCTATGGAAGAGAGTGAGTTTTAATGGGTCAACATTCCAGCTTATAATTGAAAAAGAAAAACGCCTATATTGCGACCCAAATCGGGAGATAGACGTTTATCTCACAAAAACGAATAAAGCGGTATAATCGAAAGCCGAATTTGGACGTTTTCAACTGCACTCCGTCGGATGCGGACAAAGTTGATGGGGGCGTGTCGAAGGCGTGGTGAAGGCGGAACTGGGGCGTGGTTATCGGGCGATCAGAGATAGGCGCCTTTCGCCGATAATGGAAAAAAATATGCGTTTTTAGCGAGAATTTATGGCACTTTTCATGGACCCTGTTTTTCCACGAATAGGGCCCCAAAAAGTGCCCTAAATGACCAGATGACCACTGGAGGGAGTCGGGGATGACCTCCCCTGACTCCCCAGTGGTCACAAACCCCCTTCCACCACAAAATATGCCGTTTCACAACTTTTTATTTTCACCCTCAAATGTCATACCCACCTCCCTGGCAGCAGTATGCAGGTCCCTGGAGCAGTTATTAGGGGGTGCAGTGGACTTCAGGCAGGTGGACCCAGGCCCTTCCCCCCCCCCACCTGTTACACTTGTGCTGGTAAATGGGAGCCCTCCAAACCGCCCCCCAAACCCACTGTACCCACATGTAGGTGCCCCCCTTCACCCCTTAGGGCTATAGTAATGGTGTAGACTTGTGGGCAGTGGGTTTTGAGGGGGATTTGGGGGGCTCAACACCCAAGGGAAGGGTGCTATGCACCTGGGGGCACTTTTACATTTTTTTTTTTTTTTTGTAAAAGTGCCCCCTAGGGTGCCCGGTTGGTGTCCTGGCATGTGAGGGGGACCAGTGCACTACGACTCCTGGCCCCTCCCACGAACAAATGCCTTGGATTTATTCGTTTTGAGCTGGGCGCTTTCATTTTCCATTATCGCTGAAAAACAAAAACGCCCAGCTCACAAATTGTCGAATAAAACATGGACGTCTATTTTTTCCCAAAATACGGTTCGGTCCGCCCCTTCACGGACCCGTTCTCGGAGATAAACGCCCATGGAGATAGACGTTTTCATTCAATTATGCCCCTCATTGAAACCTAGTAGCCAACTACTGCATCTGGCTGCATCTTTTAAAATCAACTACAGTAACACAAATGGGTGTGGGATTATCAAAGCACACAGCCGCAACTCAAAATTAATCCCCACGTATCACTATGAAACTCTAATGTATTTCCAATGAAAAAGGAAGGAAAAGCCTCAAAGTAGCTCAAACCCAACAAGGTTTACAGAGCTATGTCGATCTGAAAAGAGCTTTACTTCGTCAGAGGCAAAAACCTTCCAGAATAATAAAGTAACATCATTTATAATCACAGGGATCAAAATAAATTTTTTTTTTTTAAAGGCGCTTCTCTTATAAATAAATGGAGCACAGAGACGACATCTTGTCGATGTCTCAAAATGCTGTCTTGCCCCTGGGCCAACGGGCCAACGGTTCGTTAAAACTGCTTCAGGGTCCAGATGGCAAGAAGAATTACAATGACGCTCCGTTCAACAGGTCATAAAAATAGGCGGATTCACGGTTTTTATGACCTATTGAAAGGAGCTTTATTGTAATTGTTCTTGCCATCTGGACCCTGAAACAGTTTAACGAAACGCTGGCCACGTTAATTTAATTGTATTATATTTATTATTACATTGTACCGCGCTTTCCCGCTCAGAGCAGGTCAATGCGGCTTACATAGTAACAGGGATTACAGACTATTGATGAAGAGAAAATAAGTATATCAGAATAAAAAAATGAATAGGTAGAGATGGGCAAGAGTGAAGGGAGTAGGAGAGGTATGAGCGAGGGTAGGTGAGCATTGGAGGAGGGGTAGAGGAGGCGGAAGGGGGATGGGACATTTTGAGTTGTGGCTGTGTGCATCTTTTAAAAGACAAATATATTCAGCACAAATATATGAATAGTGATGTTCAATATGCCTGTAGACTCTGTTTCTTACATGTGATGTGGCTTATATCATTCATAGACAAAATCTAAATCAACGTATCATGGGCACGTTTTTAGAAAATTTTACCCAAAATGAGTGTTTTTTCTTCAGAGGCCATTTTACTAAGCCACATAAGCTAAGCACTTACGTGCACCCAATGCGTGTCAATTTCGAGTTACCGCCCAGCTACTGCGTGGCCCCGGTGGTAATTTCATTTTTCACGTGCGTCCACTACGCGGTCAGACAATATTTGTATTTTCTGGCTCACGGGCGGTAATTGGCATTTGAACGTGCATTGACCATTACGCTTGGTTAACGCGTGAGACCTTATCGCTAAGTCAATGACTGGCGGTAAGGTCTCGGACCCAAAATGGATGCACGCCAATTTTCTTTTAGATGCACGTCCATTTTCAGACCAAAAAAAGGTATTCTTACACTAACGCAGGCCATTTTTCAATGCACTTTAGTAAAAGGACCCCTCAGTTTTTTAACTATGCACACTTGTATCCATTCTGGAGTATATCTAACAGGAAGAAAATGTCATTGGATACACAGGCATCATTGGAACATGTAGACACACAGTGGGATGCATGAGTGGAATGCATAGCATTTTTAAAATTAATTTTAGAATGTTTATACTTTAAAATTGTTTAATCAATGCATTTGAGCTCACCGACCTGACTGTTTTAAATAATTTTGGGCTAGATTCTATATAACGCAGAACTGCTTTATCTCCCATTCCGAACTTGAATCTACTATGTCCTCATCAAGACATACTCCAATGACCCATCCTATGAACTTTTAATGGAATACCACTCTCTCTTTTATTCTGAACATGAACTCTTTACACATGATTGCTTAATCTACTATCGTCATTCATGATCTTTATGTAATACCTCTTGTATTTCTCACTCCGGAATGACGATCGCCATGATGGAACAATGTAAGCCACATTGAGCCTGCAAATAGGTGGGGAAATGTGGGATACAAATGCAGTAAATAAATAAATATCATGCCTAAACAACCAGTGCCAAAAAAATGTGCCTAGGCGTATTCTATAAACCATGCCTAAATTTAGGTGCAGTTTATAGATTACGCCTAAATCTGGGCATAGTATATAGAATATGCCAAACACCCCTTTTCTGCGACTATATTTAGTCGCAGCCATTTACGCCAATGAAAATCTGGTATAAATGCCGATGCCTAAATTATGTGCAGAACGGGTATATTCTATAACAGCGAATGTAAATTTTAGGAACGCCCATGATTCGCCCATGGCCACACCCCCTTTTCAGATCGGCATCTTTGAATTTTTGCACATCACTTTATAGAATACACTTAGATATTTGTGCATGTAAATTCTAAAGAATTTCAATTAGTGTCAGTAATTTCTTGTTAAGTTCAATTATCGATGCTGATTGGCTTGTTAAACTAATTAAGTTGCATGCACAAATGTAGAATATGCCTGGATTTGCTCATGCAACTCAAGTCGCACTATGTAGAATCCAGGAGCTCATGTGTAGAACATCGTAAAAAAATGCTGACCACTACAGGCAGATTTAGCCCTGGATATCCAATGCCAGGCTGTGTCCGGCATTGATTATCTAGGGCTAAACAAATTTAAGGAAGCCACCAGAGGTTATACTAGTACCTCAAGGCTTCTGCTAAAGGTTGCAGCAGCCATGTTATAATAGCTACAACAGGGAGGAGCAATGGACATCGCTCCTACCCATCAGACCCCACCAACCACCAGGTATTTACAAGTAGGCCCGGGGAGGGAGCACAGGGGTAGGGAATAAGCAGGAGGCCTCGGTTGGTCCTTAAATACCTGTGGTGTGGGAGGAAGGAGGGATTGTGGTTACGGGGGAGGGACGGAGCCGTAGTCCGACTAGTGCTACAACCCAAAAGCTAACCAGGCTGGCCAGTATCCAGACCACTTCCCAGTTAAGACAACCTTTTTACTGTGCTAACTTTAGCCGCTTACCTAACTGGTTAGCAGTCAAAATATAGCCACTAACCAGTTAGGTCCTGGCTCTGGCCGAGCTCCACCCATCGACTGACCCGGCAATAACCGGACAGTACAGGAGTGGTCTTTGGTGATATTCAGTGGCACTCAACAGTTAAGTGTTGCTGAATGTCACCACGTAGGTGATCAGAAGCAATTTAACCATGCAGGAGGCAGAAATGGTGCACACTCGAGGTAGAATTACCGCCTGCAGTAGTTCCGGGCTAGCTTGTGATAAGTCAGCGTTGGTCTCACTGATGCTTTGTAAAAGAGCCCCTAAGAGCATAAGCATTACCATACTGGGATAGATGAAAGTCCATCATGCCCAGTCTCCTGTTTCCAACAGTAACTAATCCAGGTCCAAGTATCTGGCACCCCTTTACAGAATACGCCTAGCAAGTTGTGCGTTTATATTCTAATTAATGCAATTAGTATCAATAATGGCCTAAATGGCATTTATTGGTGCTGATTGGCTTGTTAAGTAATTAAATGGCACAAGAAAATCCGCAATATGACCGGATTTGCTCACGCAATTTTGGTTGCGCTATATAGAATCCAAGGGATTGGGGGAAAATCTATAAATAACGCTCAGAAATGGGCACCAGAAAAAAATCGTTGCAAAGTGTTATTCAATAAAGGACATGCGTCCTTTATAGAACAGAGTTTAACGCCAATTCCTGCGCCTAACTGTAGGTGCCAGACTTACACCCATTGAAACCTGGTATAAATGATCAGTGTAGGTGCACTGAGAAAGTGTTCTAAAAGTAAGCACACAACATTTGGAATTCCTGTCCCATAACCATGCCCGTTTTTGAGTTATAGAATAGTACGACTTCCCTGTGAGGAAAGGCTAAAGCGGTTGCTCAAAGTATATACTAACCACAATCATAACTACAAAACACTATGCACAACTTTGTGCAAAAACACACTCAGAACCTTACTGTACCATACATATTACACTGGGCAGAACCTAATACACCAATATACCACCCATACGGAAAATGCAGACTGTCAACAATATGAAACAAGGATCATAATATCACAATTCTCATGTAGAGCCACAAAACATCCTAATTCATGTTTAATGTGGGATAAAATGCCATAAATAAGTAAATAAATATAAACATTTAATGTTGAGCACCTGATTCTCAAAGTGGACATATTCCAAACACTATAGTGAAAATAAAATTTCTACCTTGTTGTCTGGTGACTTTGTTTTTCTGATCATGCTGGCCCAGTATCCGATTCTGCTGCTATCTGTCCTCTTAACTCCGTTTCCAGGGCTTCCTTTCCATTTATTTCTTTACTTTCTGCCTTTCTTCTTCATTTCTTGTCCTCACTCCCTGCCCCCCTCCAACCATCCATACCCACCCATTGATTCTCTCCTCTCCCCTGCCCCCCCGCCATCCACCACCCCCCATCCATTGATTCTCTCCTCAGTGGCGTTCCTAGGGGGGCGGTGGGTGCGGTCCGCCCCGGGTGCACCCACCGGGGGGTGCCGCGCGCACCTGTCCTCCGTTGTTCCATGCTTCTTCTCTGCCCCAGAACAGGTTACTTCCTGTTCCGGGGCAGAGAAGAAGCATGGAACAACGGAGGACAGGCGCGCGTGGCACCTCCCCGGCGGCATGCACCCCGTGGGGGGGTTCCTTCGCGGGGGTGTCCTTTCGCCGGGGGAGGGGTCCACGCTGCATTGGGGGGGCGGGGCGCATCGGCGATCCGCCCCGGGTGCCAGCCCCCCTAGGAACGCCACTGTCTCTCCTCTCCTCTCTGTTCCCGGGCAGATTTTCTAACAGGAGCTGCTCATCCAATCAAAGAGCTCTATTTGAATGCAGATTAACATACAGACACTCAAATGGGAATTTTTAGTCAAAAACACTAGCTAAACCCTTCATTTTTGGATCAAAGCTCACATTTTTGATCAGAGCCATGCCCTAACATTAAGGCTGTAAACATTTCCAACAATTTTTACCCATAAATATGCAAATGAGAACCTCCTAAAAACGGACTAATTTGCATATGGCTTGAGCAAATTTGAGTACATAGCATACCAATCCCACTTCCTAGCACCTAAATTCTGCAATTAGATTTAATGCAAATACTTTTAAAACTTATTTTTAGCATTTTTAAAATTTCAGGGGTCAGTGCAAGTCTCTTTGTTGTGAATTGCTCATGATCCTAGTTAAATATCTCCCTGGCAACCCAGGACACCTCCAGCCAACCCACCTCCCCTGCTCTGCTCTCCCAGCAGTAAGATGATCAAATTACAACTGGTTATACACAAGACTAGAGATGGCTTTCACTGCAGCTACTGCTATCCCAGAGCAGCAGGACTAGCAGGAGAACTACTACTAATACTATTTAGCATTTCTATAGAAACAGCTGATCCATCCTGCTGTGGCTGGGGAGGCATAGCCTATAGGCATACCCTTGGTGGATGATCTGATTGACTTTTTCAGTTACTGTGGAAACAAAGTTTGAAAGAAGATTGGAATTCCTTGAAGTCAGCAGTCTTTGGTAGACTTCCTTTTTCCAGAGAACTTAATGTGGACAAATTCTTAGATTAAATAATGCTTTTTCAATAGGACATGAATCTTGAGGATTGTTTTGCTCACAGTTCCAGGGTCGTTGTGCCTCCCTTCCTCCCTCCCTCCCGTCCACTGCCAGCCCCCCTGCTTACGATTTTTTTGAAGTTTCATTTACCCAGTCGGGGTTACGGCGGATGATGGCGGCAGCAGCAGCATCTGTAAACGGCGTACAGGCTCAGGCCGTCTCTGTCTTTCAACTCTGGTCCTGCCCTCATTTCCTGTTTCCGCAGCGCAAGGGCGGGACCAGAGCTGAGAGACAGATGGGCTGAGCCTGTACGCCATTTACCGATGCTGCTGCTGGTGCCGCCGCCGCCGTCCGCCGTAACCCTGACTGGGTAACTGAGACTTCAAAAATTCATAAGGAGCTGGCAGTGGAAGGGAGTGAAGGGGCAGTGAGGGGGCATCCTGTAACTGGGAGGGAGGGAGGGGGATCCTGGAAGTGGGAGGGAGATCATGAAACTCAGGGATCTGGGAGGGAGGGAGACCATGACATGTGTGGGGGGTGTTGATGTGCTTCGTGGGGGGGAGGGGGTGTTTGATGTGCCGCGGGGGGGGGGGCTCTGTGGTGCCGTGCTTAAGGGAGTGGGCGGCGCACTGACAGCTGATTCCCAGGCAGGGAGAGGAGTAGGGAAACACAGCTGATTCCCCCTGCCTGGGAATCAGCTGTGAGTGGCGTCATCCTGGCTACGAGCCTAGCTCAGCAATTCCAGTAGCCACGGACACAGGCAGTCCCACATTAGAATGTTAGTGGTGAGAATTATTATATAGGATTTTGATTGATAACACTTACACGTGTAGGTTGCAAATTCACCACTTATAGCACTTACATATTCAGAACCCTGAATGATGCTCGTTTGTTTGTTTGTTTTGTTAAAATGTTTTTTTCAAAACAGTTTTTCCTTCTTGATGTTCTACAAACTTCACGATTTTTTTTTTCCCACAGCTTTAGAGGTATTTTACAAAAGGCACTCACTTCAGTGAGGTTTTTGTAAAATATTCTAAGTGTGAGCATCCAGAGTAGGACACCAATCAAATAACAGAACATATTGGTAAGCAAACAATGACATGTTGAATGATGAGCTGGCAGTTAAATTTCATGGCTGCAAAGTCACCAAAGTGCCGACTAAACCCATTAGAATAGAATAATCATCATCTATTACTTTTAACGTCATGAACTGACAATCTAGTTAAGGTAGCTGATGATGTCAGAGAAATGATTTATTGGGCTTTATGTCCAGCCACAATAAGTCACTCCGATAAATCAGTGAGCAAAGCAATAAAACAATATATTTTCATTGCTCTTGACATCCAATTACAGAAGTAGGTACACCAGCTTATTCTTAAGCACTAACATTGCCAATTCTGCATTCTTAGAAATTCACTTGTGCGCTTCAGCTGTGTGTTCTATTTCCTAGTGTTTCCAAATCCATTTCGACAGTGGAAGCAATAGACGCTGGTAAAGTTCCACAGATAGGAGGGACATGAATGTAAAGATCTCCATTGAGCACAATAGAAATGCCTTCTGGTGCCTCATTCATAAGACTAAGTAAGCAATCATGCTACATTTTATTGTCGATTACAATTACAGATCACTCACATCAGCACTATTACTCAGTTAAGGTGAATACACTGAGTAATACTTGCCTCTTGCAATTCTAATCAGTAAGCTTCCCTTGAAAGCAGACCCTGAGTCAAAAACGTGTGTTCAAACACCTGTCTTTTGTTGCTACTGCTATTTGAGCTGCAAAATAAACTGCGGTTGTTCCCTGGCTGCATTGTCTTTGTATTGTTCCACATAAGGCACAGGATTCTTTGTGGTGTGTGTGATATCTTTTTGTTTTGGATTAATACAAACATTTTGTCAAAAATGGTATTGCATGTGAACTTCAGAATCCACAAGTTAACTCTCCAGATGCCACTTTGGGGTGGATTCTATATATGACACCGATATAAGCACTAAGGTATTAATCCGCAAACGAACCTTTTCCGGAGATGGGAAGACGGTAGAACTAGAGGACATGAAATGAAATTGAAGGAAGGCAGACTCAAGAAAAATGTCAGGAAGTATTTTTCACGGAGAGAGTGGTGGATACTTGGAATGGCCTCCCGCGGGAGGTGGTGGAGATGAAAACGGTAACGGAATTCAAACATGTGTGGGATAAACATTAAGGAATCCTGTTCAGAAGGAACGGATCCACAGAAGCTTAACTGAGATTGGTTGGCAGAGCCGGTGATGGGAGGCGGGGCTGGTGGTTGGTAGGCGGGGCTAGTGCTGGGCAGACTTCTACGGTCTGTGCCCTGAAAATGGCAGATACAAATCAAGGTAAGGTATACACAAAAGGTAGCACATATGAGTTTCTCTTGTTGGGCAGACTGGATGGACCGTGCAGGTCTTTTTCTGCCGTCATCTACTATGTTACTATAGAATAATGCTTAAGCCTGGGAATCACACCTAACTTTAGGCACGGCCATTTGCACCAGCCGAACTGTGGTACAAATGTACATGCCTACATTAGGTACACATCCCACACAGGGGCAGCCCAACCATTAGGCCACCTGAAGCGGGGGCCTTAGGCGACACTCTTCAGGATCAGCATCTTCTCACTCTTCGGGGAGCAGCAACTCCTGTTTTGTCAGATGCTCAGGCAGCCGCAGTAAAGGGAAGAGGCAGGTGCCAGTGACAGGGCTGTGTATGGGAATTGCTGCCACTGCTGGGTTCAGAACGTGATGAGGTAAACACCATGAACGGGCTGGAGGAAGGAAGGGGCATGGGGTGGGGAGCGGTATCTCGGTCTGAGGAATGCAGCATCCTTGCACATAAAATTTATGCACAAATCCTATGCCTACATTTACGAGTTTATAGTTCAATAAACTCGTAAATTTGCACATGTAATTTAATTGAATAACAAGCTAATTAGCACCAATTACTGGCTTGTTAGCATCTAATTAGTGCCAATAATTAGTTGCTAACAAGCCACTAATTGGTGCTAATTAGCTTGTTATTCAATTACATTACATGTGCAAATTGAGCGTAGCTCAAATTTGCACGCACAAGTTTTAGCGACTTTTATAGAATTAGAGGGGGGCGGTGGGGGAGGGTTCGCGGCGGGAGGGGAGTCAGAAAGACGTGGGGAGCGGCAATGGCGGCGGGGGGGGTGGCGCCAGGGGAGGGCTAAAATGTGCCCCCTCCCCTCGGACTTTGGACCCCCTCCCACGGAAGTCTGGCTACGCCCCTGGTACTGAGGGAGTAGCCTAATGTTTAGTGCAGTGGGCTGAGAACTGGGCAAGCTGAGTTTGATTCTCACTGTGGGTCCTTGAGATCCTGGGCAATATACATGGGACTTAATAAACTACTATTATCCTATGCGGATGACACCCTGCTTCTCATACCAATAACAGCATCAAACAAAGATCCAACTCTGTCAGTCTGTAGCGAATAGTACGATTGCTGTTAGCACCTGGACCCTGACCAATAAACTGAAACTGAATGAGCAAAAAACCAAGGTCCAGTGGTTCTGAAATCAGGGAGTTGACTTCTCATCATCAATTCTTTGACCAATGATCAAAGTTTTACAGTCGAATCTGAAACCAGAGTATTAGGGATTTGCTTGATTCATTAAAATTTATTTCCACATCTGGATAAATTGCCTATACATATGTCATCTTATGAATTCCAGAAGGAAGATTTCTATGGCATGATGCTAGTACTATGGTGATTGTTAGCAGTAAATTTGAGAGACTCCACACACCCTGGCTTAGAAGTGAAGTTTATTACTGTCCTGGTATGTACAAAACTAACCCATTTGAAAATAGTGTCGTTCCCCCCACACACACACATTTATCTGTATAAGCGGCATGAAGTTAAAAAAAAAAATGAGTCCAAGCGTTTCAACATTTTATTACTAACAGGAAGCAGAAAGGCATTAGACACCACACACATTTCATAAAGGTCAGCTAAGCACCACCTCACATCCAACAAAAGACTCCTGAAGAAGGCCTTTTTAGGCCGAAACACGGCTTGTGTCGAGTCTTGGATGTCATAATAAAGCTAGCTGTTTCTTGGACATCGTCTTCTGCTCCTTCTTTTGTCACCCTTGCTGTGATTGACTTATTGTTAAGAGAAGGAAGCATGAAAGGGGGTGACCCAGTCAGGAAGCTTAATACATTGACTACTATCTTACTTTCAACTCTCTACAAGCACCTTGTAAAATTGAAATGAAAACACCACCTGTCAGAGACTCAAAACTGAAAGAGAAAAAGCCATGCAGTTAAATCAAACAATTGGTGAACTCAAAGAAGCTTTCAAGGTCCGGACCATTGTTTATCCTGAAACTTCAGAAGATCTAAGATAGCAAATAGTTTTTGTTAAAATGTTGCTTGTAAACATATTTTAGTTGTGTAAATAGATGCTGATACTCTCGCTTCCCTTTATCCTGTCCAGTCTGCCATTTCTCCTCTCTCTCTTCCTGTTGCAGCAGCAGCAATATCTTTTCCATATGTCACCCTTAAGGCATCCCGGTCTTAATGCATTGGCTTCCAGGGAGCACCTAAATTAGAGAGTTGCAAGGGGACAGAAATCTTACCCATCCCCGCCCATCCCTGCTGGAATCTTACCCGTCCCACCCATCCCACTGGAATCTTACCCATCCCCACCCATCCCTGCAAAAATTTAAACCATCCCAACCCGTCCCCACCCGTCCCTGCAAGAATTTAACCCATCCCCACCCCCCGTAAGATTTTAACCCATCCCCGTAAGAATTTAATAGTACATAAAAGAAAGTTCCAGTCAGC